>NW_017619493.1:1920789-2296291 GCF_001879475.1 Ipomoea nil
CACGGTTCAGTCCTGAATAGGTGTTAGGAAGGGTTGTAGTGGTAAAGGCTGGAGGCCATATATATTTACCTCTTGTAATACTCCTTGTGGTGAACATCTATAGTGGATTGGGCAGACGTGGGTTGCCCCGCAGACGTAGGAGAAGCGCTCCGAACTGCGTAACAATTCTTTTGTGTTTATACTTTACTTTATGCTTTCTATCTTCGTTATTTATATTTGTTTAAACAAATTTAATTAATGAACGTAACTGGTGCATAACTTAAAAAAACAAGTAAAAATACGTTACATCTTGCATTCAAGACTCACGGTGCAATTTCAAATACTGATATATATGATAAGAATTTTTATAATAAATATGATTTGGAGTACAACTTAAAATATTCTCCCATTAAATTACTACTATAAGTTGACAAAGGAAGGATGATGACCAATATAATTATTTTCCTTCATATTTTTCCCTACCTTAGCCGATGCTTCTAGCAAAAGAAAAAAAAAAAAATTCATCTCTTCTCCCAATCATCTCTCCATTTCGGCACACTTTTAAAGAAAAAAAAAATTCTCCTATTCTTTTCAAGAGTTGAAACAATCCACTCAAGCCTAAAGGGGATTTGAACACCGAGACTTAGGAAAAATATTGGAAGGGAAATGGCTTAACCGGTAAGTGGTTTTGTCATCTATTACTTTGCCCTACTTTTTTCAAAATATATGAATTTTGTTGGTTGATGATTATGGAAATGTCATAGTATATGGAATGATATAGTTTTCTTATGTGATTATTTGGAAGTATTTATTGTAAAACTTGTGATAAGTTTCTTTGTATGAAATGCATGAAAAAAAAATTTAAAATTTATTTGTTTGATTTGTTATGTATTACCGTATGTTTAGGAATATATATATATATATATATATATATATATATATATATAGAAGAGCGCTCATATGCGGCGGGGTCTTACGGTGTGGCGGTGCGGTCAAATTCCAGAATACACCAACAGTGTTAACAATATGCACCAACAGTGTAATAAAAACACACCCCAATGAAATGTAATAAAACATCACAAAATACACCACAGACTCAAAAAAACACACCATATAACTCACCACCCCCAATGGTGTATTTCCGAACAGTGTATGGTGTTTTTACTCACACCTAATGGTGTGTGATTGGTGATGCAGGGCTCTGTTTACTCTGTTTTGTGTGGTGTATTTCCTAACGTTGATGGTGCATATTTGGTGAACTATTGGTGTTGCCGCACCGTAAGAAATAACCGCACCGTAAGACACTGCTGCACCTGAACCCGCCTCTATGTATATATATATATATATATATATATATATTAGAAAAGAATTTTTGATGAAGAAGTTGCAAAATTTAAAAAAATTGCACAAGTAGTTTAAAGTGGAAGTTGCTCAGTTATCAAGCAATCAAGCAAAAATTAATGAGTAGGACTAAATGTGACAATGTCACAATAGTCGAGGACTAAAAGTGAAAGTTGCTCAAAGTCATGGATGTAATATGAAAAAATTAAAAGAATAGGACTAAATGTGGCAATGTCACAATCAGTGTTGCAAAAATCGCGCCTAGGCGCTAGGCGCCGCCCGGCCGCGGACGATTCGGCCGAAATCGGCCTCCTCCGCGGCTAGGCGGCCGCCTAGACAAACTAGCCGGCTGAACCGGCCGATTTTTTTTTTTTTTTTTTTTTTTTTTTTTTTTTTTTTTGTGCTGAAAAGTGTTGAAATTTTGGCAGGGCATAACTTTTGACTCGGTTGTTCGTTTTGGACAATTTTTTTTTTACATCGCGTATTTTTTCGAGATCTAGACATTGCAAACGGCCATAGGCAGTTTAGACCTCTAATTTCTCCAAAAAATGCTTCTTTTGCTCTTAATTTTAATTTTTTATGTATTTAGACGGTTTCAACAATATTCAAAACGATTTTACAACCACTTACGTAAATAATTTGTAAGAAAAAACTAGAGGACCTTATGTTTTACTATTGAATTTTAAATTTTTTAGTTTAAATTAAATTTTATTTTTTTAAAAATAAAGAATTAAAAAAAAAATTGAAAAAAAAAAAAAAATCGGCGCCTCTGGGGCGCCTAACGTTTTTTGCAACCTTGGTCACATTAGTCGAGGACTAAAAGTGAAAGTTGCTCAAAATTAGGGATGTAATATAACAAAATTAAGATAATATGACTAAATGTGGCAAGGACTAAAAGTGAAATTTGTTCTTTCATTAACTTAAAGTTAAAAATCTGAACTATACATATATATATATATATATATATATATATATATATATATATATATATATAAACCAAAAAACAATGAAGCTTCAAACCAATTAACTAAACATTTTGTCATAGCCATTAGATGAGGGTACGGTGCCTAACATAAGCACAAAGGTAATAACATGCTCTACGTCAGATTTACCATTGGTTAATTAACATCCAAAATCTCTCTATAAATTCTCCGAATCACTAATTAAGCCAAAGATGCATCATAGCCCCAAGTTTCCTATATCACATTAACTGGATGTCCATATATATATATGGGGCCTTGAGGAGAGATCATTATATTATCAGATCAGATCAGATCAATTGCATTAATGCTAACAAAAATGAAGGCCTTTAACCTCATCACACTAGCAGTTGTATTGCTTCTCTTGGGAGAAGCACAATTTTCGTTGGCTGCTTGCGACGCGAAGCAGCTCGACCCTTGCTTTAGCGCCTTAACGCTCAATGCCAACCCATCACCACTCTGCTGCGAGAGGCTTAATCAACATAAGCCTTGCTTCTGCGAATACGTCAAGAGTCCCACTCTGAATGAGTATATCATCAAGTCCCCAGCTGCCAAGAAAGCCAATGAACTCTGCAAGGTTACAATTCCCAAGTGCTGAGAAAACCTCCATTTCACTTCATCATATCAATCCAAAAGTATTCCGTCCGTCTGTGTGTGCGCTATATTAATACTAACAATAAACACCTTTCTCTTTCTCTTTCTATTTTTAATTTTACTATGTCTTAGCTTGAATATTAAATTCATAGCCTGCTTGGTTATGATATGTGTACTAGTTATATGTCATCATTTGTATATATGAAAGAATACAGTACCCTCCCCTAAAAATGGGGGTCTTGTCTATTACTTAAATTTAGACCAAGTTTTATTTAAATTATTATATATGTACAAATAAAAAATAAAAATGTACAATAAATTATTTTTCTTCAAAATAAAATGCATATATAAACATTCAAATATTCAATAAAGAAAAGAAATACAATTCAAAATTTATCTTAAAATGACATTTTTTTTTGTATATTTATTAGATACAAAATTGTTTGCCAAAATTTAAATAACAATTTCTTTTAAAGATTTATTTTCAATTTCAATTAAAACTAAACTTTTGAATTCTATAAACATTATTATCAAGCATAAAAGTAAATAGATTATATCTAGCTTTAAAAAAAAAAAATTGACCCAAACTTGGGTGTCACCTGTCGGTCGCACTAATCAGACATGGCCATGGACAACCTTGTGAAATAGATTCCATTATCCATTATGGTCATTTCTCCAATTTAGATCTATTATTGACATATATAATTGCTTTTGATTCTTCAGTATAATAACATTTTTGCTTTTAGTCATTTAACTTTTACAAATTGATCAAATTTCATCTAAACGTTTTGAAATATCACATTTATACCAAACATCATCCTTCTTTCATGTGAGAACATATATTACATTTTAGACTACATTTAGTTAAGTTCAAAAGGTTAGGGGTAAAAACTAATCAAAACAATACTTCTCTAATCTCTTATTTATTTATAATATTAATAAAAATAAAATCGTCTTGTGTAGTTTCCCACCCAAAATTTTATTAATATATAATTAATAATAAGGTTATTTTGCTTAAAAGGGGGAAATGGAAAAGAATTGGTAGTATCAAGAATTTATAAGGAAAATAATGTAAACAAATTGGATATTAATAATTAACCCCCCAAATTTAATAATAACAAGTTCATTAAAACAATCAGTAATATATCTGCTATACTCTAAGAGCCAAAGAGAGTTAGGCCTATAATAGGTAGAAAAAATGGTCAAATTTTTTAATTAAATGAATGGCTTAGATTGATCATATTTTAAAGATTTTTAAATTTATCCTTAATTATATGATTATGCGTTAACTTTCCCCGTTAAATATTATATTTTCTGTTAATTTATGTCAGTTCACCGTTAACTTACTCATTGATTTCAATAAGAAATGTTTTAGGTTTGAACCTCATCTCAATCGAAGTTGGCAAAATTAGTACTCTATTTTATTATTATAAAACTAAAATAATAATTTAGTAGCTACAACAAAAAATAATACATATGCATTTTTTTAATTTAGAATTATGTGTCTACAATGCTTTTATTCAAAAATATTATTCATTATCAATAAATTGAATAAGAGAAATAATTTTGTTAGTTATATTGTGTTTATTTTTCTAAAATTTTTTACATTCAAATTCATCAATTGATTATATTCGTTACATTGTCCCTACAATGTCTTTAGTAAAAAAAAAAAAATTATTCATTATCAATAAATTAATTAAGGAAAATAATTTCATTAGTTATATTGTCTTTATTTTTTCTCCAATGTAAACATTTTTTACAATCAAATTCATCAACTGATTATATTCACTACATTGTCTATTATCAAATTTGTGCACTATTTTTAAATTAAATATCAAAGTTATAATACAGAATAATGCCATATATTTATTTACCAAATATTTTATTAATACCATGAAAAAATTAAAATATATATATAATTAATAAAGTCAATCATATTAACTACTTAGAGAAATTTGTTGACAAAGAGAGTATTCAAATCACACAACAAATTGAAGTGAGAAACTTCTTCGCAATGTCCTTGCTTGACAATCAGCGGTTAGCGGAGTTGACTAGCGAATTATATCAACAGTGAGAAAAAAGATATTTTAAAAATTAGCAGTTTAGATTAACATGTAAAATGACCTAAGGGTGTTAGGAACAAGTGTATTTAGATTTTGATGATACCAAACTGTCTTAGGATGTAGACCCCTATTTTTCGTTTAATAGAAAGTCTCGACGACATAGGCATGAAATGTTAAACCATGCACGAGACTAGTAGAATAGGTTTACATGAAGATTCGAATATGATCGAAAGATGCTTGCAAAACGAAAGAAGGATTAAAGCAAGTCTCGGATGGACTGCTTCGACAAAAAGAACTTTCGTTTAAGAAGAAAGGACGAAAGATGAGGACAATCCTTCATTCCTAAACAAACAAGTCAAGGACAGACTTGTTGAAAGACAACCCTCATTAAATTAAAGGAAACAATGAGAATGTTGTCTATCACTAAGAGCATCCACACCAAAGCATAATAGGGAGATAATAGTACACTAATATGCACATCAACAGATGGGAAGCAAGGATAATACCAAAAATAATCCTCCTGCAAATGCCAAGATAATGGCAGAAAAAAAAGAAAAAAAAAAAAGAAAAAACGGATCAGCGCCCGCTTAAGCGCGTTGCGCGCAAACGGGAGAAAAAGCCGGGCGCGTGCATTGCACGCGCCCGGAGACGCGTCAGGCGCGCCAGTCGGCGCGCCTGACGCGTCTGTTTAAATTCATTTTTTATTCTAAAAATTTTAATTTTGGTTTTTTTTTTCTTTTTTTCTCTCCCCTCCCACACTCTCTTTCCTAATCACTCTTACATTATCCCCCAATTCTCCCCAACTGATGTGGATGCTCTAAGATGGGCAACTCATTCGGACAAAAAGTTTCCTAGGAATGATTTTCACTAAAGACAATGAGCATTAAGAGTATTGTACCATCTTGTCAGAGAACAAGGACAAAAGCCGTAATGCTTTAGGCTCCAATGGTTATACAGTACAAGTGCATTTAATGCCCAATGCCCACTGAGTAATACACTGGTTTTTAGATTTGAAATTTTCATCTCCCTCCAACGGATTAATTTTTCCACCTATAAATACCTCTCTTCACCATTGAAGAAGGTGATGGTTAACTCACTCTCTCAGTCTTAAGAAAAGCTCTTCAAAGCAGTTCTATCTTCTTAGCTTTCCATAACTAATGTTTGTTGTGAAGTTTTTCAAAGGCATATCCATTCTCATACTTCACAACCTGAAGTTGTCTTTCTCTTTTGTCAAGTGAAGATCTACCCAGACATCAAGACAAGTTTCAACCTGTTGGAGAATCATCAGATTACTTTTCCAACATCTCAGCTTAGGAAGAAGTTGATAGAGGCGGAGTAAACTCTAGGAGTTGAAAAACCTTTCAAGTGGCTGTCCGGCTTAGTGATCAAGGAAGCCAGCTTGAAGTAGTTTGTACTAGGAGTGAGAGTGAAAACCCTTTCACGAGTTGTGAAAGAAGAGTGGAGTAGGCACAGTTGACTGAACCACTATAAAAATCTCTTTGTCCATCTCTCTTTATTTATTGCTTTTACTTTCGTGTCTTGCATATCATACAACATCGACCAAACGTTAAATCTTAACAACACAAAAGTGTGCAAAGAAAATTTAACTTAAGAAAATATTTCCGCTGCATATATCTCCGAAAGGAGAATAATCGAAAAAGAATCGATTAGAGTCTATTCACCCCCCCCCCCCCCCCTCTAGACTCTCTCATACCCTATCGGGACCAACAAGTGGTATCAGAGCGGTTACCTTGTACGGTAAACGTTTTGCGTTACTGCCTGGTAGATCCCTTTTTGCAAAATTTGCATAAGTAAAACTGTTATTTTCCATCTTTGCACAAGTTTTCTTACGGAAAAATGGAAAGAGAGCATTCTAACCGTTCTAGGCCTCTTGCCTTTAATCTTTCAAAGTTTGATGACTGGAAAGTGAGAATGCAGGCACATCTTTCGGTTATTCATGACGAAATGTGGGATGTGATAAGCGAAGGTCCCATCGTTGTTATAATGGTAAACACTCAGGCAGCTGCACAAGGATCAGATGCAGAAACCATGATACCTAAGCCAAAATCTCAACTCACTTCAGAGGAGAAGACTCGGGCAAATCTCAACAATGCTGCACGAGACATTCTCTATAAGTCTCTGGACGACTCACTGTTCCCGAGAGTACGAAAATGCACAACAACAAAGCAAATCTGGGGCACTCTCATGAGTTTAGGCGAATGAGACGAACAAGAGAAAGATAACAAGCTCACCGTAGCCATGAAGAAGTTTGAGGAGGACTTCAAATGATGCCGAATGAAGCTATCACCGATATGGAGCTCCGATTCACAAAACTCATGGATGATCTTTCAGATCTTGGAAAAGAGCCAACTGAAAAGGAGAAGAACCTAAAGATTCTTCGAGGGCTTCCAAAATCTTGGGACATGAAAGTTATAGCCCAGAGAAATCACAGAGACATGAAGACAACCAGCACAAGTAAGATCTTCAGCAATCTCAAAGCATATGAATTCGAGCAATGAGCCAAGGGAATCTGAAGAACCCGAAACAAGGAATATAGCCCTGGTGGCCAATCAACAAGCATCAACATCAAACAGGTCGAATTCTAAATCTTGTGAATTCTTATCTGACGAACAATATGCTTTATTTTGTGCGAAAAATGAAAAGGTTCATGAGGAAGAACAACTTCCAAGACTATCAAATATCATCCAACCGAAGGCAATACGAAAGATCTCCTCAATCGTCAAAACAAGAGACAATGGATTCGCAGATGCTATGCTATAATTGCCGAAAGCCAGGACACTTCAAGGCGAACTGTCCTCATCCTATAGTCAGCAAACATCAGGATCAAAATGTAAACAAAAACTCACCGAAAGAAACAGTGAATCCACCAAGCGAAGTGATAAACCAGAGTCATCAACCTCCAGACACGAGAGAAGAAGAAAGGCAATGGTGGTCAATGAGCCAGCTGAGGAAGCACAACCCGAATCAAGCACCTCAAGCTCAAGCTCAGAAAGTGAGAGTTCAAAAGAAGAAAAGGGTCTTCTATGTTTATTTAGCCAGGAAGAAGAAACAAATGACCTTTGCCTAGTAGCTGATGATGACGAGGTAAACTCTCAAACCTCCTCCTCATATCAAATAGAATATAGTTTTGATGGTGAAAGAAATCCAAATGAAACTACCTTTGAAATGATGATGGATTTTAAAGTAATCAAAAATACATACTCTAAGTTAAAGGAAGAGAACTCTCGACTATTGATCAGCTACGATGAGCTAAGGCGAGTTAGAATTGATAAAAAGCTAGCCATCGCAAAGGATCAGCTCGCAAAGTAATTTCTTCTTCTTAAAGAGTAGTGTACAGAAAGAGAGTTGCGGGAGCAACAATTGCGTGAGGTTCTTGATTCGTTCAATAATTCATCCAACTTAATGGACCGAATGGTGAATGGATCAAAACTGCCTAGGGAAAGAACCAGAATTCATCCAACCCTTGCTTTAGCGCCTTAACGCTCAATGCCAACCCATCACCACTCTGCTGCGAGAGGCTTAATCAACATAAGCCTTGCTTCTGCGAATACGTCAAGAGTCCCACTCTGAATGAGTATATCATCAAGTCCCCAGCTGCCAAGAAAGCCAATGAACTCTGCAAGGTTACAATTCCCAAGTGCTGAGAAAACCTCCATTTCACTTCATCATATCAATCCCGCCCGTCTATGTGTGCGCTATATTAATACTAACAATAAACACCTTTCTCTTTCTCTTTCTATTTTTAATTTTACTATGTCTTGAATATTAAATTCATAGCCTGCTTGGTTATGATCTGTGTACTAGTTATATGTCATCATTTGTATATATGAATGAATACAGTACCCTCCCCTAAAAATGGGGGTCTTGTCTATTACTTAAATTTAGACCAAGTTTTATTTAAATTATTATATATGTACAAATAAAAAATATCAATTTCTTTTAAAGTTTTATTTCCAATTTCAATTAAAACCTCCTTTTGAATTCTATAAACATTATTATCAAGCATAAAAGTAATAGATTATATCTAGCTTTAAGAAAAAAAAATGGACCCCAAAACTTGGGTGTCACCTTGGTCGCCCTAATCAGACATGGCCATGGAAAACTTTGTGAAATAGATTCCATTATCCATTATGGTCATTTCTCCAATTTACATCTATTATTGACATATATAATTGCTTTTGATTCTTCACACAACATTTTTACTTTTTGTCATTTAACGTTTACAAATTGATCAAATTTCATTTAAACGTTTTGAAATATCACATTTACACCAAACATCATCCTTCTTTCATGTGAGAACATATATTACATTTTAGACTAAATTTAGTTAAGTTCAAAAGGTTAGGGGTAAAAACTAATCAAAACAATACTTCTCTAATCTCTTATTTATTTATAACATTAATAAAAATTAAAATCGTCTTGTGTAGTTTCCCACCCAAACTTTTATTAATCTTACATATAATAAAGCTATATGGTTGGAAAATAATTAATGTTACAATTAATTACCAACATTATTATTATTACTAGCTATAAATATAAAATAGCCACAACATCTTTTACTAAAAAAAAAAAAAAAAAAAAAAAAAAAAAAAAACACAAGATTTGAAAAATAAAATAGCTAATTTTTTACTCACTCATAACAAAGGATTACATTTATTGAATTAATGGAGTTATTAAATGTTATGATATTAGGATTAAGGATTCTGATTCCCGATTAATAGAAAATATGAAACGATGCAATATTAATTAAATTTCTGTCTGAAACAGTGCAATTAATGCAAGCCTCTACATATAATTTTTCTCCCTCTCAAATGCTTCAAAGAAATGGCAGAAGCAAGAAGGGATGAAGAAAGCAAATAAAGCAAATGTTGCGGGTCGTGGGTCAATTATTGGACTTCAGAATAAAAAAATCATTTAATCCATAAATAAAAATTTAAATATATATAAATGTATATATCGCAGGGGTCTTTAATGTTTTTCTAGATGTCTAAACTTAGGACTTTTAAAAGAAAAAAAATATATTTGAATTATCTCCACAAAAAGTGGTCTTGGACTTATAAAATGACATTTGAGTTTATGGAATAACATGTGCATAAAAAATATATTATATAATCATATAAAAAATGTGTTCAATTAGAGTTTAAATTTACTCATACAAAATTTGAAATTTGCTTTCTAAATGTAATTATCTTATTAGTTATTATTCGTATTGTGAAAATTATAATATAGATGAAATACAATTAAGAATAAATCAATGTAATTATGTACATAATTAGAGATTATATTAACCATACAAAATTTTAATTATAATTTTGTATTCTATAAAAATAATAAATACTTGACCAATGGAAGCTCAAAAATATTATTATATTAAACAATTTAAAATATTTTTATTTTTTCTATTTTTTATTTTTATTTATAATAACATAATTTTTCCCCGTGCATCGCGCGGGTGAATTACTAGTAATTAATAATAAGGTTATTTTGCTTAAAAGGGGGAAATGGAAAAGAATTGGTTGTATTAAGAATTTGTAAGGAAAATAATGTAAACAAATTGGATATTAATAATTAACCCCCCAAATTTAATAATGACAAGTTCATTAAAACAATCAGTAATATATCTGGTATACTCTAAGAGTCAAAGAGAGTTAGGCCTATAACAGGTAGAAAAAATGAAAATTTTTTAATTAAATGAATGGCTCAGATTGATCATATTTTAAATATTTTCTAATTTATCCTTAATTATATGATTATCCGTTAACTTTCCCGTTAAATATTATCTTTTCCGTTAATTTATGTTAGTTCACCGTTAACATACTCATTGATTTCAATAAGAAAGGTTTTAAGTTCGAACCGAATCCCAATCGGCAAAATTAGTACTCTATTTTATTATTATAAAACTAAAATAATAATTTAGTAGCTACAACAAAAAATAATAAATATGCATTTCTTTAATTTAGAATTATGTGTCTACAATGCTTTTATTCAAAAAAAAATTATTCATTATCAATAAATTGAATAAGAGAAATAATTTTGTTAGTTATATTGTCTTTATTTTTCTTCAATATCAAAATTTTTTACATTCAAATTCATCAATTGATTATATTCGCTACATTGTCCCTAGAATGTTTTTATTAAAAAAAAATTATTCATTATCAATAAATTAATTAAGGAAAATACCAGGACTATGTGGTCCAATGGTATCCGGGTTGGACTTCCACTTGGAAGGTTGTGAGTTTGAGCCTTAGTAGAGGTGTTATTAGCTCTTTGTGTTTCAATAGGTTAAGAAAGTATATGAACAGATACTACAATGTAATAGAGCTAGTAGCATTCAAAAAAAAAAAAAATTAAGGAAAATAATTTCATTAGTTATATTGTCTTTATTTTTCTCCAATGTAAAAATTCTTTACATTCAAATTCATCAATTGATTATATTCACTACATTGTCTATTATCTTGTTGGAGGATAAAATAAATAGCATAGGGCTATTTTTGTCCTCCTAATCCTTCTGCTTTAACCTTCATATATAAGCCTTGTCTTCTCTGTAATTACACATACTTTGATTAGAAATATACAGTGCGTCTTCTTCTTCTTCAAGTCTGCTCTCTGCTTCTCGTTCGTTCACTTATTTTATCCTCCAACATATCTAATTTGTGCACTATTTTTAAATTAAATATCGAAGTTATAATACAGAATAATGCCATATATTTATTTACCAAATATTTTATTAATACCATGAAAAAATTAAAAAATATATATAATTAATAAAGCCAATCATATTAACTACTTGAGAAATTTGTTGACAAAGAGAGTATTCAAATCACACAACAAATTGAAGTGAGAAACTTCTCGCAATGTCCTTGCTTGACAATCAGCAGTTAGCGGATTTGACTAACAAATTATATCAACGGTGAGAAAAAAGATATTTGAAAAATTAGCAGTTTAGATTAATATGTAAAATGACCTAAGGGTATACATAATAATAATAATAATAATAATAATAATAATAATAATAATAATAATAATAATAATAATAATAATAATAATAATAATAATAATAATAATAATTGTTTAATAAAAAATAAAATTAAAAAAAAAATTAATAAAACATATGGAAAGCTGAACGTTCCGCTCCCTTTAGTTTTAATTTGCCACTTTTCTCACATCGGTGGGAAAAGTGGCATTGGAGCCTTGAGGCTCCTATAAAAGGAGCCTTAAGGCTCCAATTTAAAAATTAAGCTTGCCCATCCGTTAATGGCCAAGCAGTGAGTTAGCGAAACTGGCGCTTGTTATTTAAGGAGTCGAAATGGTTCCACAATAAATTTTTTTAAAAAAATATAGAGGTGTATTAGGGAAATCATTCTAAAAAACGCTAACTGAAAATATTGTAAAGTGCAATATTAGTATTTTCAATGGTTTGGAACAAATTGTTGTTTCAAACGGTTGAATAACCAAACACTTTCTTTAGCATTTTGATCTTTGGTTACATCATATTGTCCAATATCTTTGGGTTACATTATAATTAAAATTTTTAAATTTTTACTACATCTAAATTCGTTAAAATTAGGAATTTCTCTATCCATAATAATTTATTCAACAATAATGGTTGAACTAAATGAACACTGAGCGAAACACCTAAAGGGCTGATACCGTTGATTCATTCACCGTTGATTCATTCATTGATCTTGTATGTATATGTGCATTCATTAAATATATTAGAACCCTTTACAACAAAAATACTTGGTTACTATTATATTATATTTAATATATATTATATTAAATATATAATATTTAATATATCTAACATTTGGTATCAGAGCCAGGTTAACTTTTCAACCCCGAGATATTTTCCGTAGTGAAATATGATAGCAAATATCAATATTGTATGGTCGGGTCCCAAATTGGACGGGAAACTCGATTACAATTATTGGCAAATTATGATGTCCACACATTTGAAAGCTCAAAATCTTTGGAGTTTTGTTGATCCCGGTCTACCCAAAGGACCTGATGCAGCCCAAACACGGCGAGATCAATTGGCCTTGGGATAGATTCACCAAGGTGTTCATTACTCCATTTTTGGGCAATTAGCTCGTGCTCAAACAGCAAAGCAAGCTTGGGACATCTTAAAGGTATCAAACAAAGGAGTCGATCGGGCACAGAACTCTAAGTTGCAGTCGTTGAGAAGGTTGTAGATAATTGTGAGATGACCTCTACAGAAATAGTAGATACGTATTTCACTCGTCTTATTGATATGGTGAATAAGATGATGTTATATGGAGATACGATTGAAGATGGTGCAGTGGTTGAAAAAGTTCTACGAACTATGCCGATGAAGTATGACCATGTGGTGGCTTCAATCACAGAGTCACACAAAACCGAGTTCTTATCAATTGCAGAGCTGAATGGTATGGTAGAAAGTCATATTGACAGAATTGCATCAAAATCGGAACCACTAGCAGAAGAAGCTTTGAAGAGCCAAGTCACCCTTAATGTGACTGTCACTAATCAAAGAGGTGGAGGATCTGGTAGAGGTCATGGAAGAGAAAGAGGAGGTTCTGGTGGAAGAGGTCGTAGTAACTTCAACCAAGGATCCGGAGGAGGACATGGTAACTCCAACCAAGGAAGAGGTGTAGGTAATACCAAACAAGGTAAATTTCCATTTCATTGCTACAATTGTGGCAAGTATGGACATAAGATTGCAGATTGCTGGTATAATGAGCACAATCGTGGAAATCAAATAAACATTATCCATTATATTCGATTCCTCTCTCTCTCTCTCTCTCTCTCTTTCTCTCAATCTATATATATATATATATATATATATATATATATATATATATATATATATATATATATATATATATATATATATATATATATATATATATATATATATATATATATATATAAGTAAAATCCTCCTATTTCATTTTCCCGCCCAAACTTTTGTAGTAAAACTTATTTGGTAACTAAATGTAAAATAGAAATTAATTAAAATTTATTATTTATAATATTATATTGTTTCCATATTCACGTATTAACCTAATTGGTAAATATATTAATTGGTAATATTTTTTCCTTATATTCATTTATTCATTTATTTATATTGAGTAATTATATATAGAGATATAGATATGCATACTTAACATACAACTGTTGCGGCTCCAAATCCTCCAATGTTTATCCTTGCCCAGGATATTTCTCCATTGAAGACTTGCAGAGCTATTAGATTTCAATTGGTGTGCATGCACCTATATGTAGTCACATAGAGAAAGGGGAGTGATTCCATTAAATCTAGAGAGTGCATGTTTCACGATCAAGAGGTATTTTTTTTTTCAATTTTGTTTTTTTTCTACGACTCCAATGTTTATCTTTGCCCAGGATATTTCTCCATTGAAGACTTTCAGAGCTATTAGATGGTGATTGGTGTGCAGGGAAGATCATTGCAGGGAAGCCTTCTTAACTTATTTATTTTCTAATTGTACGTGTATACAAAGTAAATTATATAATTTTGTCATTTTTTATTGTATTTTGCATATGTATTTTTTATTAAATAGTTTATTTGTTTATAGGGACAATCAATTGAAGGCTACAGTGTGAGATCAACATATACCAAGAGTTGAAACCTTTTTTTTTTTTTTAATTATGGCCTTGCAAATCCTTTGGTTGTTCTTATGCAATTGTGTAGAGTTAAGAATGATATGAAGAGTGAATCTAAACACAAGTGTTTTAATTTTTCTTTATATATGAAAGTGTTTGAATAAGGACAAGTAATGAATGTTCTTTTTTTATTAGCCGGTTATGTCAAGATATGTAACTCTTGATACACAACTCCTTTGCAATCAGGATTTTCAGAGTTTTGTGATTTTCTGGAAAGGTAAATTTATTATGTCTTAATCATTATCATAATGTTTTTATCATTTAATTTTGTACATATTTCGTTTATGATTGTCATTTTTTTGTTTTCAGTTTATGTGTTGATTAGACCCCTCTAAGAAACATTATTGATATTTAATTATTTATGAGATGATTGAGGTAAAACTTAGCAATAAAATAAAATATTTTTTTAAAAAAATTGATGCAGTGACATCAAATTTTCTAATCATCTTTTGCTACTTTTTAAAATGAGTTATTAATATAAATTGTCACACTTTAAAATGTATTTTTAATGTTAATAAATAAATTAGCTTAAAATAATACATTAAAATTCAAAGGATAAGCAAAGTATAATCTAACGTATAAAATAAAGTCAAAGTTGTACATGTTTGCAAAGTGATGGAGCATTGTAATAGTCTCAGAGCATCCAAATAAAGGCATCCGATTATTTCTTTCTTATATCACATTAAAGGTTCAATACTGCAGATATATATAAAGTATTCAAATTTTACTTCTAGATATATTATAAATAATCAACCTACATCAGTACGTACTATATTATTTTCATATGAACAAAATTCATCATCCTTGAAGCGGTGAAAACAATTAAGAGCCCCTCACTACAATTTTCCTCTCTGTAATCACAGTTTCTTTCGTTTAACTTAAAAAATAAATGATTCACATATAATAGTAAATAGAATTATAATATAGTAGAAAATAATTATAATATAATAGAAAATAGAAATTAATATTATTAAATTAGTTGAAATTGTACTTATCTTTAGTAAATCTTTTTTTACATTTCTAGAAGATTCTTTTGAGCCTTCAAACATGTGTGCATGTGCACATACAGAACTATAAACTGTCACTTGAATTCATCTTTCATGCGTAGCTGTATTTTCACCAACTAATTTAATAAATCTTATTTTGTAAGCAAATGTAAAATGGATATTAACTAAAATCTTAGTAATATTGTTTCCATATTCACGTATTAACGTAATAACATAATACCATATAGAAAAGACATATTAGTTATATTATATAATATAATAATATTTTTGGTAATATTATTGTTTGTAAATTCTCTGTATTTTTTTTACGTATTTATAATACCGTGTAGAAAAGACATTAATTAATTAGGTAATAACATAATAACATAATTGGTAATATTATGTATGGTATTACCGTGTAGAATTTTTGGATGTTTATCACCAACTAATTTAATACAACTTATTTTGTAAACAAAT
Source organism: Ipomoea nil (assembly GCF_001879475.1). Taxonomy (NCBI): domain Eukaryota; kingdom Viridiplantae; phylum Streptophyta; class Magnoliopsida; order Solanales; family Convolvulaceae; genus Ipomoea; species Ipomoea nil. Next base: position 1,936,891 of record NW_017619493.1, read on the forward strand.
GTAAAATAGAAATTAACTAAAATCTTGGTAATATTATTTCCATATTCAATGCTCTCACGTACTAACATAATACCCTATATAACCAATTTAAACAATTTATAATATAAATAATTCATATATATAATTATATATATGATACAGCCTTACGGTCAAATCTATACTATAATTAAAAACAAAATCTTATTTACTTGATTTCCTGCACAAACAATAGTAAATAGTAAAGGTAAATTAAAAAAAAATAATGAAAAAAATGAACATAAATATTTTAGAATAATATTTTACATCACCAATTAAAAATAGAATGAAAATTAGATAAATTGAAAAAAAAAAGAAATGAATATTAATAATTCACTGAAAATTAAAAATGAAATAAAAAGGAATTGAAGTTAGGTTAATTGGAAAAGGAAATGAATATTAATAATTGACTGAAAATAAAAAATGATCCATAATTGACTAAAACAGAAAAAAAATGGTTAAATCATTGCATTTTAATTTTTCACAATAATATTATACAGTATAATACATCAAATCACAATTATGTCATAAATCTTTCACAATTTTAAACAATAAAATGGAAATTTAAAATGGAACGAAAATATTTTAATAATAATATTCTATATCATCAAGTAAAAGTAAATTAAAAATGAAAAAGAAATATTTAAATAATAATATTCTACATCATCAATAATAAAGACATATTTTAAACAATAGTAAAGGTAAATTAAAAATGCAACGAAAATTAAAAATGAAGCAAAAATATTTCAATAATAATATTCTACATCATTAATTAAAATGGAACAAAAATTGGGGTAAAAATATCATTGCATATGATATTCTAATTGGCTAATTGACTAATTGAGTGAAAAAAAAAAGAATAATTGGTTGAAAATGAATATGACATTACAAATTGACTAAAAATATAAAAAGAAATTAATACTAATAGTTGACTGCAAAAAAAAAAAATGATCCATAATTGATTAATATGAAAAAAATAAAAGGTTAGATCATTGCATTTTAATTAAAAATGAAACGGAAATTAAAATTTGACGCAAATATTTCAATAATAATTCTACATCATAAATAGTAAATGCATATTTTAAACAATATTAAAGATAAATTAACAATAAAACGAAAATATTTCAATAATAATATTATACATCATCAATTAAAAATGGAACGAATATTAGGTAAAAATATCAATGCATATGATATTCTAATTGATTAATTGACTAAAAATATAAAAGAATAATTTGCTGAAAATGAATTTGATATTACTAATTGACTTAAAATATAAAATGGTCGATAATTAACTAATACTCTACCATTATATATTTTCACCCGAGCATGATGGACGGAAGGTGTTAGCTCTATACGATGAAGGACAGGATTGCGTTGCTACTACCGATGTCGTCTACAAAGAGATTTCAATAATGTATAAATACAATCGTTGATATTATGATTTTTTTTAAATGACAAAATTGCTATATTATATGTAGACAAAAATATATCTACTATCTACTATACTAATAAGAGCCCAAGAGAGTTAGGCCTATAATGGGTAGAAAAAATGGTGGTCACAGATTTTAATCAAATGAATGGCTCAGATTGATTGAAAGATTGATCAGATTTAAATTTTACACTAAAATTTCCTAAAATACCCACACACCGTTACTAATTTCGTTAAAAATTTTAAGAATTACCGTTAGTTCACCGTTAACTTACTCATTGATTTCAATAGAAAAAGGTCTTAGGTTCGAATCTCATCCCAATCAAAGTTGGCATTATTAGTACTCTATTTTACTCTTATTAAATTATATAAATAATAATTTAGTAGTTACAACAAAAAATAATACATATGCATTTCTTTAATTTATAATTATGTGTCCACAATGCCTTTATTCAAAAAAAAAAATTATTCATTATCAATAAATTAACTAAGAGAAATAATTTTATTAGTTATATTGTCTTTATTTTTCTTCAATATAAAAAATTTTTTATATTCAAATTTATTAATTGATTATATTCGCTACATTATCCTTACAATGTCTTTATTCAGTGAAAAAAAAATTATTAATTATCAATAAATTAATTAAAAGAAATATTTTCATTAGTTATATTGTCTTTATTTTTCGGGGTTAGCGTTAGCGGATTATACTAGCGGATTTGACCAGCGAATTTATTTAATTATTAACATTGGGTAGAAAAAATGACCGCCAAATTATTAAATCAAATGAATGGTTCATATTGTTCAGGTTTTAACTTTTTTCTTTTAAGATTTTCTAATTTATCCTTAATTATATGATTATCCATTTAATTTTTCCGTTAATTCACCGTTAGTCTAATTCTAATATTAAAGTCTAATATAGAATTATAACTACACCATTAATCTAATTCTAATATTAAAGTCTTAATAGAACTTAACCACAAATCCTAATGTCGGAATCTCCTCAAACAATATTAGTATATATTTAATATTTTATGCCCTAATTTTTATTTGTTCTCCCTTATGTTCCGTATTTCGTTTCAACCATACCTATACAATTATTTTATTGACAATTATAATCAATCTTGACTATATTATCTTGCATTTGTAAACTTAGAATTACCTATTTAACCCGCACCGGCTTAGCTCAATGGTTTAGTGGGTAGTATTTGGGAGAAGAGGCCAAGGTTTGAACCTCGGCGGCGGCAGTGCGGGAATTATGTCCAAAGTGGGCAGATTCCTTGTGCGTATCAGCATTTACAACCTCCCATAATGCTCTCTCGGGTTGGAGACCCAACCTTTGGGAGAAGAATTACCTATTTAAATACGCAAATTCAACCTTCAATTATCTATGCATGAACAATTTCAATATAATCCTGCCTTAATATACTTTAAAGTACTTATTTAAAAAAAAAAAAAAATTGGGCATTATCCCAATCGCGCAATGCGCGTAAAAAACTAGTATATTCCATACAAAAGAACTAAGATAGCAATTCATTCTTATAACTGAGTTGCTAGAGAACGAACACATTTGCCTAATTTATATAAATAAAAATACTAAATAATGATAAATAAAATCTCCAAAGTTACATCACTGCATGCTTACATCTACACATTAGCTATTAATTTGAGCAATTATTTGCTCAAATTCAAACAATGATAACATCAAAACACATAAATAATCCAAACCATATTTTCAATTGCACTATATAATATTTGATGTTCTAATTTAAATAATTATATATCAATTTTCTAAATATTTTTAATATATTATAACAAATTCATTCCGTGCATCGCACGGGCGAAAATACTAGTATATATAAATATAATATATAAATATATTATATTTAATATATCTTATAGATATATTATATTATATTTAATATATATTATACTAAATATATAATATTTAATATATCTAACATTTGGTATTAAATATATTAAAAATACTTGGTTACTATTTAAAAAAAAAAAAGATTAGTAACAATTATAATGAATCTCCTATATTACATTGTATTCAATATACTATGAGTTACATATTTAATTAAACAAATTGAGTTAATACCATCTGAGGTCCTCCGAGTATAGTGGTTTTACCACGTTTAGTCCTAAACTTTCAAATTGACCATCTATGGTCCTTCGACTTTCAAATTTAACCATTCGTGGTCCAAGTTAACCACCCATGGTCCTTCAAGTTTCAAAATTTAACCAGTCGTGGTCCTCTTGAAAGGACCATGGTTGGTTAAAATTTAATAGTTGAAGGACCCTGGGTGGTTAACTTGGACCACGAATGGTTAAATTTGAAAGTCGAAGGACCACGAATGGTCAATTTGAAAGTTTAGGACTAAACGTGACAAAACCACTATACTCGGAGGACCTCGGATGGTATTAACTCTAAACAAATTCGACATTAAAGTACTTAGATATATGAACTTCTCATATATAATCTTGCATTGATATACTTTCAAATATTAATTTCATTTTAAACATTGGGCATTAACTCATTCGCGCAATGCGCGTGTACAATTAGTATTAGGGATAAGGGTCAAATAGACCTTCTAACTATATAGCAAAGTGCAATTAACCTCTCGAACTAAAAAAGCCTTCAATTAAACTCTGTTAACTTGTTAAAAATGTGCAATTACCATTTTTAAAAAGTTACCAACAAGTAACCAGTTAATTTTGCTTGCTTGGCATTTAATTTAAATACTTAATAAAAAAAAAACCTTAAAAGAAAAGCTACCGAATTCACCCGTTCGATGCCGTCGCATTCGTGGGGGGTGGGGGGAACCCAGGGCTGGTCCTATAGTTTTATAGGCCCAGGGCAAGTGAGAGAAAAGGGCCCCAATACGATACTTAGAAGTTAACATAAATTTTTATAACTAAATTTTAAATTTTCAACATTTTACAAATACAATACAAATACAAAACTAATTATGACAAAAAATGTCTATTTGCTTTCCTGGATGCAAAGTCATCAATGACCTCTTCAAGACTAATATTGTCTAAGGTATCATTCTGAATACACAATATTATCAATCCATTTAACCTTGGTGAGAATGCAAGTATTTTCTCCTCCTGCAACAACTTAAAATTGTCTTTATTAGGTAAAACTCTTCACAAACTAATAAGTAAAAAGTTAAGGAAATTGTTATACATACAATTAAGAAGAGAAATTGTGTAAAGTTGGATTGTAATATTGAACTTAATTCCTTATATTAAGAAATATTGAACTTAAATTCAATATGTTCTTAAAATTGCATCATTCAGTTAATTGAGTTGTAATATTGAACTTTTTTTTTTTTTTTTTTGAAATTTGAACTTAATTCCTTAAATTTCCTTGAATTTGTTTTACATCATTCAGTTTCTAATGTGAATCATCTAATGGTTTTTCCTGTAAGGCTAGCTTGGACCCTACCTTTTCCTTTACCCACTTCATTTTTGGTTACTGGTTAGATTCAACTTTCATTAATGAAAGTAAAGCAATAAGGCATACTAAGCAGTAAGCACTTAAGCAGAACAACACTTTGCAGTTCAAAAATCCTAATTCCTAATTACAGTTCACAAACCAGAAATCCTAATTGGCTAATTCACAGCATACTAAGTACTTAAGCAGTAAAATACTTAGCACTTCACAAAACCTAATTCCTAATTACAATTCAAAAATCACAATTGCAGGCATTTTTCATAGCAATTGGCGTAAAATTAGGAATACCCAGAATTACATATTTGCATTATTAATTAATTAATTAATAGAATAATAGCAAAAGACAAATTTATAATTAGTTGAAATTAGAAATAGAACAATACCTTCGCAGATTTGAAATTAGATGAAGCCGTGAAGGTGATTAGAGGAAGGCGGAACCGCGAAAGACCTGGTGAACGGTTGCTCTGGCGGATTTCCAGATAGGGCCCGTGAAATTGCAGATTGTGATTAGTGCGGATGGTGGATGGTGGATTTGCAGTTTGCTTATGAGGAATCTGAACTTTTATTGATGACTCTTTTTATCGTTGAGAAGCAGAGAAGGCCAGGTGGTTGCTATCAATGCAATGGCGTAGGTGCAACCGGCGAGTCGACGACGCTTGGACTCGGGCGGCGTGCGCGGTGGGTGCAAGACTAAGGTCTGCGCGTCTCCTCGTCTTCGTCGACTCCTTCCGTTTTCTTCGCAGAGACGCGAACCTGGCTTTAAAACAATAAAAGATTTTTTTTAATATATTATATACTATATACTATATATCTATGGACTAGGGCCCCTATCAAGAGATGGGCCCTGGGGGCACCCCACGTCCACGTCTGATATGAGCTTATTTGTGCATGTTTTTCTTCTTGATTTGAACCTACTTGTGAGCCTAAGTTCATTAAATTGTCACATTCAATGCTTATTTTCTTGCTTTCTCACGTAGATGTGGTTTATCCCTATATATTATTTATAAGGAAGAGATATAGAACCCTATTTATAAACAGAAGATTTTTCAAAATGAAAGATTTGTGTAATTAAACGAAAAATTTTGCAAAACATATATATATAGAGTCCTATTTATACACTTCATTAAGCAAAATGTATAGCTGTAAATTTCCTCTCGCTTATAAACATTTGAATCTTGGCAGAGTACAAATCAGCATAAATATCTTATTACACCAAGTACGTATGGCTTCAATAATCGACATTGTTGGACGTGAAATTTCTCCTAAGAACAGAAGGAACCCAATAAAGATTAGAGTGGTGCTGTGACACCCAAAATATTTTCCTCTAAAATAAAATTTCAAAATAAAATTATTTATATAATTTTGACTCCTACAATGGTTTTGCTAAATGGGTGTTCAAATAATATATTTTCAACTCTTTGTTTCAAATGATTTGGTTCAAAATATTTATATAATTATTTATGGTTTCAAAAGCCTAATGTAAAGGATATATTTATTTATCAAAAATTTGACCCAAAAGTCTATCTAGAAGGAGCTTGCCAAAATTATTTTATACCTATTTAATCCTAGACCCATATCATTTTAAATTCATAAACCCAATAATATTTCATTAGTCAAATTCACTAGTATAGAAACAGTCATACGCGTCCAAGGAAATGTACAATACGTGTCCAAAGTTGTTTGGACGCATATGTAGGAGACGCAGATTGTATGAACAATCTACATCCTAGGTTACTTTAGACGCACATAATGACTATACGCGTCTTAAGTTCCGACACTTCTAACGCATATAGTATTATTTTTAAAAAAATACTATATGCGTCAGGAGTACGCTAACTTCTAACGCATATAGGATATGTACAGTTTTGCACACATCAATAAATAGAGCTTTTCAGTATTAATCAGAGGTGAAATATTATATTAGCAATGTTGAAAAAATTGCTAGAGGGCGCCTGGCGACCGACTAGGGCGCCTAGAGCGCCTAGACCGCCTAGTGCTTATGCGCGATTTTTACAACACTGTATATTAGGGAGTTCAATTAAATAAATTACAAGCATAGCAATAATAGGTCTATGATTATTTAAATGGTAATCAATATAGAATTACATGAAAAACTTCAAACCCTACTTAACTAATTGTGCATAGTAAATGAACAAAAGTGATATTCATGAGACAAGCAATATCATATTAGAATTCCGCTTCTTATTTCCCTCCTTTCTATTTGTAAAGTAAAGGTAATAATAATTAAAAAAAAAAAATTCAATCCATGAAAATATGATCATTCCAATCGATTATTGAAACTTACTTCATTTTTGTCTCCCGGTGACAGGCAAAAGAAATCAGCATCAGCACGCATAGCAACCCAATCTGAAGCAATCTACAGACCTATAAAGGATTAAGGAAGCTTGATTGGCAAACAGAAAATACAGCTCTTAGAATATGAATTAGAGTGGGGTGTGGAGAGAGTAAGAAAAATACCAAAAGTATTCATTTATATCATCATAGTTAACTGGAGGAACGTTCCTCCCGTGGGAATGCTTTGATTTTCCTTTTCTGCTCCTTTTAGCTTCCTAATCAAACTTGTGAAGAGGGTTAACAAATATTTTCACCCCTTTACCACAATATCAATATTTCAATTCTATCTGTTAGGAATAAAGCGGAATAATAATGCGGAAGCGACGAATGGAAAATTGAGAATTATATAAGTTAAATAATATAAATAAGGAAAATTATATAAATGACATATGAATAACGAACAATGGGAATATATATATATATATATATATATATATATATATATATATATATATATATATATATATATATAAATATATATATATATATATATATATATATACATTCGTATCTACGTGAGAAAGAAGAATAAAGAGGGATAAGAATGAATTCAATGTTGATGAATTGATGTAAGAGGTGATTTACAAAGCAAAGAACTGCTATTAGGAAAACCATTTTGAAGCAGGAAGATATGTACTTAGGAAATTCTAGCTTTAAAACCAGGAATAGACTCAGCAAATAGGGACAAGCATATTAATCAATGATAAACAGTTAAGTAGGGTAATCATCATAAGGAATATGTATCTAAGGTCACAGATCACTTTTCAATTCAAACCCATCATTACCCAAACATCACTCATATCACATAATTATTGATGGCGCCACGGGACCAATCGCATGCCCCGAACATGAGGGTTAATGCGTATAGCATTAACACGGCCCCGCAGCACCCTACCTCATACGGCGGCATGAAGGGAGTCGATTGCAACCAACCCATAGAGGACCGCTGACGAACTCAACGTCGGACCACAATCCTACACACCGCTGACGCGCACAGTCGGTGGACCGTGATCCCCTTTACAAGGGGGGACATACGACCCTACACACCGTTGATGCATACAGTCGGTGGATCGTAGCGGATCAAGCCCTACACACCGCTGAGGGACTCAGTCGGTGGGCGAAGATCCTCGGAGACTACGACCCTACACACCGCTGTCCCATCACTCGGTGGATCGCAGCCAGCCGTAGCCCTACACACCGCCTGATTACTCAGGTCGGTGGACTACAACCTTCCTCGGCTTATGTCACGCCCCACTTCTAGGACATGACCCGGCCGTATCGCTACATGAAAACCTGTAACAATACGAAGCCTAACCATACATACCTCTCAGAATCTTCATAATAACACTTGAATATACAATAATTCCACAACCCAAAAAGATAAAATATAATCGACTAGTTCTTCCCAAAAACTCATCAAATTCCCTATTAAATATTTACAATCAAGAGTAGTACGTCCAAAATGCATCACAAGCATCAAAACCAAGCACAATGGTTTACCAAAAATACAAAGGTCAAAGGGAATATCTAAATAAACAAAAGTCCATGATAAGCTCCAATACTAGGACTAAGCCTCCTAGTTTCAAAAGTCACCTTCGAGACCCCACCACTTGTGCTCGTGTTATTCACATGTCCTTAACTACTCTGAAACATGAGGAAAAATATACAAATAATGAGCTAATGCCCAGTAAGTGGTACTCCTCTCAACCCCGGATCAAGTAACCCCAATAGAGTACAAAAAAAACTTAGAGTAATAAATAGATGCAAAACTCAATCCTTAAACTATATCAAAGTTATAACATACTTACATCATACTATACACAAATTCCCAAAGCGGAAAACTTTAGCTACATGGGCATCAACATCATTTCATAATGCAATACTTTCAAAAGAACAAATCATTCCTTAACATATGACTCATTGGCAACCTACAACCACCATTATCGGCATAATGGTCCAAAAAGACTCGACGATTCGGAATGAGTCAGGGTCGACGATTCAGAATGAGCCGGATGGAATTTTCCAACAAATAATTCAAAAGACTCGACGATTCTGAATGAGTCAAGCTCGACGATTCAGAATGAGCAATTAGGAACGTTCCAAGCCGAACAGAACAAACAACAAAATGTAGGTTGCCTCATGAGTTTGGTCAAACCTTCAAAATAATCTTATAATCAAATAGCCCATTGTAGCAAAAATCAATTCCTTAAAGATCACATAACAAAGTACATATCCAAAAGTGATATTATGAAATCATAAACTAATAATTGTCAAATAAATTATATGATCCTCTTTTAGAGCAAAACACGTTAGTACAAATCATACACATACGAATATAGTCAAATATAGTCATGTTCACTTATTCACAGAATCAAAACTTAGGCATGCCCAAAGATATCTTTAGTCAAGTTTAATAGTCCAAAAACATATCATAGTCCAAAATACTTTTAACTCATACTAACCCTTAAATAGGCATTCAAAGTAGTAGAGATTCTAAAATAGTTTATGGGTTTTGCAAAATAAGGAGAGAAGAGTTAACCACTTACCTAAAAACATCCAAATCTTAGCTATTAAACTCGCCCAAATACTCCTTGTCAAAATCCCTAATATTTTCAAACATTAATCTTAGGGCTCAAATGATAAATCCAACTCAAAAAGAGTGAAAAAAAAATGGAGATCAAACTCACCTAGAATACTCCCAATAACTTGAGACCTAAACTTGAAGAAGATGGAGATCAAAGCTTCAAGATTTTTCCTTCCCCCATCTCTCTAGTCAACTCTGCTTATCTTCTTTTAAAAGAGATCTTTCTCCAAGACCAAGGGATTCCTTAATCTTTAAGGGTAGAGAAGGGTAATTTAGTAATTTTATCTAATATCAAATTTTAATAAGCTTTGACTTGTTGACCTCATTTACTAAACATATATATATTTTATTTATAAGGTTGCGGGTATTACAGCTTATTGGCCCTACACACCGCCTGACGCGTCCAGATCGATGGGTCATAGCACCGAGGCCCATGTGGACCGCAGCCCAAGAAGTGAATCAATTCGGCCTTTAGCCAACTTCTGAACCTCAGCTCAGGAACAATCCATTCGGCCTTCAGCCAACTTCCGAACCACAGCCCGGGAACACCCAATTTGATCTTAATCAAAATGGGGGATCATGCATCACATAACACATAATAGCACGTAGTAGCACATTGGGAGGGGAAGACATATAAATAAACTTACGTGTGATCATTCACATACTAAGAATAGTCCTAAGGGGTTCATACAACTTCCACCTAGGTCAACGGGTTACCGATTCAACTAGCATGCAATTCCTAAGACTCTTTTATCCTACGAATGGTACCCGAAACACCAAACTAGACTCGAGTACGACAAACGGGGTCCGTTGGGACACCACGGGGAATGGGGAACATCAAACGGGGAAGCCAAGGACCCAGGGTGGGTACGGACCAGCGGGTAGCCGGTGGGTGGGGGTCACCCACCGGCTACCCGCCGGAGATCATCGCCCGGGCAGCGGGTTGTTCAAAGTCTTCTATGAAATTAATGGTCAGCTGAAGAAATTGATGACCATTAATTACAGCATTCAATGCTTCATGGATCTTTTGCATCAACACCCCTATGCTTCGTGGCTATAAAAGGAGGACCTATCATTCTCTAATCTACCATCTCCTATCTCAAAATGTATCCTAAAAAGCCTTTTACCAGAGGAAACTCACAAAGAAGAAAAGAAATGGTTCGAAAAATCAGGGAAGAACAAGGTGATCTCTACCCTGGAAATAGCCTTAGAGCTCCCCTGGAAATCTCATCTGATAGTGAATCATCTCATCTCTACGATGAAATGGCTGGTTACATAGTCGAAGAACCTGAAGAAACCCCTCAAAAGGAGGAAATCCCTACAGTTCTACCTAACAAGCATATTGACAAAGACTATTCTGAATATCTGAAAGAAAAACCCAACTCTGAAGAAAACTCTGACGAAGATGGACCTGTTTCATCATCAGATTCAAACTTTCTGAGAACCGGCAAGTGGTACAAGAAAATGTGGGGAGAACTCATGAAGCCAAAAGCTGAGCCAAGCGAGCAAAAAGAAGAAAGGAGGAAGAAAATATGATCTATTTCTTATGTATTCCCTACCTTGTATTAATCTTCCTTTCGGAACAATATTATAATTTCTATTCTAATGGTTTTTATTCGAGTTTACATCAGTGTTGAACGAAACTTTATTTGTTTTGTTTGCACTCACATATCTCGTCTCTAAACGAATATCTCTGACTGAGCTTTATTCTCTTAGAAATGACTATATTCTTTCTAGTTTCGATAGAGCGTGAAAATTATCTCAGTGTCTGGTCATTCATGGCTACACCTTTTGATGAATCCATCTCCTATAAGAAGGGATCTCTCGTGCGAAATAGAATCACACCTCTCATAGTCCTTCGAGTTCGAAGTACTAACCTATCGTTATGGACAAAGGGAAGAAGATGTGTTTTCCAACCAAGGATCTGACAAAGAAAGTTCGCTTTAAGATCAATCCTTCTCATGAACTCAACAATTCTCCAAAGGAAGGATCATCCTCTGGTAAAGGATTCGCCAAAGTCTCGAGTCCCTCTCGCTTCTTCACTCTTGTGGAGCTAGCACCTCAACTTAAAATTGAAGACAAATACACAGTAATGTATGATGCAGCTCAAGCAAGAGTCGAGGCTGAAATGGATGCCATGGAAAAGAGAGGACTTTCCAGAGATGCTATGGGAACTGATCACAAAAAGATTGTGGATGAAATGTTCGCTCTCAAAATAATCAAAATGAAAAATGCTGAGAGTGCCAGAAAGAAGAGGGGAGACAAAAAGTAAAAGCTCATGAAGCCTGGATCACGAGAGATGCAGTCAAGTTTTTTTTAATATCTCTATGTTTTGTGTAATAATCATCTCTCAGGCTTTGTCATGTGTTTTCGTTGTATGTCTTGTATAGGTTCACGAAACTTTATTTGTTTCGTGGACTTGTTTCTTCGTGATAAGTAAAATGTGTTATGTTTCGGTTGTGAGGCGTGCTCTAGAAGACACACTTTATCCAGATCATCTGAACCGTTGATATATATTTTCAGTGGGCATCGTGTGGCCGAGAAAACCGGTCCACTACCCCATGATCTCTGTCAGTTGATCTGTCCTGCATTTAATGCACCTAAAGGCACTCAAGTGGTTTTCTCTCTCCTCTTTAATGAATAATGATCAAAAATGATCTGCAAATGATCTTATCATATCTTTATCACCAGATCAGTTACCCCTTTAGTGGAATTGGAACCGATTGAATTTCAAAATTCAAACCACCCACAACTCACATGGGTCACCCGTTTTTCCTATACCCTTGACCCATGTAAACTACTTGAAAATCACATTAAAATACTATTGATACAGTCAAATTAGTACTAAAATAAGTAGTATTATCATCAATGGGGACTGTAGGAACTTATCAAGTTTTACAAATGTTGGCACTGCAGAGTAAAATGCTTTAGCAAGGAAGTGACTGTAGGAATCAAAACAAGTAACAAAGAAATTAGCCTCCAACAGGTAAGTGATTTCAAATCCCGTCAAATTGTCAATGAAAAAAGTAATTGTAATACAATAATACACAATTATGTCAAGGACATATTATGTATAAATATAAATAAAACAATGCATAAAGCTGGAAAATTACCTAATGAAGGGGAAACGAACGACGACGTGTGAATCGGAGAAGGAGAAACGAATTGAATGGCAACTGCTGCTTGTGTCCTTAACTCCTTGCAAGCTTAGAAGTTAGAACAAGAATGGGATACTTGCCACAGTGCTTTAAACCATGTTCTCTACATTGCTTTGCAATGTCACTAAAAATGCTCAAGGTCATTCTTCTTTTTTCAAGTGTTGGTATTCTTTTCTTGCAAAAACATACCTAAGAAATTAAGTGAAGAGCAAAGAAGTGACATCCCCACATATATTTTACAAAGTAAATTTGAAGAGAGAACTTATGAGCAGAGATTCTTTTTATCAAAAGTTGTAAGCAAATGCGAACCTGTTTCAAAATATTTATGAAAAAGCAAAAGAAGTTTCATAATAGTGAGAAAATAGTAAAAAGTTCAAAGGGAAGTAAAACACTTAGCTGTGTTACCCTCTAGGTTAGCTCCTCTTCTCCACATTCTAGTCCCTAAATAAAATGCCACCATATTGAACATCAATATTTGACCATTACTCTTTTGCTTACAGATCTAAATGGCGCATAATGACGAAAATGGGGGAAATGAAATATTTTGTAGATTATAGATATGAAAATGTTAGCTTACAGATCTGGATGACAGCGGCGGTGGAAATCTTCTGGCAAGCCTCTGGCATCATTCTTCACAGCCATCGGCGGAGGGGTACTTGGTGTACGAAGGAGAACCGGCGACCTTTGTTACTGTGCGAAGGAGAACCAACAACCGACGAGAAAGAAGAAATTGCGAAACTGTAACACTCCCAGTTTTCACACACTTGAGCCTAGTAATAAGCTTAGATTAAGAGATAGAAATCAAGAATAAGAAAAGGGGTAATATACAAATTACCCGAATCATACAACCAAAAAATGGATCCTACTCCGTAGTCACCTTCCACAGAGTAACTACACGGGAAAGGAACTAATACATCCAAATCAACATTCATTCATAAGGACCCACTAAACCAAATCAATTCAAAGTCTAAGCTCAAAATATAACTTAAGGCTCTCAGGCCTAAGTGTCAAACGCACTACAAAACATAATAATGGTAAACTAAACTACTCAAAGTCTAACATCAGATAAGTCTAAGAGGTTTGACAAACAGCTAGGAACTAGCATCAATTCTATACTAACTAGCTCCATCTAATGCGCCCAGCAATCACCGGTCAAACCTGAAAGGGGTTAAGTAAAAAGTATACAAAAGCAACCCGTTAGCACGAATGTTAAATATAAACCACTCTATCCGGTAAAGTACAATATAGATGTTTGGAAAATAGATTATTTCACACTTAACACGTTAGCCAATTAAGATCATAGATACGAGATAAGTAACTCACGAGTATATAAGTATACATATATAGCAATAATGCCTACCTACGAACAATAGACTCACATGCACGTGTAATACACAATTCAAGCACTAAGTAATTCGTACAAAAGTATACATACATAACACGCATAACAATCTAAGAAGCATGCTTAACTTAAAAGATCAAAGATAGGCAAGGTTACAAGTAATCATGTGAATAATTAGATCATATCAAAACGGTATAACATCACATCAATCACAAAAATGGAGATCATGTACTATGTCAATACGACAATAACGAGAAAGTCAAATGAGTCAACTATAGCCATGAATATCATTAACATGAATACCCTCAAAGAGAAAGATAAGGTAAATACGTATAGATAATAGTAGTGGAGGTGTTATCAAACTTTCCATACTCATCTCATCATATCAATGTCATCATATCAACAATCTCATCATATCATCACGGTGTGGAGGTAGGAACTTCACCATATGTCACTAGTACAAAAACAGTCAGTCACGTCCAAAGTTAAGGCTAATACGTGTCCAGAGTTGCTTGGACGCCTATGTGGGAGACGCTGATTGTATGTACTATACGCGTCTAAGGTAACTTTGGACAGGCAAAACTCTTATACGCGTCCAAAGTTCAAGAACTTTGGACGCATATTGTATTTTTTAAAAGAAAATAAACACTATATGCCTCAGAAGTTTGTAAACTTCGGACGCATATAGTCATTTTTTGAAATAAAAATAATACGATATGCGTCGGTATCTGACTAGGAACAAACGCCTATTGTCCTGCTTTTAATTTTTTTTTTTTTTAAAATAAAACTACCTATAATATTTTCACGTACATTCCTGCATAACTATCAACAAATAATATAATATACTTCAACATTAATCAATTTAATATATACACTACATCACACCAATTCTATCAACTACAACACACCAATTCAAAATTTAATGTATTTTTAAATTTTTCTTTCTTTTTTATAAATTTACAATTTGTATATCTCCAATATAAAATGCAATAATAAGTTGTTCAATGGCATCAAAGTGTATACAATAATTTAATATTCAGAATAATAGTCTTAAACATAAACAATAAAAACTATAACGAATACAAAAAAGATTTAATTTAATTGAAGTGGATACCTTTAGATCCTGACTATAATAACAAGCCATGATGCATCTAATAAGCTGATTTATTATATATAGAATAAAGGAGAACATATATACAGCACCTCCAACTATGCTAGTATGAGTCAACTAACTGGCGAGTTTTTTGCACTTTTAGTCCCACCACTATAGTGGCACTGGCAGAATTGATCCACGACTTTTGAACCTTGCAATTTTAGTCCACGACTATTGATTTTTTTGTAAAAATGGTCATTCCGGCCACTTTTCCGTCAAAATTTCACCGGAAAAAAAAAATTCTCTATTTTTAGCCGGGTTAAAATTGACATTTTACTTATCTCAAAAAATTAAAAGAAAAAAATTGATATTTAACTACATACTACTAGCCGTGCAAATATCAATTTTTTTCTTTTATGCTATACCATTCTACAAGCTCTAAAAAAGCTCTTGTATAAAAGGGGGGTGAAATCCTCTTTCCAAACCAATGTGGGACAAAGCTCACTTTTCCCTTCATTTTTCCAACTCAATGGGTCTACTTTGAGAATCAATATCTCATTCACCCATTATCCGTTTTGAGCGTACAATATATCAATCTCTTCGTCTCACTACGAAGAACCCGAATCCACTTTGACCCGATCCAAATCAGAAGTGGACCCCACTGATAATTGTACCACAAAATAGCCACTTAAAATGCCATTTTAATGCTATTTTTCCAACAGAATCATCCCTATTATAGGCCATCCAATGACAACCAAGAAAAAGCCAGCACCAAACGACATTGTTCCCTATGCAATGATTAAAAAACAAGACCAATTGGTAAATGAAGCAAATAAATAAATGCATCCCATATATTTCAAAGGCACACAAATCATCAATATGAGAGGGATACATGGAAGGAAGCATAGAGGGAAAGCAGGAAGCAAGAAAGTCAGGGGGTTATCACAAGAAATAAGCAGAAACCTTATAGCTGCTACGTTTCATGAAGAACTGCATGGATGGCCGCGTGGCTTCAGACCAATCGTTAAAGCAACCCCTGACAAACAAATGAGATAATAGCAAGGAAACTTACATTTCCTATCGCAATTAGCCCTTTGTCAAAGAAGAAAATGATTCCAATGAATGACAATAACACTCCGAATCCTGTCAAGCGTAGCCAAATCTCTGTTTCATTGAAGCATCAAAAGTCTCTTAGGAAACAAAGAATTTCAAAAGCAAATCTTTGTTCTATTCATTTCATCTTCTAAAATACTTACATATTAACTAAGGGCCTAAGGCACACTTTAATATTATCAATAGTAAAGAACAGAGGAAAATCAACACTGCAAAGTTGGAAAGGCCGGCCATTAAATTATATATGAAAAGAGCTCTAACAAACTTGAAGGAAAAGAATAGTAAATTTGTCATACTATATGAAGGAAGAGAGATTCTTACCAACATAAGAATGCAGTTTGATTACTTGTAGATTTATTGCAATTGGGAAGGAGGCTACTTCAACATCTTCATCCTACTTATTTAAAAAAAAAAAATACAAAAAAAGATTATATGAAAAGAACTCTAACAAACCAGAAGGAAATGAAAATTAAATTTGTGAATACTATATGAAGGAAGAGAGATTCTCACCAACAACAAGCTGGCATCCAAGCAAAGAAACTTAATGGCTTTCAAATGAGGTGCAAACCATCTGGATTCAACCCCCAACCTAGGACCAGTATCAGTACCAGTAATAGACAACCCAAACCTAGGTGCAAACCAATAATCGTAACAAAAAATTAGTCACCTCAAGTCTTCAACAAATTAAAGATCGACCTGCTCGCCACTGTTGGCTTGAAAGTCCTCGCCGATGCTGCTTTCGCCCGCGGTGGACGTGATTCCGGCGGAGAAGACACATTTGTTACACTCTTGTTTTAGTCTTGTTGTTAGTTTAATAACTACAAGATTTTCAAATTTAACTCTTTATTGGAATTGTTTTTTGACTTTCTTGATCTAGATGCTTTATTAAGTTTATTATATGATTATGTGGTATTCAGTCAAACTGAAAAATTCATTTCAATCCAAACACAGCATAATGAAATGGTAGAAGCTATTGATCTCAATACCCTGCTTAAAGATCCAATCTTTTTTTTTTTTTTTTTTTTTGTCTCTGTTATATTCTTCTCGGAATTGTTTCCTTGGACTTTTTTTGTGAATCAATCAGTATTCTTCATCTATTGAAGGTGTCTTTACGTCTGGATATGTACAGGTAAATGGTTTTACATTCCTTTGTGTTTCCTTCAGCAAAATCTAAGAGAATGCAATCTTTATATCTGTGACATAAGTAACTAGGTTTTGGAACTTTATAGTCGAAATTAAACTCACTTGAGCAAACCATCCTGGTGTAAAATAAGAGACAACCTTCTGACACATCTCCTTACCCGCAATAGTCATAGACTTGTAATTGATTAGGCATTTCGGCTAATGTAGGCTAGAAAGGAGCTCACAGATAGACTGCACACTTCCTCCTGTGGTCCAATGTTGGTGGCAGTATGCAGATAATAGTTTGGAGATTGAATCGAAGTTAAATTTTAGAATTTCAGATTGACTTGTTTTAAATTTTCAATTGTATATTCATTAATGAATTATCTTCAACCATATAAAATGTGTGTATGTTTCTCAGCAAATATATACCAACTTGCAACAATATATATATATATATATATATATATATATATATATATATATATTCCTCTTTGTAGTAAAATAAATTTTTTTTTATTGACTATGTCAAGTGTTCCGACCACCAAAGTGGTCAGAAAACCCGGACCTGCCCGACTATTCTGCTGGCCCTTTTTTCCGACGGCCTTAGAAAAGAGGTCGTTATATAACAAAATTAAAATAATATGACTAAATGTGGCGAGGACTAAAAGTAAAATTTGCTCTTTCATTAACTTAAAGTTAAAAATCTGAACAATATATATATATATATATATATATATATATATATATATATATATATATATATATATATATATATATATATATAGTGAAAGGATCAGGTGCATTTGTTGCTTTCCGTGCGGATGTGCGGTGGATTAATGTGTGTGAGATTTGTACACAATGTGTGTGAGTGTTGTGCAGATTTGTACTTAATGTGCCTGAATGTGTAAAATGCAGCTGAAAATATTGATGTCTTCTTCCTCATCCCAAGTAGCCATTTGCCCCCTCTCTGATGATGATGATGCGGAGGCGGGCTATGGTGGTTATGGATTATGGGAATAATACAACAGAAATCCACACTTAGCTGCTGTGCAAATTTTACTGTGCCTACGTCATTTATATAAACATTCAACTGCACTGAAGGTAGCTGATAATCCAGAATCCATGGCCAAATTGAAGGAAGAAGTAACAAGAAGCTTAGACGTTAATGTGCGTGAGTTTCTGTTCTGCTTCCTTCTGAGCTCGTAATTCTGAAATACTCACACACATTAAGCACAAATCTCACGCACATTAAACACAATACTCAAGCACATTAAGTACAAAACTCACGCATATTAACATGACGCACATTAAGTACAAATCTCAGGCACATTGAGTACAAATCTCATGCACATTAAGTATAAATCTCACGCACATTAATCCACCGCACATCCGCACGGGAAGCAACAAATGCACCTGATCCCTTCCTTATATATATATATATATATATATATATATATATATATATATATATATATAAACAAAAAAAAAAATAATGAAGCTTCAAACCAATTAACTAAACATTTTGTCATAGCCATTACTCCATTAGATGAGGGTACGGTGCCTAACATAAGCACAAAGGTAAATAACATGCTGTACGTAAGATTTACCATTGGTTAATTAACATCCAAAATCTCTCTATAAATTCTCCGAATCACTAATTAAGCCAAAGATGCATCATAGCCCCAAGTTTCCTATTACACATTAACTTGATGTCCATATATATATATGGGGCCTTGAGAGATCATTATATTATATTATCAGATCAGATCAATTGCATTAATGCTAACAAAAATGAAGGCCTTTAACCTCATCACACTAGCAGTTGTATTGCTTCTCTTGGGAGAAGCACAATTTTCGTTGGCTGCTTGCGACGCGAAGCAGCTCGACCCTTGCTTTAGCGCCTTAACGCTCAATGCCAACCCATCACCACTCTGCTGCGAGAGGCTTAATCAACATAAGCCTTGCTTCTGCGAATACGTCAAGAGTCCCACTCTGAATGAGTATATCATCAAGTCCCCAGCTGCCAAGAAAGCCAATGAACTCTGCAAGGTTACAATTCCCAAGTGCTGAGAAAACCTCCATTTCACTTCATCATATCAATCCCGCCCGTCTATGTGTGCGCTATATTAATACTAACAATAAACACCTTTCTCTTTCTCTTTCTATTTTTAATTTTACTATGTCTTGAATATTAAATTCATAGCCTGCTTGGTTATGATCTGTGTACTAGTTATATGTCATCATTTGTATATATGAATGAATACAGTACCCTCCCCTAAAAATGGGGGTCTTGTCTATTACTTAAATTTAGACCAAGTTTTATTTAAATTATTATATATGTACAAATAAAAAATATCAATTTCTTTTAAAGTTTTATTTTCAATTTCAATTAAAACCACCTTTTGAATTTTATAAACATTATTATCAAGCATAAAAATAATAGATTATATCTAGCTTTAAGAAAAAAAAAATAGACCACAAAACTTGGGTGTCACCTGTCGTCGCCCTAATCAGACATGGCCATGGACAACCGGTGAAATAGAATCCAACAAAAATTATTCATTATCAATAAATTAATTAAGGAAAATAATTTCATTAGTTATATTGTTTTTATTTTTCTCAAATGTAAAAATTCTTTACATTCAAATTTATCAATTGATTATATTCACTACATTGTCTATTATCTAATTTGTGCACTATTTTTAAATTAAATATCAAAGTTATACTAAGGATTTTTTTTTTTTTGAAAAATATAATTAATAAAGCCAATTATATTAACTACTTGAGGAATTTGTTGACAAAGAGAGTATTCAAATCACACAACAAATTGAAGTGGGAAACTGCCTCGCAATGTTCTTGCTTGACAATCAGTAGTTAGCGAATTATATCAACGGAGAGAAAAAAAGATATTTGAAAAATTAGCAGTTTAGATTAACATGTAAAATGACGAGTATACATGTAACACCCCACTTTTCTTAAATCTAAATCCCAAATACTTAACTTAATAAGATAAGCTAAACAAGATTAAAAGAAATATTCAACAACTTAATTCAACCAAAACCATTCAACAGGTGTTACCGCCACAGCGATGACTGCACATGCTAAAAAGGACAAACTAAACAAAGTCAAACTTCATCAATTAACAACCTTAAAACTAGGGGAAACAAGCCCCAGTGTCCAAGCACCAACAAAAGATCAATCTAATTAACTAGCATCATATCAACCAACTAGGCAGAATCTAAATCTAGAAACTTCCGCTACAACTATAACTACGCACTAATCTAGACCAAGTTTTATTCAAATTAGTTAAATTTAGACCAAGTTTTATTCAAATTATTATATACGTACAAATAAAAAACAAAAATGTACAATAAATTATTTTTTTGTCAAAATAAAATGCATAAACATTCAATAAAGAAAGAAATACAATTCAAAATTTATCTTAAAAGTGACGTTTTATTGTATATTTAGATACAAACTTATTTATCAAAATTTAAATATCAATTTCTTCTAAAGTTTTATTTTCGATTTCAATTAAAACCACCATTTGAATTCTATAAACATTATTATCAAGCATAAATGTAATAGATTATATCTAGCTTTAAGAAAAAAAAAATGGACCCCAAAACTTGGGTGCGACTTGTCGTCGCCCTAATCAGACATGGCCATGGACAACCGGTGAAATAGATTCCATTATCCTTTATGGTCATTTCTCTAATTTACATCTATTATTCACATATATAATTGCTTTTGATTATTCAGTATAACAACAATTTCACTTTTAGTCATTTAATGTTTACAAATTGATCAAATTTCATCTAAACGTTTGAAATATCACATTTATGCCAAGCATCATCATTTTTTTGAATGCTACTGACTCTATTACATTGTAGTATCTGTTCATACACCAAACATCATCCTTCTTTCGTATCAGAACATATAATACCATTTTAGACTAAATTTAGTTAAGTTCAAAAGGTTAATTAGGAGTAAAAACTAATCAAAACAATACTTTTGTTACCTCTTATTTATACTTTTAATAAAAATAAAATCGTCATGTGTAGTTTCCCGCCCAAACTTTTATTAATAATTAATAATAAGGTTATTTTTCTTAAAAGGGGGAAATGGAAAAGAATTGGTAGTATCAAGAATTTATAAGGACAATAATGGAAACAAATTGGATATTAATAATTAACCGCTCAAATTTAATAATAATAAGTTTATTAAAAGAATTTGTTAGTGTTTAGAAACAATTGTAGTGCAAATGTTAAAGCAAGGGAAGTCTTTAAAGCATGCATGGAGCCAAAAAGATGTGAAAATGTTGATATTGAAGGCTCGACGCAACGAAAATTTCCAGTGTGCAGTTTGAAGAAAGAAGATCAAGGCTCGACGCGTCGAGAATCCGTATTGCGTGAGAGTCTAACTGTGCAGAAATTCATGTTCTATCGTTATTTGGCTCCAGCTATAAAAAGCCCTCAAACCATATGGCTAAGCTGCGTTTTTGGAGACGAAAAGAGTGAGAGCTACACTTGGAGAAGACGATATCACATCAAGAGCTACAAGTTACCTTGGAAGAACGAGGAAAAGCTAGGAAGATTCGGGAGAATCTCTTCCCCCTTTTCTTTTACTTTCTTTGTTTCTTGTACACTCTTTTATATTATTGCAGTGAATGTCATTGTAGCCATGAGTAGCTAAAATAACTTAGGGATTTTTGGGTGAATGTGTTTATGAATCTGTGTGCCTAGTTCTTAAATTCATTAATATATTTACATTTGGGTTTTATGCCTTGTGTTGCAATTGTGTTCGACTTTGTTGATGCTAGTAATTAAAGGCCTAAATTACTTTTCATTGCTATCTTTATGTCTTAATGGGAGTTAGGGCATATTTTAGGGCACCCACAATTGCACTTAACTTTTGTTCATTGGGAGATGGCATTTAGGTAAGGATTTTTCCTGAATGCTTGTTCTTGAGTTGTTAGAGTGTTTATATCATGGGAATGAATATTCACTCGCATTATTTTAGGTTGGAATTATGTGAGTAATTCCTTCCCTTGTATGTATTCTCAAACTTGCCTAAACCCAAATTAAATATTTCACTTTAGATTAGCACTAGGTGATAAAACACTTGAGCCCCAAAAATCCCACTTTTACTCTATTGATTTCATCAACTTGCTCACCTTGCTCCCTTTTTAATTAGTTCTTCTTTTACAATCAATCAATCACCCTTTTCGATAGGATTAGCTTCCCATGAACAGATTAGAAGCTAGTGCATGATACGCCCTGCTTCCTTGTAGATCGATAACCCGATACTCCGGGTATTTATTTGTTTGTCAAATATACTACAACCATCTTCACAACGCAAAGAATGGTTAGGACCAAAGCCGCGAGCACGGAGCAGAGGTACACCGACGGGATGTTCAAAGGTGAGAGGATGTGAAAATGGGGAAATGGGTCTGTTCGTAGTTGCCGGCAGTGGATAAGCCGTCGGATTTGTCCTTTTGACGCCGCCAGATTCATCCATTCGACAAACAGAGGAGCTTGATGGCTTCTCTTCTTCATCCATGGAGAAGCCAGTGAGCTTCTCCATCCAAATCTGGACGGAGAAGTTTGCTGGCTTCTAATCCATGGCGCCAGGCTGGGCAAGCTGCCAGCCTGCCATGGCTTTACGTTGTTTTTTTTTTTTTTTTTTTTTTTTTTTAATTTATATTATAATTAATTTAATTTTTTAAAAATAATCTTAAAATATTAATTGACGTGGCATCTTACGTGGAATCCTACTTGGCAGGAGACTTCAATGTAACATACTATTATAGGTCAAATAGGTTAATTGCACTTGCTATTTTAACAAGTTTAAGTGTTTAATTGATTTTTTTTTTAGTTCGAGTGGCTAATTGCACTTTGCTATATAGTTGGAGGATCTATTTGACGACCCTTATCCCTATATATTATTTATGAGGAAGAGATGTAGAACCCTATTTACAAACAGAAAAAATAATTTTGCAAAAACGGAATATTTATGCAATTAAACGGAAAGTTTTGTAAAACATATAGATGCAGAGTCCTATTTATACACTTCGTTGTGAAAAAGGTATAGCTGTAAGTATCCTCTCGGTAATAAACATTGGAATCTTGACAGAGTACAAATCAGCGTAGAAATCTTATTCCACCAAATACGCATGACTTCAACTTCAATCGACATTGTTGGACGTGAAATTTCTCCTAGAATAGAAGGAACGCAATGAAGGTTAGCGTGGTGCTGTGACACCTCAAAATATTTTCCTCAAATAAAATTTCAAAATAAAATTATTTATATAATCAAGGTTTCAAGTCACCAAGAGAGTCATACGAAGCAAGGACAATAGAAGGGTCTCTCAAGGGAATAAGGATCAATATCAAGTTTATAGGAATAGCTCAACAAATACGGGTTTCAAGAATATATGATCAACGAATGGTTCAACTCAACAACTCGATAAATTCCAAAGAAAGGGGTTCAAGGATAATAAGCTCAAGTCAAATTCAACAAGATTCCAAGAATAAAGCTTACAACAAGGTCATACAAGCATCAAGAACTAATTATACTAGCATGCAATCCAACGAAAGACACACAAGAATACTTATAACGAATTAATAAGCATTCGGATAAACAAATTCAAGAATAACTCATAGGAATATAAAGAATAGATTATTTCAAGGAATTCAAGTTCTAAACTCAATCAAAGCAAACCTACCATACCCAGCTCTAGAATCCAAAGAGTTCGAATAAACATTCCAAACCAAATAGGAGCAATCAGGAGATCACAGTACAAGAAAATAGCCAAAAGCTCAAAATCAAGGATTATCATGCCATCAACAACAAGGAATTTGGAATAGAAGGTTGGCACAATAAACACAACAATATACTCAAGATTCAACATCAAAACCAAACATATAAACAAGAAATATGCTCAAACAACCAACAACACAGTGAATGTTCATATATGGAGTGAAAATATGTTTTAAGGACGTGGCTTTACCTTTCAAGTTTAGCAATCCAAAAACAATGCCAATCTAGTCTCAACTCAAGCCAATCTATCGAGCACCTGTGAACCAAATCGGACCTTTTCTCATATATCAAATATATCAAAACTACATTGGCTATAAAAAAGATTTAAACCCTAGACCTTTCTAAAGGTTAAACACATCACTACCAATTGAGCTAACTCTTTTTTTTATTAATTGATAGTCATTATTAACTCTAATTAACCCTATTATTAAATGATAATCCAATCAAACCATTAACATGCAAAGCATGCATCATCACCATCAACTGTTAGCACCATGAACCCAGAACTATATCATTATCCAAACTTCATCAGACAACAACCATCATGCATTAATCATAGCATCATCTTCAATCCAACATCATAATCATCATCATATCCTCACATTAATAATCCAATAATGACAATATTAATACCTCATCATGATCTTGTACGGGACGGAGCTCGGGTTTGTTGGCGCAGGGGGCAATTACAATTAAACTAACTAAAAAGAAAACAAAAGGATAAATAGACAGAGATTAAAGTAGTAAAAATTTGAAGATTGGTAGCAAACTAGTATTTTATTATTATTATTATAATAAGTATCATTGCAATGTATTTAATTTATACAAATTAAAAAGCTAACTAGATAGCAATCTATTGTTCAGTGTCCACAGAACGTAAACTCAATTTGCAATTCTTTACAAATTGGCAAGTCAATTAAATTATGTACACTTTAACCTTCAAATATGGCAAGTAATCTTTACAAATCATAAGAATTGTAAGTGTAAAATTATTTACACGGTAAAACCTTATTGGCTATTTTATTTTGTAAGTGATTTTATTAGTTTTAATTAAATAGTTAATTAGATTTGTTAGAATTATTTTGGACCATGTGATGTCAAAGTGAGTGGACAATATGCAATGGTATATGAAGTCAGCGCATGAAACTTTCAAAGAGACAAAAATGTGTGGCTATGAATTATTCGAACCAAGTAAAGGCTATGATTAAGGATCACAAACAAGGCTCAACATCTGCTATAAAAGGGTGTTGTTCGAAAGAAGACATTGCTGATTTTTGGAGATTAAGATTCTGAGCACACATCTGATTTACAAAGCTTCATATTTTTATATGTTCCATTTTTAATCTTTAAGAATATTTAATCTGTACTACATGACTAGTACGTGGTACTGCTGAAGTATCTTGTGAAGATTGTTCGGGTATTCGTGTGTCAGTCCTGGATAGGTGTTAGAAAGAGTGGTAGTGGTAAAGGCTGTAGGCCATCTATATTTACCTCTTGTAATACTCCTTTTGGTGAACATCTATAGTGGATTGGGCAAACGTGGGTTGCCCCGCAGACGTAGGAGAAGGAGCTCCGAACTGCGTAGCAATTTCTTTATGTTTTTAAATTACTTTATGCTTTCTGTAGTTATTATTTACACTTGCTTAAACGAGTTTAATTAATTAAAGAAACTGGTGCATAACCTAATTAACGACTAAAAACACGTTGCTTTTGTTTTTCAAGTGTCACGGTGCAATTTCAATTGGTATCAGAGCCTGTAGACCTAATATATTAGTTTATCGATCTGGCGAATCCATGCCTCTTGAACTTATCTCTTCAGCGGCTCTTCTTATTTATCTATTTATTGCTTATTTAATTTGTTTGATCTCACGGGGTGTTAAGTGTTGCAGAATGGATCGAACTAAAGCCATTCCCCAGTTGACCGGCGACAACTACGCATATTGGAAGGCTCGCACCCGTACGCATCTAAAAGCTCAAGGTGAAGCCATATGGCGGTCTGTGGTGTCAGGTTGGACACATCCCACTAAACCCAGTTCAAGCACTGATGGAACAGAAGTAGCTAAGCCTGAGATTGAGTGGACTCAAACAGAGATTACCAATGCTGGAAACAATGATAATGCTTTAGACACAATTTATTCTCTTATGCATGAAAGTCAATTTTCAATTGTTTTAGGTATTCCTTCGGCTAAAGGTGCGTGGGAGGCTCTTGAGTCTACATACGAAGGAACTACATCGGTAAAATAGTCAAAGCTGCAACTGGTCCAGTCAGAATTCGAAGAACTTCGCATGAATGAGGATGAGACAGTCATCGACTTTCACACACGCGTACAGGAACTGGCAAATCGTGCAAGGGTCCTTGGTGAACCATTCTCGCAAGCAAAGCTTGTAAAGAAAATACTGAGATCCATATCCCCGAGGTTCAGAATGAAAGTCACGGCTATTCAGGAACACGACGGCTGGGAGAACAAAACTGTTACTCAATTAATGTGAAATCTTAGAACCTATGAAATGGAAATTTTAACTGATCACACAAAAACGAAAAAAAAAACAAAATATAGCTTTTGCCGCTGAAGAAAATCATGTTGTATCCGGTTCAGATGAAACTAGTGATGATACAGTTGCGTTCTTGACTAAACAGTTTTCCAAAATTTTGTAACAGGTATCCAAAAACACACGCAACAGAAATTCACAAAAGGGAGCAACGTCGTTCAAAACTGCGCCTAGGACAGGGGCGTCAAACTTCAAACAGTCTGTCTCACGTCCAGGACAGTCCAAAGAAATATCCAACAATAAAGGAATCAAGTGTTATGAGTGCGAAGGCTTTGGACATGTACAAGCTGAGTGTGCTACCTACCCTCGACGCAAAAAATCTATGTTCGCCATTACTTGGAGTGATGACGAGCCTGATGTTGAAACAACTGGATCGGATGTTGAAGAAATCTCGGGTAACTTTGTTGCATTTATGGCACGTGTTACTAGCTGTTCAGAATCCGTTGAAGAAGCTGACTCAGAGGGTGGTGAATATGTCTCCGCAGAAGACTTGGAACTAAATACTTTATCTTTTGAAGCTGAGTTTAATAAGTTGTATCCCAAATGGGAAGCCCTACGAAAAGTAAACATCAAATTAGCTAGTGAGATAGAGATTGTAACCAATGCTAGTAAAGTATATCAAACTCAAGTAGCAGATAGGAATGTTCTACTTAAAGAAGCAGCTGACCGAGAAGAAAAACTACAAAACAAAGTACAAACTGCAATGTACTACTGAAGGAGGCAGCCGACCGAGAAGAAAAACTCCAGCAAGAAGTACAGACATTGAAACAGGAGCTCAGCACCTACAAACGACAAATCCAAATGATGGATACCACTTCAACACTTGATAAGATTCTTCATTCCGGCAGGAAATCTTCTGCAAAATTTGGTTTGGGCTTCACTGGAAGTAACTCCAAAGATAAGACAGTATTTGTCAAAGCATCTGGACCTGATCCAGAGGACATCCTAGAATCCAGCACTATGAAACGCCCCTATGGTAAAGTAAGCGCAAATAAGATGCATTATAAACTATATAATCCTGTTTGCCACTATTGCAGGTTACGTGGTCATACCAGACCTGAATGCTACTATTTCTACAAGGATCAAAGAATCGAAAAGTTCAGGCACAAGAACATACAACCTTTCACAAAACAAATTTGGGTTAAAAAGACTGATTATATATCGTTTGTCTCGTTTCACTCTAAAAGTGCAGGAAGAGAAGAGAAATGGTATTTTGACAGCGGGTGTTCCCGTCACATAACAGGAAATGTCAAATTCCTGAACTACGTAAATACCAGTAAAGGTGAAGTTACCTTTGGTGACGGTGTCAAAGGTCAGGTGACTGGCGTACGCACTCTTACTGTCTAATTCCCTCAAGCAGGTATTTTTTTTAATTTTCTTTTTTGTAATCTAGCAGTTTATTTTTTGTGTTACGTAAGTATGTCTTGCAGGGACAAATATGTTGTTGACATAACCTTCGAACTTAATTGGCCGTTTTGTTATCTCTTATAAGCTTCTCTTATTTCACGTTTCATGTTACTCCTAGAAGACCCATTCAAGTCAAACTAGGGATGTAAATGAGCCGAGCAGCTCGCGAGCCGCTTCCGAGCGGCTCGGTCAAAGCTCGGCTCGAGCTCGGTCAATATCGAGCTTGAGTCGAACTCGAGCGGCTCGTTTAGTAATCGAGCTCGAGACGAGCCTAGATATTCTAGGCTCGTGGCTCATCGAGCCGCTCGCGAGCCATATAATATATAATATATATAATAATGATATAATATAATATAATAATAATATATATAAATAACAATTAGAAATTAGAATTTTAAACTCAACATCCCTAAAAGATTTCTATTATTTATGTATGGGTAAAACAAAGTAGTTTGAATTTTAAACCAAAAGTATTAAATATGTCAAATTTAATGTCCAAATCGAGCTCAAGATCGAGCTCGAGTTCGAACTCAAACAATCGAGCTGCTCGAGTCGAGCTCGAGCAGCCCGAAAATTACCGAGCTCGAGCTCGAGCATCAGTTCCTGAGCTCGATCGAACTCGAGCTCGAACTCGAGCCGAGCCTCCATTAACGAGCACGAGCTCAAGCCTACCCCGGCTCGAGCTCGGCTCGGCTCGTTTACACCCCTAAGTCAAACACCAACATCTTCTCCTACTTACGCTCAACTACCTACCTTTTAATATTCATATATATGTCTTGTAGCCATCAAATCCACATGCCTTTTCAAAGGAAACATCACATCACACATTTATTACTTTGTCTCCACTAAGCCGAGATCATCACCATCATCCTCTCCAACCCGTCATCTTCCACCATTGTTATTCCCTAAAGCTTCTCAAATGGAAAATCTTTTTCTCCTCTTCGTATCTCAATCCGAAAGGGCAACTCTTTTTTGCAAGATAATTGATGCTGTTTCTCCCTTATCTCCTGAAGCTACGGATAGGATTCTTGCCACTATCAAATCGGATGTATTTCTCCTTGAAGGGTTCACAGGCAAAGAAAATAGACAAATACTTGCACTGGCTCGGCACATCACCGCTACACCCTGGACAATCCCACCTGTGACAGTCGCTGCTCCGGTTTCACCTCTACCCGAACCTGTGTCTCTCGCATCTTCTCACAATGTGGTATTTCCCGTCTTTTCTGCTTCTAAAACTCAGTCTGAACATGCGCCTATTTCTGTTTCACCTACCCAAGACTCGGTTCCCATTATCACTGTACCTCTGTCTAAAACTTCCCCAAAGGGAAAGGAGAAACTGTCTGTTTCAGGTACTGCAGAAAAGAGGAAGGTGTCTCATTTAGATGATGTGGAAACTCAATCTGACTGTAAGCATCAAAGGAGGGGTTCCACTCTTCTACCCAGACTCACTCGGTCACGAGCCCTCACTGAATCACCAACTGTACCAGTTCCATCCGGCTCAAAATCAAAGGGGTCCCGCAAAACTTACGAAGGAAGAAGACTTTAACGAGGAACAATTGCTCAGTACTTTGAAGGCTTCAAACACTCAGGAAGTTGGTACACACTCTAACTCTTCTCCTTTAATTGGTATTACCTCAATACCCGAGTTTGAGAATCCTAATGTGTTACATTTTTTTTACTGGCAATCTTCTTTCGCAGTCTTCATTTGCCATTTATATTTTTTTTTCTCTATTTTTTAAATGTGCCTAAGATTAATTTTGTCTTTTATTTTATGTGAGTGGCTTTAAAATTGAACATGAACTATCCATTCCATCTTCTATATGTGTGTATCTCTGAATCTATTCACACATCAGGTACATTTGATCATTCTGGATTCGTTCGCTTTACTTGTTCGTTTAATTTTTATCTTTAAAGTGTTCATTCAATTTGTCTGGGTTACTCTTTATGTTTGGTTATTAGCTGTTTCTGTATGTTAACTACATGTCCTTTTTATATTTAATTTGCCTGGGTTACTCTTTAAAGTACCCGTTTAATTTGCATGGATTAAAGTGTTCCTTTTTGTTCGTTTAATTTGGTGCAATTTGATTAATGTGTTTATTCTCTTGTGTTACTTTATGTTTATGTGATTGTGGTTTGTTTGGTCCGGTCATGACCGTATTTGTGTTTATTCATGTGTTTCCCGCGCTATCTGTGCCTCAATTGTTTATTTGTGTGTTTTCCGTGATATATGGTCTGAATCTGTGCCTAAATTTGGTTTATATGTGTCTTTGTCTGAATTTGATTTATTTTGAATCTTTGGCTTGCTTTACATGAATGTGCTTACTGTTTTATTTGCTAGTCTGTTTGACTCGAATTGAAAATTCATGATTTTTTTCTTATGTGTTTTGCTGAGTTGTTTGCAAGTTGCGTGTGTATGGCTCTAGGGCTCTCGTTTTTTTTTTTTAAAAAAAAAAATCTTCAGCAGGTTCAAACAAAGCAAATAACTTATTATGGAGTCCCAATTATAGCTTCAAGCTAATGTGGAATTTTTTGGCAAAGGAAACAATCATGATGTACATTTTGAGGGGGAGTTCTTCTTAATCTCTTATGAACAAATTCCATTTGTGTATTTATTGGGTCTTTTCGGCTATATTGGTTTTCTTGGGTATATATGGATTCTCTTACTGGACTCTATCAGTTTTTTGGATTATCTTGTTGGGTTATCGTTTTATTTGGCTCATCATAATCTCTGGGGTCTCATTTTATAATCATCACCTTATTTGGATTCTTCTTGGATTATCTACTTGATGAGATTTTTTATGAGGAATATTTTGGATGGGATTGCTTATAAGGCTTTATCTTCTTGGTGTATGATATCTGATACTGATGATGCTGCTGACGGCTCAGTTTCGGGCACCCCGTCTGCACGGTAAAACTAATCCACTATTATGATGTTCACCTTCCTTTGTCATTTATTTGGAAAAAAGGGGGAGTTTTTGGAGTAAGGGGAAGTATTTTTGGATACTTTTGGATCTTTTGGAAGTGTTGGATAATAATGGAAGTCATAGGACTATGATGAAGTATTTGGCAGTGGTTATATTTTTTGGCAGTTTTTCTGTTAAATCATTATGGAAATAATTGGACTATATTTTTTAGGGGGAGTAGTAGTTTTGTTTGGTGCATCTAACAAGTTGAATGGATGTTTCGTTTTATGCTCTACTCACATGAACAAGTTGATTTATGATGTGGTATGCTATGAATTCAATTCTACTGTGTGTGATCCAAGACTTGAAGAATTCTAATCAGGTACACTATTCACAAATGGTCCAAAAAGAACTTAAGTTGTTATATTTTGTTATTATACCTTTGTGTCTTGTTCAGTACCTATACTAAGGGCTATAAATAAAATTAAATTGATTCTTGCCCAAATTATTTGATACTCAAGTTTTACCAAATAAAATGCCAAAGGGGGAGATTGTAAGTGTAAAATTATTTACACGGTAAAACCTTATTGGCTATTTTATTTTGTAAGTGATTTTATTAGTTTTAATTAAATAGTTAATTAGATTTGTTAGAATTATTTTGGACCATGTGATGTCAAAGTGAGTGGACAGTATGCAATGGTATATGAAGTCAGCGCATGAAGCTTTCAAAGAGACAAAAATGTGTGGCTATGAATTATTCGAACCAAGTAAAGGCTATGACTAAGGATCACAAACAAGGCTCAACATCTGCTATAAAAGGGTGTTGTTCGAAAGAAGACATTGCTGATTTTTGGAGATTAAGATTCTGAGCACACATCTGATTTACAAAGCTTCATATTTTTATATGTTCCATTTTTAATCTTTAAGAATATTTAATCTGTACTACATGACTAGTACGTGGTACTGCTGAAGTATCTTGTGAAGATTGTTCGGGTATTCGTTTGTCAGTCCTGGATAGGTGTTAGAAAGAGTGGTAGTGGTAAAGGCTGGAGGCCATCTATATTTACCTCTTGTAATACTCCTTTTGGTGAACATCTATAGTGGATTGGGCTGACGTGGGCCCCGCAGACGTAGGAGAAGGAGCTCCGAACTGCGTAACAATTTCTTTATGTTTTTAAAATACTTTATGCTTTCTGTAGTTATTATTTACACTTGCTTAAACGAGTTTAATTAATTAACAAAATTGGTGCATAACCTAATTAACGAGTAAAAACACATTGCTTTTGTTTTTCAAGTGTTACGGTGCAATTTCAAGAATGAATAGAACGTAGTATATGCCAAATTAGTACTGTTAAAATAATATGAAATTCTAATGGCTAATTGGAGCCTGAGAGTCTGAAACTGATTAAACTCATTTTTGAAATCAAAGGATAAAGGAAAAAATAACTCCAGAGCCCCCTGCAATGACTATATACCTCCGTCCCTGCTTCTACCCATCTACACCATCTTCATCTACTTCGCATGCCAAGTTCGGTCGCCGGAAAATCACCACACCAAGCTCTGCCGATAAAGCCGGCACCATGCACTACCATTGCTTCGCATCTGCACTGGTTAGCCATCCAAGCTACGCCGGAAGGAATCCAGACTTCGCTAGAACAAGAGAGAGATCGGGAAGGATCGCCGCTGCTCAATCGCCGTCTTCCTTAGGTCGTTGCTGCCCAAACTTTGCCGGCCGTTTCCCATCGACATATAAACACTATAAGTAGATAGGGTTGCTATTCTTGGATGATGGGCTATATTTATGGAAGGTTGGGTAAGTATTTTGGGTTGGGTCCAATATTTTGGGTTCAAGAAAAATACTAAAATATATCAGTCATTATATCATGGACTGCGGTGCATAATTGATTATGCACTGCGCATCAAAACATTGCCGTTTCTTTAAGAAATGGCGCGCTGTTAGTGTTAACGGAGTGACACTACAGTGTATCTAAACCGACACTACCTCACGTATTATTTTTATATTATCAAATGAAACTATAGTTATATCAAAATGATATTGTAATTCTGGTGAAATGAAACTGCAGTATATATAAAATGAAACTGAATAACATTTCACATATTTGAGTGTATATTGTACAATGAAGCTGGAATTATATCGAAATGATCATGTAGTTCTGTTTTAATGAACTATAGCGTATATAAAATAAAATAAAATAACATTTTCATATATTTGAGTATATAAATATTGAATGAAACTATAGTTGTATCAAAATGAAACTGTAGTTGTGTTGAACTGAAACTGCAGTGTATACAAAATGAAACTGAAGAACAAAGTTATTTTTTGCGGAACGGCGCAAAACGGATTCTATTTCTTTTCATTAAATAAAACGACGTCGTTTTGATGCGCGGTGCATAATCGATTATGCACCGCCGTGCACGATATAATTTGCCAAAATATATACTTTGGGCTTAATACTTGGGTTTAGAGGATTTGGGCTCAAGACCACTTAACACAATATAAATAGGAATAGGAATAAAGGTTTACTTGGGCTCAAGAATGATTAATATATATATATATATATATATATATATATATATATATATATATATATATATATATACCTAATTATTTTACAATGAACTTTGATTAATTTATTCTTATGACCCATTATTCTTACTATCCAAATACCTTTTGTCATATATATATATATATATATATATATATATATATATATATATATATTAAAATATTTAATAATAGATAAATAGTTCTATTTAAGAAATATTTATATTTAATATAGTGTTTAGGAAAATACGGGGTGTCACAATTTCCCCTTCCCCAAGTATACAATATTGCCTTCCATTCTCCTACTCAAGAAAACAAGACCAAAATTCCATCTTTCTACTTCATAAAGTTTAGGAATGGTAAGATCAAGCTTTCTACACCTTTTCTATTCAAGATCTTTTCACCTTCTTCTAGATCTTTATTCTTTTTATGTGTTGGGTTTGGGGTTTTAAAGAAGATCAAGTAGATGGTGACATGCTAGGATGATCTAGGGGGAGCTTGGTGTGTTTTCCTAGCTAAAAATGTAACCCTCTGTCCATGAAAACTATTTTAAATTCCATATTATGTATTCTTGACATAATATATTATTACTATTTTACTTCCCTTTGAACTTTTTACTATTTTGCTCACTATTATAAAACTTCTTTTGCTTCTTCATAAATATTTTGAAACAGGTTCGCATTTGCTTGCAACTTTTGATAAAAAGGATATCTTCTCAGAAGGTCTTTCTTCAAATTTACTTTATAAAATATATGTGGGTATGTCACTTCTTTGCTCTTCACTCAATTTCTTAGGTATGTTTTTGCAGGAAAAGAATACAACACTTGAAAAAAGAAGAATGGCCTTGAGCATTTTTAGTGACATTGCAAAGCAATGCAGAGAACATGGTTTAAAGCAGCAGTTGTCATTCGTTTCTCCTTCTCCGATTCACACAGCAGCGGTAGTTGTTCGTGTCTCCTTCATTAGGTAATTTTCCAGCTTTATGCATTGTTTTATTTATATTTATACGTAATATGTCCTTGACATAATTGTGTATTACTGTATTACAAATAGTTTTTTTCATTGACAATTTAACGGGATTTGAAATCACTTACCTGCTGGAGGCTATTTTCTTTGTTACTTGTTTTGGTTCTTACAGTCACTTCCTTGCTAAAGCATTTTACTCTGCACTGCCAACATTTGTAAAACTTGATAAGTTCCAACAGTCCCCATTGATGATAATACTACTTATTTTAGTACTAATTTGACTGTATCAATAGTATTTTAATGTGATTTTCAAGCATTTTAATATAGAAAATAGGAATTATCTTCATGACCAATTTGCAGTACGTGTTGTTATGTATCTTCTCATATATTATTCCATTTTTTTTATTGCCTTTGAATTGTTCTGTTCAATTGACCAATTTGCAGTGCTTTTATGTGTCTTATTGTGTTGACAGCTAATTATGATGGAGTGTTAAATGTTTGCATTCATATTTTTAGTTAATTTTAATAACGTGTTAGATACTTATATGTGTTTTATTTATTCATTAATTTAGTAGTTTTTTGATAGTTAGTATATTGATAGAGTTTGGTGTATGTAGTGTGAAATTGATTGTGGTAAAGTGTTGATAGAATTGAAATATTGATATTGTGGTAAAGGGGTGAAAATATTTGTTAACCCTCTTCACAACATTGATTAGGACGCTAAAAGGAGCAGAAGAGGAAAATCAAAGCATTCCCAGTGGAGGAACTATGATGATATAAATGAATACTTTTGGTATTTTTCTTACTCTCTCCCACCCCACTCGAATTCATATTCTAAGAGCTGTATTTTCTGTTTGCCAATCAAGCTTCCTTAATCCTTTCTAGGTCTGTAGATTGCTTCAGATTAGGTTGCTATGCGTGCTGATGCTGATTTCTTTTGCCTGTCACCGGGAGACAAAAATGAGGTAAGTTTCAGTAATTGATTGGAATGATCATATTACCATGGATTGAATTTCTTTTTTAATTATTATTACCTTTACTTTACAAATAGAATGGAGGAAAATAAGAAGAGGAATGCTAATATGAAATTGCTTGTCTCATGAATATCACTTTTGTTCATTTACAATGCACAATTAGTTCAGTAGGGTTTGAAGTTTCCATGTAATTGTATAGTGATTTCCATTTAAATAATCATGGACCAATTATTGCTATGCCTGTCATTTATTTAATTGTGCACGCTAATATAATATTTCACCTCTGATTAATACTAAAAAACTATATTTATTGATGTGTGCAAAAATTTTACATATCCTATCTAATTTCTAATTTTAATTATCTATCTTTTGTTATTTTAAAGTTTGATTTCCTTACTATTTACTGAAATTTTGGTGCATGTTTATATACATAAAACCCTTAGTTTATTACAAATGTCGGTTACATATGCTTATACATGGAAAGATCCTCCAGCATTTGTTCAAATTAAACCATCAAAAGTTTGTTTGGCAATAAGATTATTTGTTGATTAATGTTGATGTATATTATCTGTTGATAGTTATGCTAGAATGTACATAAAAATATTGATAGTTTTATAAATAAGTAATTTTTTTTTTACAGTAGCACAATCTGCTTCGGTTTCTATTCACTAACTGACGCAGATTGTATTTCTTTTTTTAAAAATGACTATTGCATCCAAAGTCAGCGTACAGCCGATGAATAATATATTAAAATTAATACTATATGCATCCGAAGTTCATAAACTTTGGACGCATATACTCATTGTGTGCGTCGAGTGTAATTAACCTTGGACGCAGAATGTTCATACAATCTGCATTTTGGATGCATATGCTATTTCTGTAACACCCCCAAATTCTAATTAATACAAAAAATTTAACTGGGTGTTATGCCACACTTATGTTATTCTAAACCCAAATGCACAGGCTAAAAAGGTTCTGTCTACCATCCATTTACAAGGTTCAATAATTCAATCACAACTAAGTCTACAACAATTTAGGTTCTAGTATAGCCAACTATACCCTAAGCAATTCTCGGGTACAAATCTAAGTCACGATCTCGACTAGCCACAACAAATTCATATCCTGAAAACATTTTAAAAGAATTAGCGAGAAATGCTGGGTAACCCCACTCCAATATGTAAAACTACATAGATATACTTTTCATACTCAAAATAGGTTTTCTAATTGGGAATACATATATATATGAAAGAGATCAGGTGCATTTGTGGCTTCCTTGCGGTTGATTAATGTGCGTGAGTTTTAGACTTAATCTGCGTGAGTCTTGTGCGTAATGTGCCTGAGATTTGTACTTAATGTGTGTGAGTGTGTAATATTAATGTGTGTGAGTTTTATACTTAATGTGTCTGAGTATTGTGCTTAATGTGCGAGAGGTTTGTGTTTAATGTGCGTGACTTTTAACACAATCGCACAGGAAGCTATAAACAAAATACATTCAGACCACAACCTCACACACATTAAACACAAAAGTCAGACGAAGACGAAGACGTATATGATGAAGAATAGAGAGAGGGGAAGAGAGGATTAAGGGAATAGGAAGAGAAGACGAAGACGTATATGATGAAGAACATAGAGAGGGGAAGAAAGGATTAAGGGAATACGAAGAGAAGACGAAGACGTATATGAAGAAGAACAGAGAGAGAGGAAGAGAGGATTAAGGGAAAAGAGAGGAAGAGAAGACGAAGACGAAGATGTATATGTACAGGAGCAACAAGAGCACATTAACATTACACACTCACGCACATTAAGTACAAATCTCAGGCACATTAAACACAAGACTCAGGCACATTAAGTACAAAACTCACGCACATTAACATTACACACTCACGCACATTAAGTACAAAGCTCAGGCACATTAAGCACAAGACTCACGCACATTAAGTACAAATTAAAGCTCACGCACATTAATCAACTGTACAACCGCACGGGAAGCACCCAACCACACTGGAACCTTTCACTATATATATATAGGGAAGACTTCAAGTAAGAACCCTTTGTTAAGTAGGAACCTAAGAACTAATCCAAGCCATCCAAATATGCTCAATCAATGGTCTAGATAATTAATCATTTTGATGTGGATCTTAAACATAATTAACTAGAAAGGATATTAGTGTAATTTTATTCATCTACCAATTATAAACTAATATTATATTTTGATTATTTCCAAGATTTTAGGATGACAAGATATGGAAGGAGTCCAATTGATCTATAATTCTACAATCGACTGATCTGCGGTAGGGAGTGAAGTACGGTCGTCCGCTGTTCATTAGATTTCGGAGAGAGACAAAGAAAAGCGATCATCGACGACTGCTGCTGAAGGATCGCAAGTTGCAACAATGAAAGTAACAATAATATTTGTCCCCATATTTAACTGTCGTTGCTGTGGGTTCTTCAATTTGGATTAAATTGAATACATCTAATTAAGTTGATGCCTACAATTAAATGAAATATGCTGCTATCATACTGCTGTGTGTGCACAAACAATTGCATGAAGAGTGTTGCTATTTTGTGTGTCTTCTCTAAGTTTCTAGGGAATGATGAAATGCAATGGTTTGTACACTCTATTAAACATCCATTTGGTTCTCGTGAATTCATGGTGCCAGTTTTTTTGGGGGTCAGAATGGCTCATGCAGCCCAATCTAAGTGCACACACCTGGGTCTACCGTCTTGTGAAACACACACTTGTTCTGCTTATTATGGCACACACTACGAAACCCGAGTGCACAACTCCGCCTGTCACATCCACCTGGATTGTATGCACATTCAACTTATAGTAAGTGCACACACAAAAATCATGTCTACGGAGAATGGATGTATCCTTGCACACATCCCATTCTCTGTAGGCGGGATTTCCGTGTGTGCACTTATGTGGTAATGAATGTGCCACACATGCCACAGAAACCCTGAGCGCGTGCACGTTGTGTCAAATGTTTGTGCCACATAGCTTAACCATATACTGAGTAAATAATGAGTACAATGCTCCACA
This sequence comes from Ipomoea nil, assembly GCF_001879475.1. NCBI lineage: Eukaryota > Viridiplantae > Streptophyta > Magnoliopsida > Solanales > Convolvulaceae > Ipomoea > Ipomoea nil. The sequence continues at coordinate 1,975,802 of NW_017619493.1, forward strand.
GGTCATGACGGCTCATTAGGGAGTTCATCCGGGTGTTTGATGAATATTTCACCGGAATCAACGAAGTACTGGATTCCAGAGTGTGAAGAGTCAATGAAGCCTTTGATTCCTTTGGAGTTAAAGAAATATAATACTAGCTGGGGTTGTAATGTTACAAGATGACAACACTGACCTACCGTGTCTATATGCATATATGCCTCTATATTTATAAGCAGCACCAAAATGAGTGTAGTTCCAGGGGAATCTACTACTTATGCCCAATATCGTTCATTGAAACCATGCCAAACACACATCGACATGGATGGCGTGATCAACTTGAATTCCAAAGCATTCTATCTACTACTTGTATGTATGTAAATATAAATGTAAATGTATTACTTACGATCCCTAAACAATAATTGGTAATATGTTGCAGGATACCAAAACATAAATCAGAACATAAACTGTGTGCCATAATATGCAAAATGATCAATGTGTGAAAGAAAAAATGTAAAAGAAGTTGGTGTGCACTAAGGTTGAAGTGTGTGTGCCACGATGTACAAAAATACTGACATAATGAATTGATAGAAACCAGGTCAATGATACAGAGTACGGTGTGCATGTCGGTTAAAAGAGCGTGTCATAACGTGGAGAATGAGTGTGTGTATGAAAAGATAAAAAACAAGTAGGCGTGAGCCTTGGTTGTCCTGGGTGTGTCATATTGCCCAAGAATACTGTAAGAATGAATACACGAAAACCACGATGACGTGGTTGATTACATTGTGCACTTGGGTTAACTAGTGTGTGCCATAATACTCAAAAAACTGATATACAAAATAATGTGCAATTACGATGTCCCACACACTGTATTTCACATGGCTCACATAAGAAAGCGAGTAACAATTAATACGCCATACAAAACCACATGAAATACCCAATAATACATTGAACGGAATGTGTGCATGTAGACGTATACGAATGTGCATGCACCAACACCCCCTAAACCTGGCCAATGTGCACTTGGGTTGAATTGTATGTGCCAAAATGTGCAATAATCCTGTTAAAATAAATTCACGGGAAAGAGGTTGGTGTGCACTTGGGTTGAAGTGTGCGTGCTGTAATGTGCAATAATACTGGTAGAACAAATCCACTGAAAACCATTTTGAAATTATAGACTACAGTGTGCACTTGGGTTAAACTGTGTGTGGCATAACATGCAAAATGAGTAGTGTATGGAAAGATGTAAAAGAAGTATGTGTGCACTTGGGTTGAACTGTGTGTGCAATAATGTAAATAATGAGTGTGAGGAAGAAAAGACATAAAACAAGTTGGTGTGCACTTGGGTTAACAAGTTTGTGCCATGATGCTCTAGAAAACTGATAGATGAAATACCGTGTGCACTTGAGTTAACGAATGTGTGCATGCACACGTATACAAATGTGCATGCACAAATACCCCCTAAACGTGTTTAATGCTGTGTGCAACATTACAACAAACTGTCAACAAAAAAAAAAAAAAAAAAAAAAAAGAACCAAAAAAGCATAAAACACCCGAGGATTAAATATCAAACATCATAAATAAAATACATAAATGTACCTAAATGAACTAAACAAAAATACTGATAAACTAGTTCAAATGAGCACATAGGTTACTAGCATTGTTCAACCGCGTCATGCTATTCAATTGCGCTACGTATGTTCTTGGAATGGTGAATGTTAAACTCAACTGACAAAATCTGACGCATATAAGTCATCCTCAACCAATCAAGACCCCTACTATAACCCTTTTGCAAACCACAATCCCATTCATTCACCAATTGCCCCAAGAAGGTCTCCATCTGTCGCATCGCAAAAACACCACAATCCACTTTGTTATGTTCATCATGCCAACGCATTTACATCCTTCAAGGAACAAGCTTCCGTACGACAGCCCCCACATCGATCATCAACCACATCATCAAGGAACACAGACATCAAATCTTTCTGACAAAGGGCGCACAACGATAGAAAATATTAGAAATCGAATGACCAACAAAATCAAACATAAAGGAAAAAAAGGTGTATAAACAGACGTAAAACAACTGTGTGTGCACTTAGGTAGAATTGTGTGTGCCATAATGTGCAACAATACTGTCTGAAGGAATAGACGAAGGCCAGGTTGATGTGATAAACTAGGGTGTGCACATAGTTAGCCTCTGTGTGCCATCACGTGCATAATTAATTTGTGTATGAAAAATGAAAACACAATTTCAGATTCAAAGACATGAAAATATCAAGCATCAAAACTAATAACATAAAAAAAATGATACTCCCACCACGCCCCAGGAATCCACAAAAATAAGAAAGAAAAAACAGAGCATAACTGCACACACAATCCAACTAAAATGCACACAATAGAGGAAATTAGATACCACTGATAAATAAACAACGTAGAAGAACACCAAAATATTCACGATACACACGATCTGGAAAATTGAGTTCTCACTACAGTAAACCTGCAAAGAACATATGGAAATGCAGGGCATATAACACTAACCAAAACTCAAGACCAATAATCAGATTGGGGATACCATAAAAATCGAATCTTTATAGCAGTGAAGTGGATAAAAATTAGTTAATTAAGTATTTCAAGAAACACCCAAGTCTCAAACTTGTCCACACAAGGGTATACCAAACTCGGTTCAACTCCCAACATTCTGCAAGTATATATACACAACAGTAGCTTTCTAGATAATATGCAGTGCAACCCAGGCTAGAATATATCATCAAAAGAATTCAAAGCAAAATTCAAGATCCTTCTAGTTTAAGGATTAGTTATGTCTAATAACAAAAAAAATAATAAATAAATAAAAAGAAACCCAAAATAGCAGCTTGGCTACATACCAAGAATTGGAATGCATGAAGAAGAAAAATCTGCAAAAGTTAATAAATTTCACTCACTTGATTGTTCGGGCTAAATGGTTGTTGAGTTGTAAGGTTGATGTAAATTCAGTTTTCTTACTTTGATCTTATGACGTGGGTTCTCTCCAGTGGCGGTGGCGACGGAAGGAGGTGCGGTAGGTCGACGACCATATCTCCAACCTCTAAAGCAGCGAAACGGAGAGAATAACATAGGCGTCAAAGGAGGGTATGAGTTCTGTTTTTTGGAATGGAAAACCCTACGACTTCTCCGCACAAGCCCACGCGATCAACTCTCAAAATGTCTAAACTACCCCCATTACCAAAAAAAAAAAACAAATATAGCGGTAAATAATATTTAAAAATTAAAAATAAATGTGGACCATTGATCAAATAAAATATATGGCTATGATTAGTTCTTAGGTTCCTACCTAAAGATGGGTTCCTATATGATTGTAATTCTATATATATATATATATATATATATATATATATATATATATATATATATATATATATATATATATATATATATATATATATATATATATATATATATATCGTTAATCAACTCTAATTCAGTATAACATTGGAGATAATTAATGGCATTTCAAAATCTACTCAAGAGATATAATCAATGAAGTGACTCGATTCAACGATTAGACTCAAGTTCAAGAACATAATAAAATACATTCATCATAGAACGAGGGATTCCAACAGTGGACTTATTCAATAGGATAACAATATCAAGATATGAGTGGAAAGAAAGGTAGTTCAAATCACATAATCCAATTATAGATCAATTCTCATCAAGATAGCACAATCAATATCAATTCTCAGGTCCTCACGGGGACAATAACATCATATAACAATCTCAACAAGTCAATCATATAGTGGAACAAGTGTGGAGGGCTCCCAAACGGCAATCAATGTCCCCAAATAACCAATCAGTCAATGTCAAATGGAAACAGATCTAGCAACATTATGTGTATACACCCCCTATTGGGATTCCAAGCCCATCGGGTTAGCTACTAGTGCTGACAACCCTGGATATGCTTCTACCAGGTTGCCCGCAAATCAGTAATCTAAACGGCAACCCAGAGCTTTCCACACTACCGGATCAGTTCACAATGGTTGGTCGGGGCTTTCCACACCACCTATCTGTCTAGGGCTTCCCACACCAACAGGACCCATTGCGAACAGAGCCAGAGGCCCGCCAATCTCATATCAATATCAAATAAGTCCCCATACTGTCCACTTTCCCAGCATAACAATCTCAACAAGGGTTCAATCCAACAAAAGAATCTCAAGAAGCAAGGAAATGAAATAGATTCCAAAAAGAAGATATTCAACAATGAATAATCTCAAGCAATAGCTCAATATCAATGGATTCCAAAGAAAGGGTACAACAAGGATATAATCTCAAAGCAATAGTTCAATATCAAGGAATTTCAAAGAAAGGTATTCAACGAATAAATAGGCTCAAGTCAACAACTCGACAAGAATGAATTCAAGGGATATCAAAAGGGATCATACTAGCATCAAAGAGTCAACATTAGTAGCATGCAAATCAATAGAATACCTCTCAAGAACTCTCATGAAAGAAATACGAAAGATTCACAACATAGATTTCAACAATGATTCAAGAGGATATCAAGATTTGATCTTTACAACGAATCAAGGCTCAAAACGAAGCAACGGCCTTATACGACATAGCTCTAGACCCGAATAGCATCAACAAATGGTCAAAAATATACAGGAGGCAACAAAACAATCACTGGAAGCAAAATAGACACTACTGAAAAATGAACTTGTGGGGGGGGGGGGGGGGGGGCGGGGGGGTTCGTCGGGCCAAAGGTCATGTTTAATACCCCCGTAGGATCAAAACGGTGGGGTTTGGCGGGACCTCCACCCATGCCAAACACACCCACGCCCTCATTGCAGGTGGGTTCAGCAGGTGTGCCGAGCCCCGCCGAATACCCCCGCAAGGCAAAAAGCCCTGTAGAAATAGTAGGGTTCCGAGACAATTTCTAGAATGCATATTTTGACTCCAAACTCAACAAAACTCAACATTAATCATGCTAACAACAAAATATAATTTGGAAATGAAGAATTGGCACATCAAACACAAATATACATCTAAGATACAAGCTCTAAAGCAAGCATAAACAGAAGATTCTGCTCAAATTCATCAAAAATGTCAAGAATACAAAATATGGAGTTTAAAATAGTTTTCATGGACATAGGGTTACCTTTTTAGCTAGAAAAACGCACCAAGCTCCCCGTAGATCATCCTAGCATGTCACCATCCACTTGATCTTCTTTAAAACCCCAAACCCAATACATAAAAAGAATAAAGATTTAGAAAAAGGTGAAGAGATCTTGAATAGAAAAGGTGTAGAAAGCTTGATCTTACCATTCCTAAGCTTTATGAAGTAGAAAGATGGAATTTTGGTCTTGATTTCTTGAGTAGGAGAATGGAAGGCAATATTGTATACTTGGGGAAGGGGAAATGGCGTTAAAGACAAGAGAGAAGGAAGAGTGAGTGTGTAGAGAAATATCTAGGGTAATAAGTCTTGTAGAAAAGGAGTAATATGTATATGTATTCATGTATATATAATAAAGAATGCAAGGCTAGTATAATGGGATTTTATTGCATGGGTGGATTCATTATATATAGATTTAATAATATATACATGGGCTTGTGCTAGAAGAATTAAATGAAAATATACAAAGAGTATTTAATGAAGCCCATACTAAGAGTCTTATAAGGATCCAATTACATTTATATATGTACAAGACTTAGTAATATTTGGGCTTAAGGTGAGTATTAGACTAGGATTATTTTATTTAGGAGAATTGGGCTTTTAAGTAAAAGAATCAATTCTTCCCTTAGAAAATATTTTTAGAAGTTGGTTCGGAATTTAGAAAAATTTTCGGGGTGTCATAGTTTTTGTATTAGTGAATTTGACTAATGAAATATTATTGGGTTTAGGAATTTAAAATGATATGGGTCTAAGATTAAATAGGAATAAAATAATTTTGGCAAGCTCCTCTCAGATAGAATTTTGGGTCAAGTTTTTTATAAATAAATATATCCTTTAGATCAGGCTTTTGAAACCATAAATAATTATATAAATAAAGAGTTTAAAATATTTTATTTGTACCCCCATTTGGCAAAATCATTGTAGGAGGAAAAATTATATAAATAATTTTATTTTGAAATTTTATTTTAGAGGAAAATATTTTGGGGTGTCACAGCACCACGCTAACATTTATTGCGTTCCTTCTGTTCTTAGAAGAAATTTCACGTCTATCAATGTCGATTGAAGTTGAAGTCATGCGTATTTGGTGTAATAAGATTTTTATGTTGATTTGAACTCTATCAAGATTCCAACGTTTATAACCAAGAGGATACTTACAACATACGTTTTGCACAACGAAGTGTACGTATAAATAGGACTCTACATCTATATGTTTTGCAAAATTTTTCGTTTAACTACACAAATCTTCCGTTTTTGTAAAATCTTCTGTTTGTAAATAGGGTTCTAGCTACATCTCTTTCTTATAAATAATATATAGGGATAAGGGTCGTCAAATAGACCCTCCAACTATATACCAAAGTGCAACTAACCGCTTGAACTAAAAAAAAATTTCAATTAAACACTTAAACTTGTTAAAATAGCAAGTGCAATTAACCTATTTGACCTATAATAGTATGTTACATTGAAGTCGCCTGCCACGTAGGATTCCACGTAAGATGCCACGTCAATTAATACTTTAAGGTTATTTTTTTGAAAAAAAGTAAATTAATTATATTATAAATTAAAAAAAAAAACAACGTAAAGCCATGGCAGGCTGACAGCTTGCCCAGCCTGGCTCCATGGACTAGAAGCGAGCAAGCTTCTCCATCCAGATTTGGACGGAGAAGTTCACTGGCTTCTCCATGGACGAATAAGAGAAGCCATCGAGCTTCTCTGTTTGTCGAATGGACGAATCTCGCGGCGTCGAAAGGACAAATCCGGCGGCTTTTCCACTGCAGGCAACTATGAACGGACCCATTTCCCTATTTTCACATCCTCACGCCTTTGGACTTCCCGTCGGCGTACCTCTGCTCCGCGCTCGCAGCTTTGGTCCTAACCATTTTTTTGCGGTGTGAATATGGTTGTAGTATATTTGACAAACAAATAAATACCTGGAGTATCGGGTTATCGATACTCAAGGAAGCATGGCGTATCAAGCACTAGCTACTAATCTATTCATGAGAAGCTAATCCTATCGAAAAGGGTGATTGATTGATTGTAAAAGAAGAACTAATTAAAAAGGGAACAAGGCGAGCAAGTTGATGAATACAATAGAGTAGTAAAAGTGGACTTTTGGGGTTCAAGTGTTTTATCACCTAGTGCCAATCTAAAATGAAATATTTAATATGGGTTTAGACAAGTGTGAGAATGCATACAAGGGAAGGAATTACTCCCAATAATTCCAACCTAAAATAATGCGAGTGAATATTCATTCCCATGATATAAACACTCTAACAACTCAAGAACAAGCATCAAGAAAAATCCTTAACTAATGTCATATCCCAATGAACAATAGTTAAGTGCAATTGTGGGTGCTCTAAAATATGCCATAACTCCCATTAAGACATTAAGATAGCAACGAAACAAGTAATTTAGACCTTTAATTACTAGCATCAACAAAGTAGAAAACAATTACAACACAAGTCATAAAACCCAAATGTAAATATATTAATGAACTTATGAACTAGGCACATAGGTTCATAAACTATTTTACCCAAAAATCCCTAAGTTGTTTTAGCCACTCATGGCTAGAATGACATTATTGCAATAATATAAAAGAGTGTACAAGAAACAAAGAAAGTAAAAGAAAAGGGGAAGAGATTCTCCCGAATCTTCCTAGCTTTTCCTCGTTCTTCCAAGGTAACTTGTAGCTCTTGATGTGATATCCTCTTCTCCAAGCGTAGCTCTCACTCTTATCGTCTCCAAAAACGCAGCTTAGCCCTAGAGTTTGAGCAATATGGGCCTTTTATAGCAGGAGCCAAATAAGGGTAGAACATGAATTTCTACACAGTTGGACTGTTACACTCCACTTTCCTATCTCTTAATCACACTTATAAACCATCATTAACATAAACTAAGCAGCAGAATTAATAACTAAAAAGGGTAACTAGTGGGAATGTCACCGCCACAACCACCGCTCCGTGGTGATTGCACAGGCTAAAGGGGTAAAACTAGAAATAAAGTAAAAGTCTGGCATCTATCATAAAACTAAAAACATTAGGGGGAAATACGTCACCCCAAAAGTCTACATCATCCTCAACCATAAAGTCAATAAGTTTAAAATCCATGCATAAACATCAGTCAAACTAGAGTTTAGATATCTCTATCTACGAGACTAATCTAACTCGACTTCATCACACTGCTGGGCCCACCTGAAAGGGGTTTTGCAAGCAACACATAGACAAATAGGAAAACACCTGTTATCACGAAGCTAAGTATAACCACACACACAGATTCTCCTCAGGATCAAAGTCAGGGGCCTGGGGCGGGACTCCTCATGGTCCGCCCCTCACACCCTGTTACTTCACCGGGACTAGGCAACGGCCCTCCTCTAGGGCCGTGCCCTAGTCCCGTGCCACTACGGCTCTAGCCAGCGGCCCTCCTGATGGGCCGCGGCTAGGGCCGTCCATCTGATTTGGTAGACACTATGTTGTGCACCAGATGGTTTTTCATATGCAAAATCCAATCCAAACAAGTCCAAAACAATCTCAACAACTCACAAACAAATGCTAAATCACTTCTAAGCATGAACACATCAAAAACTCATAGTTTCTACTCATTTCTACTCAAAACTAAGACTTCACAGAGCCAAATTTAAAGAGGAATCCATGGGGTTATACCTCTTGTAGTCTTTCTTCTAGTTTGGATCTCTTCTTCCTCTCTATCTTGCTTGAGCCTCCTTCACCACCTATACTTCCCAAACACACCATACACCGTTAGCCTAGAACCTCAAAGATTAAAGAAACTAGAAGAGGAATGAAGGCTAGGATTGAAGGATGAAATAAGCTTACTGTGATGTTGTTTCTCCTCTTTTCTTGGCAGACAAATGGTGTGGAGAGGCAAAGAAAGAGATCAGGGAATCAAGATGGAATAATGTGGTTTGTATAGAGTTCAAAACCCTAGGTTGATCATCAATGATTGGTTGAGGGTAAATGAGTAATTTCATAAGCTAGAAGATGAATCAGGAAAGGGATTTTGGATGTCTAGTGGTCCACCATGCAACATGAACCATAGGCTAGAAATGCTATTTTAAATACTTTGGGGTTGAAAGTGAATTTTCTCAGAAAGATATTTGGAAGAACACTTGTTTAAAATCCTTTTGAATTCTCCCGGTCTCACTCAGATAGATTTCTCGATTTAAATCTTGGTACGCGAAGTACCCGAAAACTTAGGAATTTTCGAAGAGAATCCATTTTTTGTGTCGAATTAATTTAAAATGTGAAGGAAATATTTTATTCAAACACCGATTGATTGCAAAAATTTTTAATGGAGTGAAAAAGGCTATTTTGGGATTTCTTAATTCCGGATTTATAAAATGAAATTTTGGGTTGTTACACTCTATCCCCCTTAAAAGAAGTTTCGTCCCGAAACTTAGAAGAAACGGGTGAATCAAGTTCTCGAAGAGAAAAGGTGATGAAATCACAAGGTTGGAAATTCTGTTGGAACACTTTGGAAAGATTTAGGAATCTCTGAGTTCTTATCTATCTTATCTAAAATCTAAACAACTGGACCAACGAATCTATAGCTGAACTTAAAAGCTTAACTAGTTACCTTGATTAAAGCCTCCCGAGGAATCACCTGGTGGCATGTAGCTCGGATCCCAACCATAGGGAGTCCATCTCTGTACATTCTCAATCCCCATCCTTTGTTCCATGACTACTGCCCTTTGATCAAAGTTGGCAAAACCATAGCTAACTTGAGCACTCAAATTGTCAAAACGGTTGTTGATCATGGCATAAAGATCCTCATAAGTATGTCCCTGAGGCCCACTCATATAATCCTGTGGTGCTCTCTGCTGAGTAGCTGTAAATGGTGCTCCTTCATGACTCATGCCAACTCCCGAATCAGTTCCCGTTGCAACCCCTTCTCCACTAGCCTCAGCTATGTGTCCTGATTCGATTCCAACATTCGACCACTTTCTTTGTGGTACATTCAAACTAACTACAAGAGCCATTCTCTCGTCCAAGGATTTCTTAGCAATGTAAGCTAGGGTCAAATACTTGTTCTCAGCAACTTGATACAACTCATAATATCTCAGATTAACGGCATTCAAAGCCGACCTAGTGGTTCTTTGGATCCTTTCTCCCAACTCAGGTAAATTCATCTTTTTGAAAACCCAACTTAACATCATTCCATAGGGCAGATTCTTCCTGTTCTTTGCCTTAAAGTAAGCCATATGCTTAAGAATCAAAACTGGAAAATGCGATATTTCAAAACGTTTAGATGAAATTTAATCAATTTGTGAACGTTAAATGACTAAAAGTAAAAATGTTGTTAAACTGAAGAATCAAAAGCAATTATATATGTCAATAATAGATGTAAATTAGAGAAATGACCATAAAGGATAATGGAATCTATTTCACAAGGTTGTCCATGGACATGTCTGATTACGGCAACGACATGTGACACCCAAGTTTTGGGGTCCGATTTGTTTTTTCTTAAAGCTAGATGTAATCTATTGCTTTTATGCTTTATAATAATGTTTATAGAATTCAAAAGGTTGTTTTAAATGAAATTGAAAATACAACATTAGAAGAAATTGATATTTAAATTTTGACAAAAAAATTTGTATATAAATATACAATAAAAGTGTCACTTTTAAGATAAAATTTGAATTGTATTTCTTTTCTTTATATAATGTTTATGCATCTTATTTTGACAAAAAAAAATTATTTTACATTTTTATTTTTTATTTGTACATATATAATAATTTAAATAAAACTTGGTCTAAATTTAACTACAAGACCCCATCTTTACGGGAGGGTACTGTATTCATTTATATATACAAATGATGACATATAACTAGTACACAGATCATAACCAAGCAGGCTATGAATTTAATATTCAAGCTAAGACATAGTAAAATTAAAAATAGAAAGAGAAAGAGAAAGGTGTTTATTGTTAGTATTAATATAGCGCACACATAGACGGGCGGGATTGATATGATGAAGTGAAATGGAGGTTTTCTCAGCACTTGGGAATTGTAACCTTGCAGAGTTCATTGGCTTTCTTGGCAGCTGGGGACTTGATGATATACTCATTCAGAGTGGGACTCTTGACGTATTCGCAGAAGCAAGGCTTATGTTGATTAAGCCTCTCGCAGCAGAGTGGTGATGGGTTGGCATTGAGCGTTAAGGCGCTAAAGCAAGGGTCGAGCTGCTTCGCGTCGCAAGCAGCCAACGAAAATTGTGCTTCTCCCAAGAGAAGCAATACAACTGCTAGTGTGATGAGGTTAAAGGCCTTCATTTTTGTTAGCATTAATGCAATTGATCTGATCTGATAATATAATATAATCATCTCTCAAGGCCCCATATATATATGGACATTCAGTTAATGTGTAAGAGGAAACTTGGGGCTATGATGCATCTTTGGCTTAGTGATTCGGAGAATTTATAGAGAGATTTTGGATGTTAATTAACCAATGGTAAATCTGACGTAGAGCATGTTATTTACCTTTGTGCTTATGTTAGGCACCGTACCCTCATCTAATGGCTATGACAAAATGTTTAGTTAATTGGTTTGAAGCTTCATTGTTTTTTTTGGTTTATATATATATATATATATATATATATATATATATATATATATATATATATATATATTGTTGCAAGTTGGTAATATATTTGCTGAAAAACATATACACATTTCATATGGTTGAAGATAATTCATTTATGAATATACAATTGAAAATTTAAAACAACTCAATTTGAAATTCAAAAATTTAACTTTGATTAAATCTCCAAACTATTATCTGCATACTGCCACCAACATTGGACCACAAGAGGAAGTGTGCAGTCTATCTGTGAGCTCCTTTCTAGCTCCAAGTGAGTTTAATTTCGACAATCAAGCTCCAAAACCCATTTACTTATATCACAGATATAAAGATTGCATTCTCTTAGATTTTGCTGAATGAAACACAAAGGAATGTAAAACCATTTATTACCAGAGGAAACATGTATGCACATATATCAACACAGGCGAACCATATTCCAGGCAATCAATATGAAACATGTATGCACATATATCAACACAGGCGAACCATATTCACGGTCAGGGGCGGAGGCCGATCCTCGAGTTCACTGCAGTTGCCGTCGTCAACTGAGGAAACGAAATAGAAGATTTAGCCATTTAGGCATTTAGCCCGAGTTCACAGCGGTTGTTGTTGTTACGGTCTGTCGGGCTGGGGTGTGGGAGGCCCTTAGGGTTGGGGTTCAGACTTTTGGAAGAGTATTATAATTGAAAATAATACTTGTTGCGTGCTCTGGAAGCTTTCTTCGAGAGTTGAAGGGAGAATATTTGGGGCAAATTATGCTGTGGAACTATGTCCACCTTGCAAGATGGACACGATTCTAAAACTGTTCATAATTATGAATATATAGTTCAAAAAGTTTTATAATTATGAACATATAATTTAGTAATTATGAACATAGAACCGTGTCCACTTTACAAGGTGGACACAACTCCACAGCATAACAATTGAATATTTGGTGTGGGTGGAGGGGTGGGGGGCACAAAATAACCTATTACTATAATACTAATAAATTTTTTTTTTTTTTAAAATTTTTGGGGTGGGGCCAAGCTGCCAAATAGGCACCAATGCCCATGCTACACTATACTAAGTGTCATTACTAACACAAAATCACATTTCTTTTTGGGGGGGGGGGGGGGGGGGGGGGGCAAGGCCACCTGCCAGTGGAAGGTGGCTCCGCCACTGTTCACGGTTGGTTATATACATTTAATGTACAATATTGCATGTCATGAGCAAAATACCACCTAAATAGGATTTACACCCAATCAGTGTACCAAAACATCATGCACCAATACACACAATTACATAATGACAAGCCTATCATATAGGGTAGTCTTTTATAATTAACTATCGTGTTACAGGCGAAACTTGCAAATTGGTACACCTAAATATGTACTGCCGTAATTATGCTAAATATTCAACTGCCTAAGTCTATAGGCATAGAGCATGAAGGCACGTGAACATATTTCAAGTCTTAAATAATAACTAGTCATACGGAAACACACAACACCTATGCGTACTGTTCAACATGTTAAACTAGTGCATATTCCACAAATAAATTGATGTACTTAATATTGCGGAATAACCAACAATTGTTATATATATTCAGGAAGATCATAAGTCATATAGCAATTACTTAAAATAACAAGAATCGATTTTTAAGGAAAAGACTTTCACGTATGCAATTAGGAAAAATGTTTTTGTTTCTTATGGGGCACAACGGATCAATAAAACGAGGAGTCAAAAAATCAACACACCGTACCAGTGGGCGGTACGGTGGGAGGTCGACCGCCTGCCAAGGTCTTGCCAGGGTCCCGCTGGTACGCGTCTGTGAAGGGGAAATCACTTCGGGAAAAATCACAAGAATGCACAATTCAAGTCCAAATAATTCCATATTCACATGAACAACAAAAGGGACTTGAATACATGGAATAACTCAAGGAATAGCACTAGAGGACCCTAAATTTTATATTTCGATAAATACACGGATCAAACCAACCTGAATTCGACATGAATTTGACATTTTGTGTTTCGACGTGAATCGTGTGAAAGCCCTAGCCCAAAAAGAAAAAGATGAGCCAATCATACGCATTAGAAGTGATCATGGATGTGAATTCGACAATCAAGTGATTGATGATTGGTGTGCATCAGTTGGTATCTCTCATGAATATTCATCCCCTAAAACGCCACAACAAAATGGTGAAGGAAGAATCGAACGATTCAAGAGATGGCTCAGGTACTACTCAATGCCAAAGGCTTGCCTCAGAGATTTTGGGCTGAAGCAGTAAGTACTGCCTGTCACACCATAAACCGAGTATATCTGCGACCTGGAACGCATCACACTCCATATGAAATACGGAAAGGTGCTACAGATCAACTGGTTCAAATCATGCAACAGGAGTTCGAAATGAGTATGATCGGTGAACTGACCTATTTTCTAGGACTACAGGTTCAACAAATCAATGAAGGTATTTTTATATCTGAAGAAAAATATGCAAAAGGACTTCTAACAAAGTTTGGACTCGAGCTAGCTAAAGAAACACGAACGCCAATATCTACAACGACAAAATTAAGCAAAGATGAATCAGGAAAGCCAATTGATCTTACTCTATACAGGAGCATGATCGGAAGTCTACTATACCTAACAACAAGTCGTCCAAAAATTATGTTGAGTGTTGGAATATGTGCCAGATTTCAAGCTGCCCCTAAAGAATCACATCTCAAAGCCGTGAAAAGAATAATTAAATACGTCAAAGGTACTCTCAATTATGGCATTTAGTTTTCCAATGATACTAACTTGAATCTTGTAGGATATAATGATGCGGACTGGGCTGGGAATGCAGATGATCGCAAAAGTACCTCTGGCGGTTGTTTCTTCTTTGGAAAAAACTTAGTTGCCTAGCTAAGTAAGATGGCTAAGTAAGAAACAAAATTCGATATCTCTCAGCACAGCTGAAGCTGAATATATAGCAGCTGGTAGCTGCTGTACGCAGCTCCTATAGATGAGACAAATGCTTCTAGACTATGGTCTACATCAAGAGTGCATGACACTCTATTGCGACAATACCAGTGCTATCAACATCTCCAAAAACCCAGTTCAGCATTCCCGTACTAAACATATTGAAATACGACATCACTTCATAAGAGAATTGGTAGAAGACAAGGAGATCAACGGAGAAAAATCTAGCTGACCTATTTACAAAACCTCTTGATAACACAAGATTTGAGTTACTCCGGGCTGCTCTTGGAGTGTGCAGGTTTTCCATCTAATTTTTTTTTCCTTTGGAACAATAAAGTTTTTTTTGTGTTTCTTTGTTTTGTGTTTTTTCATTTCTTTTCAGGTTTAATCCAGAAAATCCTCCAGATCCTCTCTGTGCTCCAGTCAGTACTCCAGGCCGTATAATGAGTCATTAGACCGCACTAAAAGTCTCGCCATTTTTTATTAATTTTTTCCTGGCTGTTATACACCATCGTCTCCTTCCCCAATTTTTAGAATCTAATCCCTAATATCTCACTCACCTTCCTTTAACTCTTCTCAAAATTTCCTTCTCAAATTCGAATCCTTGAAAAAATCTTCCATCAAATCTACTCGTTATCTCTTCTCTCTCACATAGCTGGCCATTCTAATCTCAATCCTTTCCTTTTTTACTGACTGAGGATGAGCGATTGGATCTTTATTGCCAAATCCTTCGAGGCACAGCTCCGATTTCTTATCTCTCCTCTCGCCGTGTTCTTGCTACTCTGATTCGACGTCCATCTCTAATGGAAGAATTGTCCATGAGAGATTCAAAGGAGATCTTTGCTAGAGCTTCGGGAATTACAGATGATCCCTGGTCTCTTGATGAGGTGTTCGATGAAGGGGATCTTCAAGCAGAGCTTCGGGCTCGATAGCTACGGGCTCTATCTACGGTTTGATTTCTTTACCCTCTTAGGAAGCAATCACTTGTTGCTTTTTTTTTTTTTAGGCATACATCTCTTCCTTAGTTCTAATTTGCTTTTATATGGTTGTGCTTGGTTGCTTTGCATTGTTCTGCTTTGTTTGGTCTTAGGATCCCTTTGTCGGTCTATCTCTTGTGCCTCTGTCTACAATTGCTTTCACAGGTTCCCTACCACAACGCTCAGACGAGGCCATCCCCACAATGACTGAGCACTCACCAGATCCAGCCTCTGCTATAGCCGCTGCTCCAGCCACTGCTCCAGCTGCTGATCCTGCCTCTGCTCTAGGCCCTATTCCAGAGGATGTTGGGGTTTCTATTCATGACATAGTCTCTGAGCCTGAGGATCCCTTTGTTCAAGCAGCCATTATGTCAGATATCATTGCCAATATGCCCAACACTGCCCGTGCACAAAGGGCTGTCCCAGTGATCACTGTGCCATTTGCAACATCTAAGGCCAAAGGGAAGGCCAAAATTACTGATCTAGATGAAACTCCAGTTGCGCCTGTCCTAGTTCCAGCGGCTAAGAGAAAATTAAATCTGTCTGAAGATATTGAATTTGTGTCTGAAACTCGTCCAAGTAAACGCACTGAACATCGTGTCTCCAGTCTTGCTCCGCGTACAAGGTCCAGAACTGGTGTGTCTACTCCAGCTCCTCCTCCAGCTTCTGCTCTTACTTCAAAGCCAGCAACTTCGTCTAAGACCAGGGCCTCTAAGGTATCCAAGGAGACACTTTTCCGACCAATCTTGATCTCTCCTACCCTGGAAGCAATATGGCATCAACATTCCAGTCGTGACATCCTCGTTGAGAAGAACTTTAGAATTGAGTATCTTATCCACACTTGCAGCATCATTCCCCTTCTTCGTGCCCAGAATCTTCTTCAGACTATACAAAATGTGGGTACTTACTCTGCTTGGCTAATCCCAGAATTTTATGCAAATCTGCGATCTGATTCTCTCCTGCCATCTTTTCCGCATTATCATTAGGTATTCTTGAGGGATGTTTGGTATGATTTCAGTCCTACTATTATAAATGCTTACTTTCAGCGTGATGCTTGTGATGACTTGTTTGAACCTGCCGGAGATTTTCTTGCATCGCACCTTACCCACAGTGAAGTCACAGTCTGGCCCAAAGATGGTCTTCCTTCGAATGTTCTTATTGTCGTATACTCTGTTCTATTTCGTTTAGCATCAAGCAACTGGATTCCAAATGTCTCTGTGCACACGGTCACAAAGAAGATGGCTTATCTGTTATACAATGTCAGGCATCAACTGCCCATTGATCCCGATCATCTTATTTATCATCATATTATGAGGTTTGCAAAGAAGAATGAAGCCAAAATTCATCTCCCGGTCCCATGTCTGATCACGGGGATTCTGCAACAACAAGGTCTACAACTCTATTCCAACAAACAGCTTTGTCACATCACGCTCAAGACCTCTATGGACTCTCGTCTCTTTCAGAAATCGTACTACGATGATCGGGCCACTCTCTCACCCAATCCACCTACTCCTACTCCAGCAGATCCTCCAAGCGCGGGATCTCCATCGACTGCTTCTGCTACTGACTCTACTTCGACAATAGCTGTTCTACGACAGCAGGTTATCTTTCTCACATCTCAGATTGCTACCATGAAGGATGTATCTCTTGCCCTTCAATCTTCCATCTCTACTGTCGAGGCTCAGCTGCTCCGCACAAATCGCCACATTGCCTCTCTTGAGAATGTTTCTCCTACTGCTCCAGCTGGTGGTCATGAAGCCTTGGAGACATCATCATCCTCCTCCCAGTCCTGATGCTGCTCTTTGTCCATTAGCTTGCCAAAAAGGAGGAGTGCTCGTAGTAAGGGGGAGTGTTTTTTTGTGAACTTACCATGAGTGTCAGTGAATAAATGTGGTGTGCTATCTGCCTCTAGTAATATGTAGTTATCTGAAGTGTTTGCATGTTGATCTATGTGATAACTTGCTATGTTTTGCCTTGACTCTATGATAAATGCTAAGTTGTTGCTCTATGTGAAATATATGTGTTTTTAATTTTCTATGTGCTTGTTTGCTTAAAATATGTGTGAATTCTCTGGCACATCATTGGTTAAGTCTAAGAAGGGTATGTATCTAGCTACTCCTGACTAGTCACTAATCCGCTTTGTCAAAGTTGTATCTTTTCTCTCATCTGGCGTTTGTTTTGTTTTTAATAAGCTGCTGAGATTCGTTTGGTAGTTTTGTCAACTAATAGCCAAAGGGGGAGATTGTAAGTGTAAAAATGTTGCACATTTAAACCTCTTAATATTGGCCTAGATTAGTTGTCAAAGTAGTTCTGGATTAGTCACACTGTCTGGAGTAGTTGACTGGATCAGGGCAAGAAAGTAATCCTGGAGGCATGAAACTACTTCAAATCTTTTATTCAGTCAAGAACCTATCATGATGGAGATCTACATCAATTGGAGCAGCCGAAATCAAGGATGGGAAGAGTGCTTGGTTTGTAGATCGAAGATCTCTTTACTACCTATACAAAATGCTACTTTGTTTTGCATTTTCCACACACTCTTTCACACGATTTTACTCTGAAATTCCTTGGTTATTTATTCCAAATATATTTTGTATTGTTGAGTGTGAAGAAAGGTCCTTAACCAGTTTATGAAGCAATGAAGATCCCCTGCACATCGGATCCACTGGAGTAGGCTCTGGAGTAGATATAGGTTATACTTTAGTGTGTAATTAACTCTCCTCTTGTACTCCTTTTTATCATAGTGGATTTGGGTTGATGTGAGTGGCCCCGCAGACGTAGGAGTGAGGCTCCGTACTGCGTGAACATTTCCTGGTGCATGCTTTCTTTTACTGCTATCTATTTCATGTTCTTTATTATATCTGGAGTAGGATTGCATCTAGTCCAGCGTTATAATTGAAATAAAATTAAAGTCTTAAGCTATATCTTGAATTCAAGATTCACGTGCTTTTTCAGTTTATTTCTTCTGCTTGTTGCTTGAATATATAGTTTTTGAGTTTTATGTATATAGTGAATTGAATAAGTGCAAGTTGAGTTGCTTTAAATATTCTGTACATGTCATTGGATGTCTATTGTTTGATATACATGCTTTGAATAATGGTGGGGCTGGTGTTTCACTTTATTAAGTGCAGTACATCTCCTTTTGTTATTAAAAAATAATTTGTGTATTGAAATGAAAATGGTGTGGACCATAGGGACCCCGATTTGCTTTGTCTTTTTCCCCTTTTTGTTGCTTTGTTTCCCTTTAACAGGCATATCAATGGCTATGAGATAAACACCCTTCAAATTGGTCAAGGTCTCATTTTACTCCCTTTGCTAAAAGTGATGCCTTAGTTAACAATATTTCTGAAAGTTTCAATGTATTTATATTAGATGCATGGGAACAACCACTGATTTCTTGTGTAGAAACTATTAGGAAATTATTGATGGCAAAGTTGTTTGAAAGTAAACAAAAAGCTATGAAATGGAAAGGACCTTTCTGTCCTAACATCATGAAAAAGATAGCTGTAGTTGAGAAGGCTGGAAGTGGGTGTTTAGTGGCTCAAAGTGATGAAAACTTATTTGAGATTAAGTGCATCTGAATGTTAGGGGGATAGAGCAGCATTGTGTTGATTTTTTCAGGGGTACTTGTAGCTGTAGAAAGTGGGACTTAACAGGGATAACATGAAAGCATGTTGTGTGTGCCATATGGATTAAACGTGGTAAAGGTTCAGTACATCAATATGTACACTGTAACACCCCCGAAACAAGACATAAATTTAAAGCATTCAAACTCAGGAAACCAGATAAAGTCTAACCATTATAATATAAAACTGCGGAAATTAACATAAGTGTACGGGGATATCATGCCACATCTAGGTCATCCCAACCTGGATGCAGGGGCTTAAACAAAACTAACTATTCAAAAGTCATTAATATCCCAAGTGGCTAACAGGCCAAATAAGCTAAGTACGAGAAGATAAAGCTAAGTCTAAACCGTGGCTCCATCTAATGCGCTCTCGGGTCACTAACTGCACCTGAAAACATAAGGTTAGATAACCGTTAGCGATAATGCTAAGCAACCCAACTCCAACGCGTTGAAATACAAATTCATATACTTATATAGGTAAAAACCATTTTGAGACTTGGGAATACATACATATATCCCTAAACAACTCTAGCTTTACAAATCAAGAGTATTAGAAGTAATACTCGACTCTTCGAGGGATGCACTCAACAATACCAATCAATACACAAGAATATCAATAGAATTAGCCCAACAAAACAATGATAATGGGATAAGGGTCACAAGAAAGATAGGATAATCACAATCATCAACAAGGTGGCTCTCATCATGTTACACAATCAATCAATCACCAACAAGGTTCCAAATTCTCAAAGAACATTGTCAAACCAAGTCATTCACCGTGGAGTCATCACAATGACTCGAACCATAATGGATTAGTATGAGGGACCTCAAAATAATAAGCATTGCGGGGTCAAATACCCTAGTATGGATTTTGCGGGGTCGTAGACCTGATAGAGATTTCCGCGGGGTCACTAAGACCCGATTATGGTTTCAGCAGGGTCAGAGGACCCAATTCATTCTTTCCGCGGGGTCAAAGACCCGATTCAATAATTCTGTGGGGATCTAGTCCCGATTCAAATATACCATTATCTTGAATCCTAGTAAGAAAAGTCCCAACTGTCCATCATAGCAACTCAATCATCAGCACAAGAGTTGAACACACAAAAAATCTAGAGATACAAAGCAAAGGTATAGATTCCACAGAAGTGTGTACAACAACGGATAAGCTCAAACAATAGCTCAATCAAAGAATCATCAAGACAAGGTATAATGGTGTATAAGCTCACAGCGATAGATCCAAGTGGAAGGAATTCAAGAATGAGATACGAAGAAGATAATCCAAAGGTAATACCACAATATCAAAGGATTTCAACAAGATATCACAACGAATGGATAAGCACAAGTTATCAATTCAATCAAGAAGCAAACGATGGTTGTCACAAGGAAATCACATACTAGTACCAAGAAACAACGTAACTAGCATGCAAGCCAACAAAGTAATCATTAGGGTTCATATGAATATCACAAACTTCATCAAAATCCAACGAATAACAATATTGGATTACAACCACGATTCAAGACTCATAACCTACTCATAGGGTTCACAATACACCGCTCTAGACTTAAGAAACATCAATAAATACATGCAAATATACATTGGAAAAGCAAAACGGAAGCCAACCAACATCGTACCCTATGGGGGGTTCCAGCGAGTGGAAAAGTACCTGCCAAAATTCCACACCGTACCAGCGGGTGGTTCCGGCGGGTACTAAACCACCCACCGATCCCCTGCTGTACAACAAAGCACCGGCAGGTGCTTTAGGCAGGTACCACAGGGCCTGCCCAAAGTGCCCGCTGGTACACGGGTAATAACCAAAAAGGGATTTCGGGGAAAAAATGCCAAGAATGTGAAATCCAACTCCAAACTCATCAATACTCACATCCACAACAAATAGGACTCAAATAGAAGGAATAGCTCAACAAATAGCATCATACAACTTTAAATACAAGCTCTACAATAGCATAATCACAAGAATATGGATCAAACCACACACGATCATCAAGAAATACATTTACACGAGGAAAATAGGTTGTGTTGGACATATGGTTACCTCCTTAGCTAGCAAAACCTCAAAGCAACACTACAAGCTCCTCTAGATCATCCTAGCATCTCACCCATCACTTGATCTTCATCAAAACCCCCAACAACCCAACATAGAAATAATATAAAGATTAAGAGAAAGTAAAGAGATCTCGGATATAAAAGATGTAGAAAGGCTTGATCTTACCACTCCTAAGCCTTATGAGATGGAAAGGTAGAATCTTTGGTCTTGTTTCTTGAGTTGGAAGATGAATGATATTTTGGGCGTGAAAGGGGAAGGAAATTAGAGGAGAGGAAGATAATGTAGGAAATGTCTAGGTTAGGAGTCTTGTATGGGTATAGTGAGTTATATATATTCATGTGTATGTATTAGCGTATTCAAGAATAAGATATGGGCCTTTATAATATGGGTAGGCATTATTACTAGTTCAAGAGTATTTACATGGGTTTGGGCAAGAAGAATTAAATACCATGTAAGCATGCTGTGTGTGCCATTTGGATTAGACGTTGTAAAGGTCCACTTATGTGGAGGAAGGATTAAGCCACTTGCTGGTCCTAAAGAATGGCCCAAGTCAAACAACGAACCACCATTGCCTCCATTGTACACTAGCAAACCTGGAAGACCAAGAAAGTTGAGGAAGACTGGCAGAGATGAAATAACCAAAGATGGCACACATGTAACCCTACTTTGCTTGTTAAGCATTGAAGGAAATGCAACAAAATAGGTCATAACTCTAGGACATGCCCTGATGATCCAGCTGCAAGACAAAGAAAGGTAATGTTGAGTTATTTAAATCTTGAGTTCTGGAGTAGATTTACATATTTAAATGTTGAATTGTTTAATGTTCTTTTCTGATCATGTAGGTTGCTCCAAAAAGAAGAGGAATACAAAGAAAAAAAGTCATTCTGCCCCACCAGTTCAGCCTTCTGCCCAAGAAGAAAATGTTGAGTTCTGGAATGAAGCTGAAGAAATGGCAGCTTTATTTAACAATGCACCTATGGCAGGTTTGGTTGGCACTCAACCTGAAGAGATCTTTATTACTCAGCCAGAAGGTGTCTTTGACAACACTCAGGCAGCAACCATTGCTCAGCCACCAAGCAGACCTCCTCCCAAAAGGTGTACATTAGGGTTAAAATCAAGGAAGATGAAGAATACTTCTCCTACAGTTGGTAGGATTACAAGATCCAAAACAACTCTTAAGTCTAGGTTCACCAACACCTCAGACACACCTCTAAACATTGATTGAAGTTGAGTTCTGCTTTTTTTTTTTTTTTTTTTTTTTTTTTTTTTTTTTTTTTCCCCACATTCTAGAATGATGTTTTGGTAGGGTGAAACTAATCCTGGTTGTATCTTTGGGTATATTATGAAATTAGTTTTTGGTAGGGTGAAATTGTTAATGAATGTATTAATGGCTACATTCTGGAATGATTTTTTGCTAGGGCGAAACTGATACTTGGATGTATCTTATGTCAGATTCAGGATTAGTTTTTTGCTAAGATGATGTATGAAAACATTCTGGTTTTTTTTTTTTTTTTTTTTTATACAATGATGTACGAAAACATTCTGGAATGACATGTCTTGTTTCCAACATTTACTTTCTGTTTTTCGCTACTTGTGTTTGCCAATTACCATTACCAATCTCTTAAAAGATGAACAATTAACATTTCCATAACACATAGGATTACTATTGCCATAACACTTACCATTACCATTTTCAAATTCCTTACATAAAATTCCTTACAATTACCATTGTTAAATTCCTTACAACCAAAAACAAAAACAGTGCATAACACTGCCAAGGACACTTCCTATTGCAAAAGACAACATCATTGCATAATACACTGCCAAGGACACTAATGGGATCAAATACACAATATTCCTAAAACCTAACCTCTCATTTTTTCCTTTAACACTTGTAAAATAAGCAATTAACAATACAATAAGGCCACCTACAACAAGCAGCTTCATTAAACTACATTTTGGCTCCTACGCATATCTTTAAATTCACCATCTTCCCCTCTTGGTACACTTTTATGCATTGATTTTAACTTTGCTATTTCTTCTTCATTTTTGTAAATTCTCGTCAGTAACCCCGGTATAGTCCTATTTGACCTAGGGCACATTGGAGGATAATACCACTTCATAAACCTATAGCCTGATCCATCCTGAAAATTTGCAAAAATTGAAAGAAAAAAAAAAACTCAAAGCAATTATTAATTCCACTACATTAACACTCTATAAAAACAAAAACAAAAATTGAAAGAAAAAAAAAAAAACTAAAATCAATTATGAATTACAGTACTAACCTTGCATCCCTAACATTCCCAGTGCCTCCTACCCGGGTTCTCATTTGTCCATGATGTTCTTAAAATCAATTCTTGACCACATTCGCATACTTGGCTTGAAATCCATTCCCCATACATATAGGTCCTTCTCTTTGTTGAAGAACTTGAAGAATTACTGCTTACTCCCTTCGATCCTTCCATTCAAACTCAGTAGTACTTGAAATGTGATAGGGTTCCTTCTCTCGGCGCCTTGTAACCTTCTTCTGATGGTCGACATACATTGAACGGGTGAATTCGACAGCTTTTCTTTTAAGTTTTTTTTTAAGTATTTAAATTAAATACCAAGCAAGAAAAATTAACTGGTTACTTGTTGGTAACTTGTTTAAAATGGTAATTTCACATTTTTAAAAAGTTTAAGAGTTTAATTGAAGATTTTTTTTTTTTTAATTTGAGAGGTTAATTGCACTTTGGTATATAGTTAGAAGGTCTATTTGACCCTTATCCCTAACACTAGTTGTACACGTTCATTGCGCGAATGAGTTAATGCCCAATGTTTATAATGAAATAAATATTTGAAAGTATATCAATGCAAGATTATATATGGGAAGTTCATACTTAAGTAATTTAATATCGAATTTGTTTATTTAAATATGTAACTCATAGTATATGAATACAATGTAATATAAGAGATTCATTATAATTGTCACTAATCTGTTTTTAAATAGTAACCAAGTGTTTTTGTTGCAAAGGGTTCTAATATATTTAACGAATACACATATATACAAGATCAATGAATGAATCAACGGTACCAGTCCTTTAGGTGTTTTACTTAGTGTTCATTTAGTTCAACAATTATTGTTGAATAAATTATTATGGATAAAGAAATTCTTAATTTTAATGAATTTAGATGTAGTAAAAATTTAAAATTTTTAATTATAATGTAACCCAAAGATATTGGACAATTAGTAATTATGATATAACACAAAGATCAAAATGCTAAAGAAAGTGTTGGTTATTCAACAGTTTGAAACAACAATTTGTTCCAAACCACTTAAAATACAAATATTGCAATTTACAATATTTTCACTTAGCGTTTTTTAGAATGCATGATTTCCCCAAAACACCTCTATATTTTAAAAAAAAAATTACTATAGAACCATTTCGACTCCTCGAATAACAAGAGCCAGTTTCGCTAGCTCACTGCTTGCCCAACTACAGATGGGCAAGCTTAATTTTTAAATTGGAATCTTAAGGATCCTTTTATAGAAGCCTCAAGGCTCCCCTGCCACTTTTCACTCCGATGTGGGAAAAGTAGCAAAACTAAGGGGAGCAGAACGTTTGGCTTCCCGTACGTTTTATTTATTTCTTTTATTTTTATTTCTTTTATTAAATTATTATTATTATTATTATTATTATTATTATTATTATTATTATTGTTATTATTATTATTATTATGTATACCGTACCCTTAGGTCATTTTACATGTTAATCTAAACTGTTAATTTTTTCAAATATCTTTTTACTCACCATTGATATAATTCGCTAGTCAAATCCGCTAATGCTAACCGCTAAGTGCTAATTGTCAAACAAGGACATTGCGAGGTAGTTTCCCACTTCAATTTGTTGTGTGATTTGAATACTCTCTTTGTCAACAAATCCCTCAAGTAGTTAATATGATTGGCTTTAGTAATTATATTTTTTTTAAAAAAAAATTCATGGTATTAGTAAAATACTTGGTAAATAAATAGTGCACAAAAAAAGATAATGGCATTATTTTGTATTATAACTCTGATATTTAATTAAAAAATAGTGCACAAAAAAAGACAATGGACAATGTACTGAATATAATCAATTGATGAATTTGAATGTAAAGAATTTTTATGAGAAAAATAAAGACAATATAATTAATAAAATTATTTCCCTTAAATTAATTTATTGATAATGAACATTTTTTTTTTAATAAAGACATTGTAGGGACAATGTAGCGAATATAACCAATTGATGAATTTGAATGTAAAGAATTTTGATATTGGAGAAAAATAAAGACAATATAACTAATGAAATTATTTCTTTTATTTAATTTATTGATAATGAATAAATTTTTTTTTAATAAAGACACTGTAGATACATAATTCTAAATTAAAGAAATGCATATGTATTTTTTTTGTTGTAGCTACTAAATTTTAATTTTAGTTTTATAAGAGTAAAATAGAGTACTAATTATGCCAACTTTGATTGGATGGGGTTCAAACATAAGAACTTTCTTATTGAAATTAATGAGTAAGTTAACGGTGAACTAACAGAAATTAACGAAAAAAGATAATATTTAATAGAAAAGTTAACGGAAAATCATATAATTAAGGATAAAATAGGAAATCTTTAAAATATGATCAATCTAAGCCATTCATTTAATTAAAAAATTTGACCATCATTTGTTTTACCTATGGGCCTAACTCTTTTTGGCTCTTATTAGTATATATATAGTAGATAGTAGATAGATATAATATTACTGATTGTTTTAATAAACTTGTTATTATTAAATTTGGGCGATTCGTTATTAATATCCAATTTGTTTACATTATTTTCCTTATAAATTCTTGATACTACCAATTCTTTTCCATTTCCTTCTTTTATGCAAAATAACCATATTATTATTTATTAATAAAAGTTTGGGCGAGAAACTACACATCACGATTTTATTTTTATTAATAGTATAAATAAGAGATAAGAGAAGTATTGTTTTGATTAGTTTTTAGTTCTTACCCCTATCCTTTTGAACTTAACTAAATTTAGTCTAAAATGTATTATATGTTCTCATACAGGGCCATATTTTAAGTTTTTGTGGCCCTGTTCTAGTAAATAAATGTGGCCCTACAAAATCACAATTTTGAAAACTAATACATGTTAGTTTCGAACCTTTGACCTCCAAGTTAAAATACAATAAATAAATACACATTCTCACCATCTATTCATGAAACCTTTTAAGTTTAATTGAAAACTTTTAGTTTTTATTTCTAAACTATGTATTATATTTTCTCATATGAAAGAAGGATGATGTTTGGTGTAAATGTGATATTTCAAACGTTTAGATGAAATTTGATCAATTTGTAAACGTTAAATGAATAAAAGTGAAAATGTTGTTATATTGAAGAATCAAAAGCAATTATATATGTCAATAATAGATGTAAATTAGAGAAATGACCATAAAGGATAATGGAATCTATTTCACAAGGTTGTCCATGGACATGTCTGATTAGGGCGACAACATGTGACACCCAAGTTTTGGGGTCCGATTTGTTTTTTCTTAAAGCTAGATATAATCTATTGCTTTTATGCTTTATAATAACGTTTATAGAATTCAAAAGGTTGTTTTAAATGAAATTGAAAATACAACATTAGAAGAAATTGATATTTAAATTTTGACAAAAAAATTTGTATATAAATATACAATAAAAGTGTCACTTTTAAGATAAATTTTGAATTGTATTTCTTTTCTTTATAGAATGTTTATGCATCTTATTTTGACAAAAAAAAAAATTTATTTATTTTACATTTTTATTTTTTATTTGTACATATATAATAATTTAAATAAAACTTGGTCTAAATTTAACTAATAGACAAGACCCCCATCTTTAGGGGAGGGTACTGTATTCATTTATATATACAAATGATGACATATAACTAGTACACAGATCATAACCAAGCAGGCTATGAATTTAATATTCAAGCTAAGACATAGTAAAATTAAAAATAGAAAGAGAAAGAGAAAGGTGTTTATTGTTAGTATTAATATAGGGCACACATAGACGGGCGGGATTGATATGATGAAGTGAAATGGAGGTTTTCTCAGCACTTGGGAATTGTAACCTTGCAGAGTTCATTGGCTTTCTTGGCAGCTGGGGACTTGATGATATACTCATTCAGAGTGGGACTCTTGACGTATTCGCAGAAGCAAGGCTTATGTTGATTAAGCCTCTCGCAGCAGAGTGGTGATGGGTTGGCATTGAGCGTTAAGGCGCTAAAGCAAGGGTCGAGCTGCTTCGCGTCGCAAGCAGCCAACAAAATTGTGCTTCTCCCAAGAGAAGCAATACAACTGCTAGTGTGATGAGGTTAAAGGCCTTCATTTTTGTTAGCATTAATGCAATTGATCTGATCTGATCTGATAATATAATATAATCATCTCTCAAGGCCCCATATATATATGGACATCAAGTTAATGTGTAATAGGAAACTTGGGGCTATGATGCATCTTTGGCTTAGTGATTCGGAGAATTTATAGAGAGATTTTGGATGTTAATTAACCAATGGTAAATCTTACGTACAGCATGTTATTTATCTTTGTGCTTATGATAGGCACCGTACCCTCATCTAATGGCTATGACAAAATGTTTAGTTAATTGGTTTGAAGCTTATTGTTTTTTGGTTTATATATATATATATATATATATATATATATATATATATATATATATTGTTGCAAGTTGGTAATATATTTGGTGAAAAACATATACACATTTCATATGGTTGAAGATAATTCATTCATGAATATACCATTTCATTATGCTGTGTTTGGATTGAATTGAATTTTTTAGTTTGACTGAATACCACATAACCATATAACAAACTTAATAAAGCATCTAGCTACAGAAAGCATCAAGGATGAAGAATAATAAATGATGTAACTCAACATTTACAAGAACATCCATGGCCATTGCTCAAAGAGGTACTAGGGTGAAAGTTGTCTTTCCCATATTAGCTGATCAAGAAAGTCTAAAAACAATTCCAATAAAGAGTTAAATTTGAAAATCTTGTTGCTACTAAACTAACAACAATACTAAAACAATAGTGTAAAAAATGTGAGGATTTAATTAGAAATTTGAGTCACAATGAAGAAAATACTTAAACAAGAAAATCAAGATTTTAGGGTAGAAGACATCAGTTAGAGATTTAAGGATAGAGAAATCTAGTACAGAGAAGATAAAAAAAAAAATCTAACAATCTGCGTCCAAAGTTTAAACTTTGGACGCGTAAAGTGGAGGGTGGTGGCATTTTTGTAATTAACATGTCACTATTTATTTTAAATGCAGTACATCTTCCTTTGTTATTAAAAAATTGTTTGCGTATTGAAATGTAAATGGTGTGGACCATAGGGACCCCAATTTGCTTTGTCTTTTTCTCCTTTTTGTTGCTTTGTTTCCCTTTAAGAGGCATATCAATGGCTATGAGATAAACACCCTTCAAAATGGTTGAGGTCTCATTTCACTCCCTTTGCTAAAAGTGATGCCTTAGTTAACAATATTTCTGAAAGTTTCAATGCATTTATATTAGATGCAAGGGAACAACCACTGATTTCTTGTGTACAAACTATTAGGAAATGATTGATGGCAAAGTTGTTTGAAAGTAAACAGAAAGCTATGAAATGGAAAGAACCTTTCTGTCCTAACATTATGAAAAGGATAGCTGTAGTTGAGAAGGCTGCAAGTGGGTGTTTAGGGGCTCAAAGTGATGAAAACTTATTTGAGATTAAGTGCATGTCAATGTTATGGGGATAGAGCAGCATTGTGTTGATTTTTTCAAGGGTACTTGTAGCTGTAGAAAGTGGGACTTAACAGGGATACCATGTAAGCATGTTGTGTGTGCCATTTGGATTAGACGTGGAAAAGGTTCAGTACATCAATATGTACACTGTAACACCCCCAAAACAAGACATAAATTTAAAGCATTCAAACTTAGGAAACCAGATAAAGTCTAACCTTCATAATATAAAACTACGGAAGTTAACATAAGTGTACGGGGATGTCATGCCACATCTCGGTCATCCCAACCTGGATGCATAGGCTTAAACAAAACTAACTATTCAAAAGTCATTAATATCCCAAGTGGCTCACAGGCCAAATAAGCTAAGTACGGGAAGATAAAGCTAAGTCTAAACCGGGGCTCCATCTAACGCGCTCTCGGGTCACTAACTGCACCTGAAAACATAAGGTTAGACAACCGTTAGCGATAATGCTAAGCAACTCAACTCCAACGCGTTGAAATGCATATTCATAGTAACACCCCACTTTTTTAACTTTTAATTACTTCTCTAAACAGTCATTATCATAAACTAAGCAGTGGAAATCTAGATGATAAGTAGTGGGAGTGTCACCGCCACAACCACCACTCTTGGGTGATCGCACAGGCAAAAGGGGTAAAACTACAAATACGATTAAGTCTACGAACTAAAAGTAAATACTGGAAATGTAAGGGGGGAAAACGTCACCCCAACACAGTCTACAACAATCCATCATCATGAAGTCATAATTTTAAATCCATAACATCATCATAAATAAAACTTAGAGTTTAGACATCTCTAACTAAAAAACTAGTCTAACTCGATCTCTTCTCACTGTTGGGCCCACCTGAAAGGGTTTTTGCAAGCAACACATAGACAAACAAGAAAAACACCCGTTAGCACGAAGCTAAGTATAACCACACTCAACCCTGTAAAGCATTCTAGCATATACTTCGAAAGCATTTGATACCTTTATAGCAATAAGCTAATCTTAAATCGTCTTTAGATTTATCACATTCTTTCTAGATGCTTGCACCCTATGATATCAACTGGTATACTTATATTATATGTGATCAGTCATATATATATATATAAGTTATATATGTATAAGACTAATCACATAGATTTATCAACATATAGACTTCTCAAGTAGCTTATCAAGCAATTCATGCTTACAAATAGGATCATGTTTAAAGATCATATAACAGGTGTTCACATGCTATCACACTCTTATCACATAACTTATTAAGTAGAACTTCTACTACATCACAATAATCATGCTCAAGGAATGTCTCAAGTTAAACTTCTTATAAAACAATCTTTTACGATGCTCTATTCGTATACAATCATGTATAACATTATGATCATGCTTCTCGTGCAATCTAGTGCAACAATATAATCATACTCTTATGAAATCTCGTGCAACAATATAATCATACTCTTATGCAATCTAGTGCAACACTACACTCGTATTCTTATGCAATCTCGTGCAACAATATAATCACACTCTTATGCAATCTAGTGCAACAATATTCTCATGCTCTTATGCAAGCTAGTGCAACGATATACTCATATTCATATGCAATCTAGTGCAATAATATAATCATACTCATATGCAATCTAGTGCAACAATATACTCACGCTCTTATGCAATCTCGTTCAACAATATACTCATACTCATATGCAATCTAGTGCAACAATACACCCATACTCTTATGCAATCTAGTGCAACAATATAATCATATTCTTATGCAATCTAGTGCAACAATATAATCATACACTCAAATAATAAATAAAGTACTTTCAGTGGAGGTTTCTTTGTTACTTTCTCGAGTCTCTCTTGACTCTCTTTCGTTCTATCAAGTCTATATTGACTCTCATACTCGAGTCTCTGTTGACTCTCTTTCTTGAGTCTCTGTTGACTCTCTTTGTAACACCCCGTGTTACGGCCTCTAACCTAAACTAATTATTTAATAACTTACCCTTAAAAGGGAATTGAATTCCCTTAATTAATTAGGAAAGGTCCACCATAGACCATGGACCCCTATCCCTAAACCAAACCCTTAGTCCAAGGAATAGAATAAGTAAATCCCTACCATTCAGACCCGAATTAGGACTCTTAGATATATATAAGGACATAGGAGGCACCTAGAATTCACACCACAATAGATTCCACCACACAAGAATTTCCAAGAATTCCCCATATCACCAAACATAAGAGAAATCAAGAAGAGGAGATCTTAGAGAAAGAACCTTAGTAACCAAGGATTCTAATTAAGGCTAAGAGGTAACCCATGTCTCAACAAAACCTATTTTCCTTGCTATAATCTTCTTCTTTGGCTCCATTGATATACAATTCTATGTTTGTGCCTTGATAAGGCTTTTATGATGATTATGAGATAATCTTGATGTTAATGAGATGATCTTATGTGTTGATCTTGATAATCTTGATGTTTATGAGAGGGTCTTGATATTGGTGTGTTGATCTTGATAATCTTAATGTTTTTGATTCTAAGATAAAATTATGATCTTGTGCTTTAAATATGATTAGGGCCCTAGGGTAAATCGTTGATTTCGTAGTATGATATTCTTGGTATGTTTGGGCGGGATTTTGCATGTTTGGGTATTGGGTCTTCATTATGTTTAGAAGTCGTGTTAGGAGGCATTTAATGTGATTCTTGATCTTAATCCATTACATGATTACGTGGTGTCGTCGTTTGTGTTTAAATGGTCTGGACATGGTTTCGGATTCCACAAAAGATCCCGGGACCAAATTATTACAAAAGAGTCAGTGGGGGGTAGGTAGGGGCAGGGGTACCCGCCACCTACCCACTGCCCCATTGACGCCGCCGGTAGTGGGCAGGCAACTGCCCGCCGGGCACCCGCTGACCAGTGTTGCGCCGCCGGCGGGTGGTCATCCACCGGCCGGCCACCCGCTAGAAATTCCATGTGGAATTTGGTGGTTTTCCCCGTTTGATGTTTCCTGTTGTCCCATTGGACCCGGTTTGTCTTGCCTGAGTCTCGTTTGATGTTTCGGGTACCGTTCGTAGGATAAAAGAGTCTTTTGGCCTAGGTGAAAGATGTATGAACCCCTTAGGCATATCTCTAGTAATGTGGTTGACCACGCATAAGCTTTATATACATGTTTTCCCCCTCCCTGTGTGCTAATGTGGGTTGCATGTGCTTGGCTATGTGTTATGTGTGCATGATACCCCAATTGGTTGCGATCAATTGGCTATACGGGCAGTTGGATGGGTTGAGAACCATCGGCTGTTAACCAGGCCGGGTGCGATCGGTCAGGTATATAAATATATATATATAGGGCTGCGGTCCACCGTTTGGTTACGATCAAACGTTATAAATGAGCTGCGGTTCATCAATCTGGTTGCGATCAGAAATACACACTATTCGGGCTGCGGTCCACCGTTTGGTTGCGATCAAACGTTACTGTATGAGCTGCGGTTCATCAATTGGTTGCGATCAATCTCCTTGTGCTGCGGTACAGGCAGGGTGCTTCGGGGCCATGCCAGAGCTATATGCGCTGGCGCTTCGTGTATGGGTGCGTGAAGGGTCCTGTGGCACCACCAAATGTGTTTATGTGTTGAGATAATGATTGAATACTGATATGTTTGATGTGAAATAATCTTGTGACCTCAGGGTGTATGCTAGTATCTTCATATGTGTGATTATAACTGATGATGTGCTTACCTTTACTTGTTGAGTCTATTCTCGGTTTTAAATTAGAGTCTCATAAGTATATATATCTTCTGGCTTCAAAATGGTTTTCCTTATATATAGAGGACCCGAAGCTTAGTTAGTTAGTTTCCGTATCGGCCTGCATGCCATGATGATGTATTGACACTGTTTTGAGGATATTTAGATAGTATAGCCTGTGCATCTGAGTTATCAAGCTCAGATGTGGCATAGCACCCCAAACACTTATGTTTAGTTATGCTCTGTTTCGAGGTTTAATGATAGTATTGCATTTATTTCATAAGCGTTTAAGGTTTTAAATTTTAGGGGTGTTACACTCTTTTTTTTCTCTTATACTCGTAGACGGCTTAGGGTTTCAGAGAAGTGTGACTTACCCCATCGGGAACGGCATAATTCCAACCTAATATCTCCTACCGTCTACGGAACCAATCTCGTGGTTCAAACTCTGTGGAATGAGGTATCGAACTATTAGTGTGCACACCCCCTAACCAGGATTCCAAGCCCGGCGGGAAGTTTCCAACCTCGTAACGTGGGAATACGCCGTGTTACATATACTGGGACCGCAATGTCCATAATAATCTCCCGAGAGGAACATCGTCCAAACGGTATCCTCCAAAACCTCACCGATATAGATAATACATAAATATATCTCTCATGCAACAATCTCATGTATGCAATAATTCTATTACTTCTCAATGCATCAAAGGATAATCTACCACATGCTTATGGTTTTTGAAAATATTCTTGGACTCACGTTGGCCCTTTATGCATCTTTGAAATATGACTCATGTGAAATGTCAAAATGCTCTATAACATGCTTCTAAATCATGTATACACTAACATGAAGTATTCAAAAATATATCAACATGCTCGATCGGTTTGCAAAATAGCAATTTCTATACATTTCACTCAACAAGTATGCTTCTATTCTCATTGATCATATAATACAATTTAATCATGCTATCATAATAAATCATTTTCTCAAAGGATCATGCTTCTTTACTCAATAAAAACATTATTTGATTACATAATCAACAATTTCTCAAACACAGAGAATTTAGCAAAATATGCACTGTGTAACAATTCTTCACAAAATCATTCTTAACATACTTGTTTTTAATCCAAATTCCACGAAATCAAAGCCAAAACGTGCATCAAGATGAACCCGAAGAGCTGAGCCACAACGGCCCGTAACACTCGGTCCGAAACGACACCTAGCTGAGCCACAAGAGCCCGACCACTGCACAAAAATCTCATTAGAACAATACTCAGGGACCTGGGCGGGGCTCTTCATGGTGCGCCCCTGGAGTCCCGTTAAGAAGCCGGGACTAGGCGACGGCCCTCTTCGAGGGCCGTGCCCTAGTCCCGTGGTGACACGACTCTAGCCGGCGGCCTTTCAGATGGGCCGCGGCTAGGGCCGCCACTCTGGTCTGGTGCACACTGTGTTGTGCACCATATAGCATTTCTCCTGCAAAAACTTATCCAAACATGTCCAAAACAATCTCAACAACTCATAAACACATACCAAAGCATTTCTAATCATAAACACATCAAAAACTCATAATTTCTATTCATTTCTACTCAAAACTAGGCTTCACAGAGCCAAATCTAAAGAGGAATCCATGGGGTTATACCTCTTGTAGTCTAGTCTTCTTGCTTGGATCTCTTCTTCCCCTTGGCCTAGCTTGAACCTCCTTCACCACCTACACTTCCCATCACACCTTCTATCCTTAGCCTAGATCTTCAAAGACTAAAGAGAAAAGATGCTAGAATGAAGGATGAACAAGCTTACTAGGTTGATGTTTCTCTCCTTTGATGTTGGCAAACAAAATGTGAGGAAGAGGCAAAGAAATGTGATCAGGAAACTGTGATGGAGTGAAGGGTTTATATAGGGTTCAAAACCCTAGGATGATTCACAATGGTTGGTTGGTTGGTTGGATGACTTTATAAGGGATTTTTGGATGTCTTGTGGTCCACCATGTATCATGAACCATAGGCTAGAAATGATATTCTCGATGAAATTCTCGATTTAAATCTTTGTACGCAAAGTACCCAAAAACTTTGGAATTTTCGAATGAAATTCATTTCTTCGGTGTCGAATTAACTTTAAAATGGAACAAAATTATTTTATTCAAACACCGATTACTCGCAAAAATTTTTAATGGAGTGAAAAAGCTACTTTGGGACTTCTTAATACTGGATTTATAAAAGGAAACTTTTGGGTTGTTACATATACTTTATAGGTAAAAACCATTTTGAGACTTGGGAATATATATATATATATATATATATATATATATATATATATATATATATCCCTAAACAACTCTAGGTTTACAAATCAAGAGCAATAGAAGCAATACTCGACTCTACGAGGGATGCACTCGACAATACCAATCAATACACAAGAATATCAATAGAATTAGCCCAACAAGACAATGATAATGGAATAAGGATCACAAGCAAGATAGGATCATCACAATCATCAACAAGGTGGTTCTCATCATGTTACACAATCAATCAATCACCAACAAGGTTCCAAATTCTCAAAGAACACAGCCAAACCAAATCATTCACCGCGGAGTCATCGCAACGACTCGAATCATAATGGATTAGTATGAGGGACCTCAAAATAATAAGTACCGCTAGGTCAAATACCCTAGTATGGATTTTGAGGGGTCGTAGACCCGATAGAGATTTCAGCGGGGTCACTAAGACCCGATTATGGTTTCTGCGGGGTCAGAGGACCCGATTCATTCTTTCTGCGGGGTCAAAGACCCGATTCAATAATTCCGCGGGGATCTAGTCCCAATTCAAATATAGCATTATCTCGAATCCCGATAAGAAAAGACCCAACTGTCTATCATACCAACTCAATCATCAGCACAAGAGTTCAACACACAAGAAATCTAGAGATATAAAGCAAAGGTATAGATTCCACAAGAAGTGTGTACAACAACGGATAAGCTCAAAAAATAGCTCAATCAAAGAATCATCAAGACAAGGTACAACGGTGTATACGCTCACAACGATAGATCTAAGTGGAAGGAATTCAAGAAAGAGATACGAAGAAGATAATCCAAATGCAATACCACAATATCAAAGGATTCCAACAAGAGATCACAACGAATGGATAAGCACAAGTTATCAATTCAATCAAGAAGCAAACGATAGTTATCACAAGGAAATCACATACTAGTACCAAGAAACAACATAACTAGCATGCATGCTAACAAAGTAATCGCTAGGGTTCATATGAATATCACAAACTTCATTAAAATCCAACGGATCACAATATTGGATTATAACCACGATTCAAGACTCATAACCTACTCATAGGGTTCACAATACAGCGCTCTAGACTTACGAAACATCAATAAATACACGGAAATACACATTGGAACAACAAAACGGAAGCTAACCAACATCGTACAAGTGGGGGGGTCCTAGCGAGTGGAAAAGTACCTACCTAAATTCCACACCGTACCAGCGGGTACCAAACCACCCGCCGATCCCCTGCTGTAAAACAAAGCACCACCGGGTGCTTTAGGCGGGTACCACAGGGCCCGCCCAAAGTGCCCGCTGGTACACGGGTAATAGCCAAAAAGGGATTTCGGGGAAAAAATGCCAAGAATGTGAAATCCAACTCCAAACTCATCAATACTCACATCCACAACAAATAGGACTCGAATAGAAGGAATAACTCAACAAATAGCATCATAGAACCCTAAATACAATCTCAACAATAGCATAATCACAAGAATATGCATCAAACCACACATGATCATCAAGAAATACATTTACACGAGGAAAATTGGTTTTGTTGGACATAGGGTTACCTCCTTAGCTAGCAAAACCTCAAAGCAACACTACAAGCTCTTGTAGATCATCCTAGCATCTCACCCATCACTTGATCTTCATCAAAACCCCCAACAACCCAACATAGAAATAAGATAAAGATTAAGAGAAAGTAAAGAGATCTTAGATAGAAAAGATGTAGAAAGGCTTGATCTTACCACTTCTAAGCCTTATGAGATGGAAAGGTGGAATCTTCAGTCTTGTTTCTTGAGTTGGAAGATGAATGATATTTTGGGTGTGAAAGGGGAAGGAGATTAGAGGAGAGGAAGAGAATGTAAGAAATGTCTAGGTTAGGATTCTTGTATGGGTAAGGTGAGTTATATATATTCATGTGTATGTATTAGGGTATTCAAGAATAAGATATGGGTCTTTATAATATGGGTAGACTTTATTACTAGTTCAGGAGTATTTACATGGGTTTGGGCTAGAAGAATTAAATACCATGTAAGCATGTTGTGTGTGCCAATTGGATTAGACGTGGTAAAGGTCCAGTACATCAATATGTACACCCTCGCTACTCTATATATTAGCAACTACTTGAACACTTATGTGGAGGAAGGATTAAGCCGCTTGTTGGTCCTAAAGAATGGCCCAAGTCAAGCAAGGAACCACCATTGTCTCCATTGTACACTAGCAAACCGGGAAGACAAAGAAAGTTGAGAAAGACTGGCAGAGATGAAATAACCAAAGATGGCACACATGTTAACCCTACATTGCTTGTTAAGAATTGAAGGAAATGCAACAAAACAGGTCACAACTCCAGCACATGCCCTGATGATCCAGCTGCAAGACCAAGAAAGGTAATGTTGAGTTATTTAAATGTTGAGTTCTGGAGTAGATTTACATATTTAAATGTTGAGTTGTTTATTGTTCTTTTCTGATCATGTAGCTGACTCCAAAAAAAAAGAGTAATACAAAGAACAAAAGTCATTCTGCCCCACCAGTTCAGCCTTCTGCCCAAGAAGAAAATGTTGAGTTCTGGAATGAAGCAGCAGATCGAAATGGTAGCTTTGTTTAACAATGCATCTATGGCAGGTTTGGTTG
This sequence comes from Ipomoea nil, assembly GCF_001879475.1. Taxonomy (NCBI): domain Eukaryota; kingdom Viridiplantae; phylum Streptophyta; class Magnoliopsida; order Solanales; family Convolvulaceae; genus Ipomoea; species Ipomoea nil. The sequence continues at coordinate 2,013,571 of NW_017619493.1, forward strand.
GCACTCAACCTGAAGAGATCTTTACTTCTCAGCCAAAAGGTATCTTTGATAACACTCAGGCAGCAACCATCGCTCAGCCACCAAGCAGACCTCCCAAAATGTGTACATTAGGGTTAAAATCAAGGAAGATGAAGAATACTTCTCCTACTGTTGGTAGGATTACTAGATCCAAAACAACTCTCAAGTCTAGGTTCACCAACACCTCTAACACACCTCTAAACATTGATTGAAGTTGAGTTCTACTTTTATTTTTGCCCACATTCTAGAATGAGTTTTTGCTAGGGTGAAACTGATACTTGGATGTATCTTAGGTCAGATTATGGATTAGTTTTTTGCTAAGATGATGTACGAAAACATTCTGGTTTTTTGATACAATGATGTATGAAATCATTCTGGAATGACATGTCTTGTTTCCAACATTTACACTACTACAGAAAACGGTTTTAACGTCGGTTAAAATACCCCATTTAACGTCGGTTATCTTTCGACGTCGTCTTAAGAGATGTCGTAAGTAAATGATACGACGTCGGTTGAACAACCGACGTCATATGTAATATACGGCTTCGGCTTTTACCTAAAAGCCGAAGCCGTATATATATATTTTAAAATAATTTACATACGACGTCGGCTTTTAGGTAAACGCCGAAGCCGTATATATTTATTATTTTTAAAAAATAAAAAATAATTACCCTACGGCGTCGGTTTTTAGGTAAAAGCCGACGCCGTATATATATATATATATATATATATATATATATATATATATATATATATATATATATATATATATATATATATATATATACGGCTTCGGCTTTTACCTAAAAGCCGAAGTCGTATATATTTATTATTTTTTAAAAAAATAATAATTAACCTTCGGCGTCGGTTTTTAGGTAAAAACCGACGCCGTATGTTATTATTTTTTTTTTATTTATATGCGTTTAATGTTTTGTACCCCACCTGTATCAATTTTCGAACCCTGCGCAGCTAGCAATTTAACATTCAACATTCAACATCAACTAATTTATTAAACTAATTCAAACTATTAAACATGAAACTAATATAAAGAACACAATTCATTAAGCTAATTCAAGCTACTAAACATAAAACTAATATAAGTACCACAATTTAACAAAACTACTAAACATTAAGCCAATAAACATAAACTAATTTCAAACGTAAAGTATCAAACTATTAAACATGAAACTAATATAAAGAACACAATTCATTAAGCTAATTCAAGCTACTAAACATAAAACTAATATAAGTACCACAATTCAACAAAACTACTAAACGTAAAGTATCAACTAAGAAGCGTTTTATTAACCCATTCATCAATAAGAAGCTTAGACCATTTGTCTCTAACTTCATCAATCTCTTTTTTGTTGTAGGGCAATCTTCCTTGTCTTTCCAAAGCCTACAAAGTTCAAAAGAAATAAAATTAATAAATAAGCAAGTATTTTTAAACATTTGAAGCCAAAAGATATATTAAGAAATTACTTGCCTTATCCATTCCTTTGCTTAGATTGTTGGAAACAATTTCCAACATGAACTTCATCACATAATAACCACATTCGGTGGTTCCCTTTTGTATAGCACACTACATTGAATTACAATAAAAATAAAATAAATTAATAAAAAAAAACAATAAGTTTGCATGTTTTACAAAGTGAATGAAGTACTTACCGAACATATAGTCCATTTTGGTGAACGATTTTGTTTCTTTCCACTCATCATGTTTGTTGCAGTCATACACCTATTAATATAAGACATAGAATATATATAAATACTTGGCATCACTAGTTTAATGATAACTAATTAATTATATAAATTTACATACGTTTCCATTATATGTTTAATGTCTTCACGCGACCCATGACCAAGTGAATCAAACCAAAAAATTTCATTTAGTCGAGGACAAATCGCCATCAACATCCAATGCTCACTACAAATAAATAATTTATTAGTTTTAAGTGAATATAATATATAATAAAAATATATTATATATAAGTACTTTTATTTAAAACGTAATTAATACTTACTTGAGAACATATGGGGCTAAGTATACCAATTTCTTCCCCGACTGCATGGTGGCATTTATATATGATTTCCTGTCTTCCATATTATTCATTTGTGGTTGAATCCAATATGGATCTAGGAAGCCATACGTGTCTTTTGATGCCAACTCAAAACTAATGTAAATACCCCTATTCACAAACACAACCAATTATATATAGATTACCAACTATATAAATATAAAACTATTATGAATAAATAATACTAAAGAACTTATTACCTCATAAAGAACTGAACTAGAGAAACATCGATGGTCTCCATATTTAAGAAACGCATTATCTCATCACTTAGAAGGTGCAAGTCATAGTCAATATAATGTTGCCCATAATACCACGAGCCACATGGACCACAAGAGGGTGTTCAAAACGGCGAGCTATTGAAAAGGCCTTTTTGCATCCATCAGTCAAAGAATCATCATCAGGTATAGTGAATTGTTGATGAACGGATTGCACACCCGAATGAAAAGTCAATTTGGTCTTTTCTTTTGACTGTGAATTATAATACAAGTAAGAATTATTATTTTAAAAAGTAAATTACTTACTATTTTAAAATAGAAATATTTTCAGTATACATACCACATCAACTTTAGTACATAACTCTACCAGCTTCTTTGGCCAAGCAATAAAGTGTTGAATTGCATCACCTACAAGCTGAACCTCACTGGTGGGGATTGGTACATGTGCACTTGGATCACTAACTTCATTTACGCTCACCTTCACATGATTTATATCCAGTACAACCCCATGAACCTGTCCACCACTGTAAGCTGTCCCATATGCTACTGGACGTCTAATTGGATCTTCTAAGAACAGTTGACATCGTGCCCCTAACTACAATAATTTTTAATTAAAAATCATATAAAATTTTATTGATAAATAATAATAAGATAACTTTAAATGAATACTTACAGCCGGTAAATTACTAAAAGGGTCTGGGGAACTAGCTTTGTCACTTGGAGGTAGTGACACAACATCCACACATACGTCATCCACCTGCTTTGCTTGTAAAGGAGTCTGCATAGCACTAAATTTCAACTTCATACTAGATATTTTTGCCTCAAATTGCTCAGTTAATCGTTGACCAAATTCCTCCCGTTCAGAAATATTTTGCTGCTTTTGTTTCTCTGACGCTACTGCAACAGCATCATCAACCATTTGTTGAACATCTTCAGGAGGCTTTTCGCGACGTTTTGCATGGCCAAATACACTTTTGAAGCCATGTCCTCTTCCCATGGCTCTAACACGTCCAGAATGCTCATCAGTACCCAATGCAACAGTCAATGAATCTTGTCTTCCTTTCTCAACAAATTCTCCTTGAGAAATTTGGATCTCAAGAGCATCCTAACATATATAAAAATTATTCAATAATAATTACTATTACTTTAGTAAATGACAACATATTTACTTACAATTTTTTCCGCCACCAATCTTGTTGATTCAGTGCGATAATTTCCTGACTTGTCAATTCTTGCTTTCTTCCACTTTTCGGCTCTACGTGGAGGACTTGGAGGACTCATTGTATACGTCGGATCTGCATCAGCCAACGCTTGTTTTTCTTTCAACTTCTCATCCATCATCATCTTCTCCAACCTTTTATAACCTCCTCGAGCTAAAAGATGTGGATGAATATTCTTAGCTTGTATGTCTTGATATTTTTTTCTTTTTGCCTATATAAATACAAAATATTAATCAAACTCTTTACATGTCCCTCATAATAATGATAGAGTTTATGTTGGAAATATTGATAGAATAATAACGATACCTCATATGCTGAACCTGTATGCGACTTTACAAACTCATCCCATGTCTCTTGTTCAATGAAGTTGTATTTTATACATGGGCTCATACCTGCAAAACTACCGTATATATACTTGCTCACCAATTTCGCATTAAAATCTTTCCACCGATCACCCACATATTTTAACCATTCTTTCCTCATATCAGTTGTGTCGGGAATATCATAAGTATTCTGCAAAACAAAATTATTTATTAGATAGAAATGTAATTATAGAAACTTTATGAATAAATCAAAATCTTACAAAATTAAAAGTTACCAGGATTTGTTTCCAAATAGTACTCTTAATATTTTCTGGGACATTCGGCCATTCATCTATTGTGATAGGAGTATGTATTCGTCCCACTAATGCAACATAACTTTTAAATGCACTGCCTTCTGGCCCGTAGACAGGCTCCAATCCATCAAGCTCAATGTGGTGTTTCCCTTCAGTAGAACGCTGCAGAATGAGTTTTTGCATACGAGTGGCGCCCCTCGTCTTAGAAGTAGTATTACTACTTTGAGTAGTATGAGTATCTTGTGCAGTACCATCCTGTGTAGTACCATCACCATTTGCTGAATCCATACGCCTGTTTAGAAACAAAAATTATTAGAATATATAAAAGTACTACAATAAGAAAACTAAAAAACAAAATAAATAGCGGGCATTACATGTAATAATCAATTCTCCCATATCCCTTCATGATGATCATCTCGTGATGCATGTACTTCATCTATCTCATTATCAATAATAGTGGGCAATAAACTTGAAGAAAATGGTGGTATTTCCTCAATATCAAAACTAACATCTTCATTCTCATCTCTAGTAATTTGTCTCTTTCCATGAAGAACAATTGACCATTTTTTGTCACAAGGATCACTAATATAAAAGACTTGTTTTGCTTGGGATGCCATTATGAACTGCTCATTTTTGTGCCCTTCACGATTAAAATCAACAAGTGTAAATCCCAACTCATCAACTTTTACACCATCTTTATTATCTACCCATCTACATCGAAACACCAGCACCCTAAACAAAACATAATCAACTTCCCATATTTCTTCAATCACACCATAATATGACAACTCTGCGAACACAGGATTTGTATCTTTCGAACTACTGAAATGCATGGAATTTGCAACCAAAGTAACTCCACTGTTTTGCATAGTGCTCTTTTCATCTTGAGCTTTTGTATAAAAAGAAAACCCATTAATGTCATATCCATTATAGCATAGGACATCCAAACCAGGACCATGTGCTAACCATGAAACAGTTTCAGACATATTATTCTCTTCAATAACTTTATTTTTGAACCAACGAATAAAAGTTCGATTATGTTCGCCCACAATCCACATGTCTGTCCTTCTTGGATTTTGCTCTCTAATCAATGCCTTGTGTTCATCTAAATACGGCTCGACTTCACTTGTATTATGCAAGATGTACAAGTGTGCCTCCTCAACATCTTCACGAGGCATAGTCTTCACTTTGACTCCTCGAGTACCCTTCCCAGCAATTCTTCCTTCATGTCGATTAGTAGAAACACCAATAGCCTCTACCCCTGCCAAATATTCTGTACAAAACTCAGTAACCTCCTCTGCAACATAGCTTTCAACTATAGATGTTTCCGGCCTATATCGGTTCCTAACATAACCTTTTAATACTTTCATGTACTGTTCAAATGGCTACATCCACCTCAAATAAGCTGGACCACGATGTTTGATCTCTCCCACCAAATGCACAAGCAAATGAACCATGATATCAAAAAATGAAGGTGGAAAGTGCATCTCTAGCTGACACAGTGTAGCAATAATGTCATTTTGCAATTCATCTAATTTGTCTAGATCAACAACTTTCCCACATATTGCATTGAAAAAGAAACAAAGTCTTATGATGGTATATCTCAACTTTTTAGGTAATATGCCTCTAACAGCCACTGGCAATAGTTGTTGCATTAAGACATGACAATCATGAGACTTCAACCCCACCAACTTTAAATCTTGCATATTAACAAGTTTACTGATATTTGATGAATACCATTGTGGTACCTTTACTCCACGTAAACACTCACAAAAACTTATTTTCTCCTTTCTTGATAAAGTATGAGCAGCTGGAGGCAAATATGTTCTCTTATCCCCGCAACGTGGAGCTAATGTAGGTCGTATACACATTTCAACCAAATCCAATCTAGCATTGAGTCCATCTTTAGTCTTACCTTTAATGTCTAAAAGAGTTCCAACAAGACTATCACATACATTTTTCTCCACATGCATCACATCAATACTATGTCTCACATCTAGTGTCTTCCAATATGGAAGATCAAAAAATATAGATTTCTTTTTCCATGGACTCTTCTCATTTGTAGGTATCTCTTTTGACCTCTTACCTCTTTGAGATTGAAGCTTTTGAGTCTTACCAAAAGTAACATTGATGCATTCAACTCGTTCATAAACTTGATTCCCTGTTAATGGTTGTGGAACATCTGTATAGTCTTGAACGCCATTGAATGCCTTTTTTAATTTTCTATAAGGGTGAAATTTATCAAGAAATCTCCGATGCCCCATGTATACAGTCTTTCTACAATGAACCAGTTGATGATAACAGGTATTATCTTCACATATGGGGCATGCCTTATGACCTTTGACACTATATCCAGACAAGTTACCATAAGCTGGAAAGTCATTGATTGTGCAAAAAAGCATTGCATGCAACTTAAAAGTCTCCTTCCGGTATGCGTCAAACACTAACACACCTTCATCCCATAATTGCTTCAAGTCATCAATCAAAGGCGCCAAAAAAACATCTATATCATTGCCTGGTTGTTTTGGCCCAGAAATCATCAAGCTTAATAATATGTATTTGCGTTTCATACACAACCACGGGGGTAGATTATAAATTATCAACATAACTGGCCACGAGCTATGCTTGCTACTTAGGTTCCCGTGAGGGTTAATACCATCAGTACAAAGTCCAAGTCTAAGATTTCTCGACTCGTGGCCAAATTCAGGAAATGCATTATCAAATGTTATCCATTGAGAAGAATCAGCCGGGTGTCGAAGCTTGCCATCGGAAATTCTTTCATCTGCATGCCATGATAAGTTCTTCGCATCGCTTGGATTTGCAAACATTCGCTTAAATCTTGGAAGAATTGGGAGATACCACAAAACTTTAGCTGGTGGACTTTTCAAACGTACTTTACCACTCTCTCTTGTTTTATAACGAGATGCCCCGCATATTGGACATGCATGCAAGTCTTTGTAATCATTCCTAAACAATATGCAATCATTAGGGCAAGCATGTATTTTTTTGTATCCCATACCCATGGGACACAACATCTTTTTGGCATCATATGTACTCTTGGGAAGTTCATTACCATCTGGAAGCATATCATTGACTATTTTAAGTAAAGCAGTAAAGCTCTTGTCGCTCCACCCATTCCCAGCTTTCAAGTTGAATAATTTTAATACAGCAGATAATCTGGTATATTTACTACACCCTGGCCATAAAGGTTGTTTTGAATCATTCAATAATTCATCCAACTCATTTGACCGATTGGTAAACTCTTCTCCAACATCGCGAAACATTTCATCCAACCGATCTTCAAACTCATCATCTTCATTGTCAACATACATGTTAGATGTTGTAGCCACATCGCTTTCACCGTGCCAAATCTATTGTGTATAATATGGATTAATCCCATTAACAATTAGATCATCATATATGTCTTCTTCACCTAACCTTTTCTGATTACAACATTTCGTACAAGGACAGAAGAACCTCTTATTACTATTCGGAAGGTTATTATTTGCAAACTGTAAAAAATTTCTAACTTCATCTTCATATTCCTGACTAAGTCGATTAGCTTTCATCCAACTTTTATCCATCACAAGCCAATCTAAAATAATAATAACCTAGTTAAACATTTGTTAACAACATTTTAACAATTTATATAATTATAACTACTACAACAACTACACTATATTCATTTCGGCCAATTAGTATTACATTTTTCTCACAACATTTTAAGTTAAATTATTTGGTAAGTTATATACTTGAAAAAGGCAAATTATGGACCAAGATTCACCTAGCATGGTGGGCCTTGGTCCAAAACAACATCATTTTATATTAAGTATCAACTAGTGCAATATATTCAATAACATCATCATGTATTATACACTTAGCTTGTTCACTTAAATTATTTGGTAAGTTATATACTTGAAAAGGCAAATTATGGACCAAGATTCACCTAGCATGGTGGGCCTTGGTCCAAAACAACATCAGTTTATATTAAGTATCAACTAGTGCAATATATTCAATAACATCATCATGTATTATACACTTAGCTTGTTCACTTAAATTATTTGATAAGTTATATACTTGAAAAGGCAAATTATGGACCAAGATTCACCTAGCATGGTGAGTCTTGGTCCAAAACAACATCATTTTATATTAAGTATCAACTAGTGCAATATATTCAATAACATCATCATGTATTATACACTTAGCTTGTTCACTTAAATTATTTGATAAGTTATATACTTGAAAAGGCAAATTATGGACCAAGATTCACCTAGCATGGTGGGCCTTGGTCCAAAACAACATCATTTTATATTAAGTATCAACTAGTGCAATATATTCAATAACATCATCATGTATTATACACTTAGCTTGTTCACTTAAATGATTTGATAAGTTATATACTTGAAAAGGCAAATTATGGACCAAGATTCACCTAGCATGGTGGGCCTTGGTCCAAAACAACATCATTTTATATTAAGTATCAACTAGTGCAATATATTCAATAACATCATCATGTATTATACACTTAGCTTGTTCACTTAAATTATTTGATAAGTTATATACTTGAAAAGGCAAATTATGGACCAAGATTCACCTAGCATGGTGGGTCTTGGTCCAAAACAACATCATTTTATATTAAGTATCAACTAGTGCAATATATTCAATAACATCATCATGTATTATACACTTAGCTTGTTCACTTAAATTATTTGATAAGTTATATACTTGAAAAGGCAAATTATGGACCAAGATTCACCTAGCATGGTGGGTCTTGGTCCAAAACAACATCATTTTATATTAAGTATCAACTAGTGCAATATATTCAATAACATCATCATGTATTATACACTTAGCTTGTTCACTTAAATTATTTGATAAGTTATATACTTGAAAAGGCAAATTATGGACCAAGATTCACCTAGCATGGTGGGTCTTGGTCCAAAACAACATCATTTTATATTAAGTATCAACTAGTGCAATATATTCAATAACATCATCATGTATTATACACTTAGCTTGTTCACTTAAATTATTTGATAAGTTATATACTTGAAAAGGCAAATTATGGACCAAGATTCACCTAGCATGGTGGGTCTTGGTCCAAAACAACATCATTTTATATTAAGTATCAACTAGTGCAATATATTCAATAACATCATCATGTATTATACACTTAGCTTGTTCACTTAAATTATTTGATAAGTTATATACTTGAAAAGGCAAATTATGGACCAAGATTCACCTAGCATGGTGGGTCTTGGTCCAAAACAACATCATTTTATATTAAGTATCAACTAGTGCAATATATTCAATAACATCATCATGTATTATACACTTAGCTTGTTTACTTAAATTATTTGGTAAGTTATATACTTGAAAAAGGCAAATTATGGACCAAGATTCACCTAGCAAGCTAAGATTTGTTCACTTAAATTATGTATTATATTCATAATATTTGTTCTATATATCTATAAACTAAACCTTATTCCTTAATGTTCATACACAATTATTCCTAAAATTTCAAGATATACACAATAATATATAAACAAAATTTCATAAAATTCCACATATACACACAACAATTCATAATTGACCCACTAACTTATAAAATTAAATATATACACAATTATTCCTAAAATTTCGAAAATATACACAATAATAATATATAAAATTCAAAATTCAAAAAATATATATACATAACCATTTTTAATTTATAATATATATATATATATATATATGTATATTATATTATATTATATATTAAGAATTATATATAATATATATATATATATATATATATATATATATTATATTATATTATATATTTTTATTATATATATATATTATATATTAAAAATGGTTATATATATATATATATATATATATATATATATATATATATATATATATATATATATATATATATATATATATACGTACGTACCTTGCAGGAGAGGCGGCGACCGGCGACGGCGAGGACGGCGGCGAGGACGACGGCGAGCGAGGATGAGGCCGAAGACGACGGCACTGTTGCGAGCGAGGCCGAGGACGACGTCGACGTGCGGAGACCGAGGCCGACGGCAGTGGACAACGGCTTAGGTGGCGGTGGAGAGCATCGGTGGCGTAGGGCGTTCGGCGGCGGTGGCGTAGGGCGTTTGGAGCAGTGAGGAGTGAAATGTTTGGAGTGAAATGTTGAGCTAGGAGTGCCGATCTGAAATGTTGAGCTAGCTAGCTTCATTATTATTATTTTTTTAATTTATGTATACGGCGTCGGCGTTATACGACGCCGACGCCGTATACCATTTAAATATTTTTTTTTAATTATTGGAGATACGGCGTCGGAGATTAATTCTCCGACGCCGTATCTACTATTTATTTTTTATTTTTTTTTTTAAAATTCGAGTATACGGCGTCGGCGATATACGTCGCCGACGCCGTATACCATTTTAATTTTGTTTTTTAATTATACGATACGGCGTCGGAGATTTAACTCCGACGCCGTATCTCCTATTTATTATTTCTTTTTTTTTTTAATTTGAGTATACGGCGTCGGCGTTATACGTCGCCGACGCCGTATACCATTTTTATTTTATTTTTTTTAATTATTAGAGATACGGCGTCGGAGATTAATTCTCCGACGCCGTATCTACTATTTATTTATTTTTTTTTTTAAATTCAAGTATACGGCGTCAGCGATATACGTCGCCGACGCCGTAAACCATATATATATATATTTTTTATTTGAGATACGGCGTCGACAACGTATAACGCCGACATCGTATCTCGTATTTATTTTTTATTTAATATACGGCATCGGCCATACCAATTAACCGACGTCATATGTATTTTTTAAAAAAATAAAAAATAATTTTAAATATTTAACGTCGGATTTTCAAAAAACCGACGTTATAATGTAGACGTTAAATCCGTTTTCTGTAGTAGTGTTACTTTCTGTTTTTTGCTACTTGTGTTTGCCAATTACCAATGCCATAACACTTACCATTACCAATCTCTTTAAGTAAAGAAACAACCCGCCGTTATAGTTAACGGAGTCCGCTTGTTTGGTGTATTAAACACCAACTGACACTATAGTATATCTAAACCGACACTGCAGTTATATCAAAATGATACTGTAGTTATAGTGAAATGAAGCTGCAGTGTATATAAAATGAAACTGCAGTGTATATAAAATGAAACTGAATAACATTTCAAATATTTGAGTGTATATTGTACAATGAAGCTGTAATTATGCAAAATAACCATATTATTATTTATTAATAAAAGTTTGGGCGGGAAACTACACATCACGATTTTATTTTTATTAATAGTATAAATAAGAGATAAGAGATGTATTGTTTTGATTAGTTTTTAGTTCTTACCCCTAACCTTTTGAACTTAACTAAATTTAGTCTAAAATGTATTATATGTTCTCATACAGGGCCATATTTTATGTTTTTGTGGCCCTGTTCTAGTAAATAAATGTGGCCCTACAAAATCACAATTTTGAAAACTAATACATGTTAGTTTCGAACCTTTGACCTCCAAGTTAAAATACAATAAATAAATACACATTCTCACCATCTATTCATGAAACCTTTTAAGTTCAATTGAAAACTTTTAGTTTTTATTTCTAAACTAACTATGTATTATATTTTCTCATATGAAAGAAGGATGATGTTTGGTGTAAATGTGATATTTCAAACGTTTAGATGAAATTTGATCAATTTGTAAACGTTAAATGACTGAAAGTGAAAATGTTGTTATATTGAAGAATCAAAAGCAATTATATATGTCAATAATAGATGTAAATTAGAGAAATGACCATAAAGGATAATGGAATCTATTTCACAAGGTTGTCCATGGACATGTCTGATTAGGGCGACAACATGTGACACCCAAGTTTTGGGGTCCGATTTGTTTTTTCTTAAAGCTAGATATAATCTATTGCTTTTATGCTTTATAATAACGTTTATAGAATTCAAAAGGTTGTTTTAAATGAAATTGAAAATACAACATTAGAAGCATTCAAAAGAAAATACAACATTAGAAGAAATTGATATTTAAATTTTGACAAAAAAAATTTGTATATAAATATACAATAAAAGTGTCACTTTTAAGATAAATTTTGAATTGTATTTCTTTTCTTTATAGAATGTTTATGCATCTTATTTTGACAAAAAAAAAATTATTTATTTTACATTTTTATTTTTTATTTGTACATATATAATAATTTAAATAAAACTTGGTCTAAATTTAACTAATAGACAAGACCCCCATCTTTAGGGGAGGGTACTGTATTCATTTATATATACAAATGATGACATATAACTAGTACACAGATCATAACCAAGCAGGCTATGAATTTAATATTCAAGCTAAGACATAGTAAAATTAAAAATAGAAAGAGAAAGAGAAAGGTGTTTATTGTTAGTATTAATATAGCGCACACATAGACGGGCGGGATTGATATGATGAAGTGAAATGGAGGTTTTCTCAGCACTTGGGAATTGTAACCTTGCAGAGTTCATTGGCTTTCTTGGCAACTGGGGACTTGATGATATACTCATTCAGAGTGGGACTCTTGACGTATTCGCAGAAGCAAGGCTTATGTTGATTAAGCCTCTCGCAGCAGAGTGGTGATGGGTTGGCATTGAGCGTTAAGGCGCTAAAGCAAGGGTCGAGCTGCTTCGCGTCGCAAGCAGCCAACAAAATTGTGCTTCTCCCAAGAGAAGCAATACAACTGCTAGTGTGATGAGGTTAAAGGCCTTCATTTTTGTTAGCATTAATGCAATTGATCTCATCTGATAATATAATATAATCATCTCTCAAGGCCCCATATATATATGGACATCCAGTTAACGTGTAATAGGAAACTTGGGGCTATGATGCATCTTTGGCTTAATTAGTGATTCGGAGAATTTATAGAGAGATTTTGGATGTTAATTAACCAATGGTAAATCTGACGTAGAGCATGTTATTTACCTTTGTGCTTATGTATGTTGTGCACCGTACTCTCATCTAATGGCTATGAGAAAATGTTTAGTTAATTGGTTTGAAGCTTATTGTTTTTTTGGTTTTTATTTTATATATATATATATATATATATATATATATATATATATATATATATATATTTCATATGGTTGAAGATAATTCATTCATGAATATACAGTTGAAAATTTAAAACAACTCAATTTGAAATTCAAAAATTTTTGATTAAATCTCCAAACTATTATCTGCATACTGCCACCAACATTGGACCACAGGAGGAAGTGTGCAGTCTATCTCTGAGCTCCTTTCTAGCTCCAAGTGAGTTTAATTTCGACGATAAAGCTCCAAAACCCAGTTACTTATATCACAGATATAAAGATTGCATTCTCTTATATTTTGCTAAAGGAAACACAAAGGAATGTAAAACCATTTACCTGTACATATCCAGCCGTAAAGAACACCGTACCCTCATCTAATGGCTATGACAAAATGTTTAGTTAATTGGTTTGAAGCTTCATTGTTTTTTTTGGTTTATATATATATATATATATATATATATATATATATATATATATATATATATATATATATATATATATATATTGTTGCAAGTTGGTAATATATTTGGTGAAAAACATATACACATTTCATATGGTTGAAGATAATTCATTCATGAATATACCATTTCATTATGCTGTGTTTGGATTGAATTGAATTTTTTAGTTTGACTGAATACCACATAACCATATAACAAACTTAATAAAGCATCTAGCTACAGAAAGCAGCAAGGATGAAGAATAATAAATGATGTAACTCAACATTTACAAGAACATCCATGGCCATTGCTCAAAGAGGTACTAGGGTGAAAGTTGTCTTTCCCATATTAGCTGATCAAGAAAGTCTAAAAACAATTCCAATAAAGAGTTAAATTTGAAAATCTTGTTGCTACTAAACTAACAACAATACTAAAACAATAGTGTAAAAAATGTGAGGATTTAATTAGAAATTTGAGTCACAATGAAGAAAATACTTAAACAAGAAAATCAAGATTTTAGGGTAGAAAACATCAGTTAGAGATTTAAGGTTAGAGAAATCTAGTACAAAAAAGATAAAAAAAAAAAAAATCTAACAATCTGCGTCCAAAGTTTAAACTTTGGACGCGTAAAGTGGAGGGTGGTGGCATTTTTGTAATTAACATGTCACTATTTATTTTATTTTTTATTTTTTTTAAGTTAAGGACAATCGGCGTCCAAAGTTTGAGAACTTCGGACGCAGATTGTCACACCGCATTTTTAGAAAGATTATCTGCGTCCCATGCTCTCGCACTTTGGACGCAGATAATAAACCAATAAAACTAAAAAGAGTCAACTCAAATTTTGGCCCAAGAAATATTGGGGTGTGGAGAGTTTTCATCATCCATAATTAAAATTGTCAAGTAATAGCAACACTTATTGGTCGTTGGACACTTTTGATCCTCTGTCAGTGAATCCGTCTCTTAACCGTCTAATTGACCGAAGGGTAAAGCTGTCTTTTTATGTGGTCTTCTTCTAATCCTAGTAAAATGTTTTTTGACATCTAAACAACAACTTAAACGAAGTTGTACTCAAGAAACTTAGACGAAGCTTAGTAGTTCAAAGACAACTGTAACCCTAATCAGTTCAAAGTTGATGTCAACCTAAATCGAATCGTTTGTTACCTAATTCGAACCAACCGCTATGTAATTGGAAGACCCACACGAAGTTGTAGTTCGGCATTGATTTTAAAAGGTGAGGACGAAGGGATCAAGCACAATGGATGGGGTCGAACAAGGGGACAACAATACCCCAGGTAAATTTGGATTTTTATGTGTGGTAGGCTATGAAATAGGTTTAATTTGTTGTGGCTTGTTGGATGTACATGTGGTTTCAGAATAATTGCAAAACCCTATGTAAATTTGAGTGTTGTGTGTATGTAGTGAACAGAATAATTCCAAAACACTAGGTAAAATCGAATTATTAGTTATGGGTGTTTTGTTAATGTGTGGTAGGTTATAAAATAGGTTTATTTCTTCTGCTTGTTGCTTGAATATATAGTTTTTGAGTTCTGTGTATATATTGAATTAAATAAGTGCAAGTTGAGTTGCTTTAAAGATTCTGTACATGTCATTGGATGTCTGTTGTTTGATATACATATGCTTTGAATAATGGTGGGGTTGGTGTTTCACTTTATTAAATGCAGTACATCTTCCTTTGTTATTAAAAAATTGTTTGCGTATTGAAATGTAAATGGTGTGGACCATAGGGACCCCAATTTGCTTTGTCTTTTTCCCCTTTTTGTTGCTTTGTTTCCCTTTAAGAGGCATATCAATGGCTATGAGATAAACACCCTTCAAAATGGTTAAGGTCTCATTTCACTCCCTTTGCTAAAAGTGATGCCTTACTTAACAATATTTCTGAAAGTTTCAATGCATTTATTTTAGATGCAAGGGAACAACTACTGATTTCTTGTGTAGAAACTATTAGGAAATTATTGATGGCATAGGGACTCCAATTCGTTTTGTCTTTTTCCCCTTTTTGTTGCTTTGTTTCCCTTTAAGAGGCATATCAATGGCTATGAGATAAACACCCTTCAAAATGGTTGAGGTCTCATTTCACTCCCTTTGCTAAAAGTGATGCCTTAGTTAATAATATTTCTGAAAGTTTCAATGCATTTATATTAGATGAAAGGGAACAACCACTGATTTCTTGTGTACAAACTATTAGGAAATGATTGATGGCAAAGTTGTTTGAAAGTAAACAGAAAGCTATGAAATGGAAAGAACCTTTATGTCCTAACATTATGAAAAGGATAGTTGTAGTTGAGAAGGCTGCAAGTGGGTGTTTAGGGGCTCAAAGTGATGAAAACTTTTTTGAGATTAAGTGCATGTCAATGTTAGGGGGATAAAGCAGCATTGTGTTGATTTTTTCAGGGGTACTTGTAGTTGTAGAAAGTGGGACTTAGCAGGGATACCATGTAAGCATTTTGTGTGTGCCATTTGGATTAGACGTGGAAAAGGTTCAGTACATCAATATGTACACTGTAACACCCCCAAAACAAGACATAAATTTAAAGCATTCAAACTTAGGAAACCAGATAAAGTCTAACCATCATAATATAAAACTACGGAAGTTAACATAAGTGTACGGGATGTCATGCCACATCTAGGTCATCCCAACCTGGACGCATAGGCTTAAACAAAACTAACTATTCAAAAGTCATTAATATCCCAAGTGGCTCACAGGACAAATAAGCTAAGTACGGGAAGATAAAGCTAAGTCTAAACCGGGGCTCCATCTAACGCGCTCTCGGGTCACTAACTGCACCTGAAAACATAAGGTTAGACAACCGTTACCGATAATGCTAAGCAACTCAACTCCAACGCGTTGAAATGCATATTCATAGTAACACCCCACTTTTCTAACTTTTAATTACACCTCTAAACAGTCATTATCATAAACTAAGCAGTGGAAATCTAGATGATAAGTAGTGGGAGTGTCACCGCCACAACCACCACTCTTGGGTGATCGCACAGGCAAAAGGGGTAAAACTACAAATACGATTAAGTCTACGAACTAAAAGTAAATACTGGAAATGTGAGGGGGAAAAACGTCACCCCAACACAGTCTACAACAATCCATCATCATGAAGTCATAATTCTAAATCCATAACATCATCATAAATAAAACTTAGAGTTTAGACATCTCTAACTAAAAGACTAGTCTAACTCGATCTCTTCTCACTGTTGGGCCCACCTGAAAGGGTTTTTGCAAGCAACACATAGACAAACAAGAAAAACACCCGTTAGCACGAAGCTAAGTATAACCACACTCAACCCTGTAAAGCATTCTAGCATATACTTCGAAAGCATTTGATACCTTTATAGCAATAAGCTAATCTTAAATCATCTTTAGATTTATCACATTCCTTCTAGATGCTTGCACCCTATGATATCAACTGGTATACTTATATTATATGTGATCAATCATATATATATATATATATATATATATATAAGTTATATATGTATAAGACTGATCACATAGATTTATCAACATATAGACTTCTCAAGTAGCTTATCAAGCAATTCATGCATACAAATAGGATCATGTTTAAAGATCATATAACAGGTGTTCACATGCTATCACACTCTTATCACATAACTTATTAAGTAGAACTTCTACTACATCACAATAATCATGCTCAAGGATTGTCTCAAGTTAAACTTCTTATAAAACAATCTTTTACGATGCTCTATTCGTATACAATCATGTATAACATTATGATCATGCTTCTCGTGCAATCTAGTGCAACAATATAATCATACTCTTATGCAATCTCGTGCAACAATATAATCATACTCTTATGCAATCTAGTGCAACAATACACTCATATTCTTATGCAATCTCGTGCAACAATATAATCACACTCTTATGCAATCTAGTGCAACAATATTCTCATGCTCTTATGCAAGCTAGTGCAACGATATACTCATATTCATATGCAATCTAGTGCAATAATATAATCATACTCATATGCAATCTAGTGCAACAATATACTCACGCTCTTATGCAATCTCGTTCAACAATATACTCATACTCATATGCAATCTAGCGCAACAATACACACATACTCTTATGCAATCTAGTGCAACAATATAATCATATTCTTATGCAATCTAGTGCAACAATATAATCATACACTCAAATAATAAATAAAGTACTTTCTGTGGAGGTTCTTTGTTACTTTCTCGTTTCTCTCTTGACTCTCTTTCTTTCTATCAAGTCTATATTGACTCTCATACTCGAGTCTCTGTTGACTCTCTTTCTTGAGTCTCTGTTGACTCTCTTTGTAACACCCCGTGTTACGGCCTCTAACCTAAACTAATTATTTATTAACTTACCCTTAAAAGGGAATTGAATTCCCTTAATTAATTAGGAAAGGTCCACCATAGACCATGAATCCCTATCCCTAAACCAAACCCTTAGTCCAAGGAATATAATAAGTAAATCCCTACCATTCAGACCCTAATTAGGACTCTTAGATATATTTAAGGACATAGGAGGCACCTAGAATTCACACCACAATAGATTCCACCACACAAGAATTTCCAAGAATTCCCCCTATCACCAAACGTAGGAGAAATCAAGAAGAGGAGATCTTAGAGAAAGAACCTTAGTAACCAAAGATTCTAATTAAGGCTAAGAGGGAACCCATGTCTCAACAAAACCTATTTTCCTTGCTATAATCTTCTTCTTTGGCTCCATTGATATACAATTCTATGCTTGTGCCTTGATAAGGCTTTTATGATGATTATGAGATAATCTTGATGTTAATGAGATGATCTTATGTGTTGATCTTGATAATCTTGATGTTTATGAGAGGGTCTTGATATTGGTGTGTTGATCTTGATAATCTTAATGTTCTTGATTCTAAGATAAAATTATGATCTTGTGCTTTAAATATGATTAGAGCCCTAGGGTAAATCGTTGATTTCGTAGTATGATATTCTTGGTATGTTTGGGCGGGATTTTGCATGTTTGGGTATTGGGTCTTCATTATGTTTAGAAGTCGTGTTAGGAGGTATTTAATGTGATTCTTGATCTTAATCCATTACATGATTACGTGGTGTCGTCGTTTGTGTTTAAATGGTCTGGACATGGTTTCGGGTTCCACAAAAGATCCCGGGACCAAATTATTACAAAAGAGTCAGCGGGGGGTAGGTAGGGGCAGGGGTACCCGCCACCTACCCAATACCCCATTGAGGCCGCCGGGAGCGGGCATGCGACTGCTCGCCGGGCACCCGCTGCCCAGTGTTGCGCCGCCGGCGGGTGGTCCTCCACCGGCCGGCCACCCGCTAGAAATTCCATGTGGAATTTGGTGGTTTTCCCCGTTTGATGTTTCCCGTTGTCCCATTGGACCGGTTTGTCGTGCCTGAGTCTAGTTTGATGTTTCGGGTACCGTTCGTAGGATAAAAGAGTCTTTTGGCCTAGGTGAAAGATGTATGAACCCCTTAGGCATATATCTAGTAATGTGGTTGACCATGCATAAGCTTTATATACATGTGTTCCCCCTCCCTATCTGCTAATGTGGGTTGCATGTGCTTGGCTATGTGTTATGTGTGCATGATACCCCAATTGGTTGCGATCAATTGGCTATACGGGCAGTTGGATGGGTTGAGAACCATCGGCTGTTAACCAGGCCGGTTGCGATCGGTCAGGTATATAAATATATATATAGGGCTGCGGTCCACCGTTTGGTTACGATCAAACGTTATAAATGAGCTGCGGTTCATCTATCTAGTTGCGATCAGAAATACGCACTATTCGGGCTGCGGTCCACCGTTTGGTTGCGATCAAACGTTACTATATGAGCTGCGGTTCATCGATTGGTTGCGATCAATCTCCTTGTGCTGCGATACAGGCAGGGTGCTTCGGGGCCATGCCAGAGCTATATGCGCTGGCGCTTCGTGTATGGGTGCGTGAAGGGTCCTACGGCACCACTAAATGTGTTTATGTGTTGAGATAATGATTGAATACTGATATGTTTGATGTGAAAGAATCTTGTGACCTCAGGGTGTATGCTAGTATCTTCATATGTGTGATTATAACTGATGATGTGCTTACCTTTACTTGTTGAGTCTATTCTCGGTTTTAAATTAGAGTCTCATAAGTATATATATCTTCCGGCTTCAAAATGGTTTTCCTTATATATATATATATATATATATATATATATATATATATATATATATATATATATATATATATATATATATATATATATATATATACCTATATTGTATTTTAACGCGTTGGAGTGGGTTACTAGCATTATTCGCTGAACAGATATATTTGGCTTTCAAACACAGATGAGTAGCTCCGGAGCGCGCTAGAGGACCTGAAGCTTAGTTTGTTAGTTTCCGTATCGGCCTGCATGCCATGATGATGTATTGACACTGTTTTGAGAATAATTAGATAGTATAGCCTGTGCATCTGAGTTATCAAGCTCAGATGTGGCATAGCACCCCAAACACTTATGTTTAGTTATGCTCTGTTTCGAGGTTTAATGATTGTATTATTGCATTTATTTCATAAGCATTTAAGGTTTTAAATTTTAGGGGTGTTACACTCTTTTTTTCTCTTATACTCGTAGACGGCTTAGGGTTTCACAGAAGTGTGACTTACCCCATCGGGAACGGCATAATTCCAACCCAATATCTCCTACCGTCTACGGAACCAATCTCGTGGTTCAAACTCTGTGGAATCAGGTATCGAACTATTAGTGTGCACACCCCCTAACCAGGATTCCAAGCCCGGCGGGAAGTTTCCAACCTCGTAACGTGGGAATACGCCGCGTTACATATACTGGGACCGCAATGTCCATAATAATCTCCCGAGAGGAACATAGTCCAAACGGTATCCTCCAAAACCTCACCGATATAGATAATACATAAATATATCTCTCATGCAACAATCTCATGTATGCAATAATTCTATTACTTCTCAATGCATCAAAGGATAATCTACCACATGCTTATCGTTTTTGAAAATATTCTTGGACTCACGTTGGCCCTTTATGCATCTTTGAAATATGACTCATGTGAAATGTCAAAATGCTCTATAACATGCTTCTAAATCATGTATACACTAACATGAAGTATTCAAAAATATATCAACATGCTCGATCGGTTTGCAAAATAGCAATTTCTATACATTTCACTCAACAAGTATGCTTCTATTCTTATTGATCATATAATACAATTTAATCATGCTATCATAATAAATCATATTCTCAAAGGATCATGCTTCTTTACTCAATAAAAACATTATTTGATTACATAATCAACAATTTCTCAAACACAGAGAATTTAGCAAAATATGCACTGTGTAACAATTCTTCACAAAATCATTCTTAACATCCTTGTTTTTAATCCAAATTCCACGAAATCAAAGCCAAAACGTGCATAAAGACGAACCCGAAGAGCTGAGCCACAACGGCCCGTAACACTCGGTCCGAAACGACACCTAGCTGAGCCACAAGAGCCCGACCACTGCACAAAAATCTCATTAGAACAATACTCAGGGACCTGGGGCCGGACGATCTTTATGGTGCGCCCCTGGAGTTCCGTTAAGAAGCCGGGACTAGGCGACGGCCCTCTTCTAGGGCCGTGCCCTAGTCCCGTGGTGACACGGCTCTAGCCGGCGGCCCTTCAGATGGGCCGCGGCTAGGGCCGCCACTCTGGTCTGGTGCACATTGTGTTGTGCACCAGATAGCATTTCTCCTGCAAAAACTTATCCAAACATGTCCAAAACAATCTCAACAACTCATAAACACATACCAAAGCATTTCTAATCATAAACACATCAAAAACTCTTAATTTCTATTCATTTATACTCAAAACTAGGCTTCACAGAGCCAAATCTAAAGAGGAATCCATGGGGTTATACCTCTTGTAGTCTAGTCTTCTTGCTTGGATCTCTTCTTCCCCTTGGCCTAGCTTGAACCTCCTTTACCACCTACACTTCCCATCACACCTTCTATGCTTAGCCTAGATCTTCAAAGACTAAAGAGAACTAGAAGAGAAAAGATGCTAGAATGAAGGATGAACAAGCTTACTAGGTTGATGTTTCTCTCCTTTGATGTTGGCAAACAAAATGTGAGGAAGAGGCAAAGAAATGTGATCAGGAAACTGTGATGGAGTGAAGGGTTTATATAGGGTTCAAAACCCTAGGATGATTCACAATGGTTGGTTGGTTGGTTGGATGACTTTATAAGGGATTTTTGGATGTCTTGTGGTCCACCATGTATCATGAACCATGGGCTAGAAATGATATTTCTTTATTATTTTTGGGGTGGAAAGTGAATTTTCCCAAAAGCTATATGGATGAACACTTGTTCAAAATTCCCTTTTGAATTCTCCCGGTCTCACTCGGATGAAATTCTCGATTTAAATCTTTGTACGCAAAGTACCCAAAAACTTTGGAATTTTCGAATGAAATTCATTTCTTCGGTGTCGAATAAACTTTAAAATGGAACAAAATTATTTTATTCAAACACCGATTGCTCGCAAAAATTTTTAATGGAGTGAAAAAGCTACTTTGGGACTTCTTAATACTGGATTTATAAAAGGAAACTTTTGGGTTGTTACATATACTTTATAGGTAAAAACCATTTTGAGACTTGGGAATATATATATATATATATATATCCCTAAAGAACTCTAGCTTTACAAATCAAGAGGAATAGAAGCAATACTCAACTCCTCGAGGGATGCACTCGACAATACCAATCAATACACAAGAATATCAATAGAATTAGCCCAACAAGACAATGATAATGGAATAAGGATCACAAGCAAGATAGGATAATCACAATCATCAACAAGGTGGTTCTCATCATGTTACACAATCAATCAATCACCAACAAGGTTCCAAATTCTCAAAGAACACAGCCAAACCAAGTCATTCACCGCGGAGTCATCACAACGACTCGAATCATAATGGATTAGTATGAGGGAGCTCAAACTAATAAGTACCGCTAGGTCAAATACCCTAGTATAGATTTTGCAGGGTCGTAGACCCGATAGAGATTTCAACGGGGTCACTAAGACCCGATTATGGTTTCTGCGGGGTCAGAGGACCCGATTCATTCTTTCTGCGGGGTCAAAGACCCGATTCAATAATTCCGCGGGGATCAAGTCCCAATTCAAATATACCATTATCTCGAATCCCGATAAGAAAAGACCCAACTGTCCATCATACCAATTCAATCATCAGCACAAGAGTTCAACACACAAGAAATCTAGAGATATAAAGCAAAGGTATAGATTCCACAAGAAGTGTGTACAACAACGGATAAGCTCAAAAAATAGCTCAATCAAAGAATCATCAAGACAAGGTACAACGGTGTATACGCTCACAACGATAGATCCAAGTGGAATGAATTCAAGAAAGAGATACAAAGAAGATAATCCAAAGGCAATACCACAATATCAAAGGATTCCAACAAGAGCTCACAACGAATGGATAAGCACAAGTTATCAATTCAATCAAGAAGCAAACGATAGTTATCACAAGGAAATCACATACTAGTACCAAGAAACAACATAACTAGCATGCATGCTAACAAAGTAATCGCTAGGGTTCATATGAATATCACAAACTTCATTAAAATCCAACGAATCACAATATTGGATTATAACCACGATTCAAGACTCATAACCTACTCATATGGTTCACAATACACCGCTCTAGACTTACGAAACATCAATAAATACACTGAAATACACATTGGAACAACAAAACGGAAGCTAACCAACATCGTACAAGTGGGGGGGGGGGGGGGGGTCCCAGCGAGTGGAAAAGTACCTACCTAAATTCCACACCGTACCAGCGGGTACCAAACCACCCGCCGATCCCCTGCTGTACAACAAAGCACCGCCGGGTGCTTTAGGCGGGTACCACAGGGCCTGCCCAGAGTGCCCGCTGGTACACGGGTAATAGCCAAAAAGGGATTTCGGGGAAAAAATGACAAGAATGTGAAACCAACTCCAAACTCATCAATACTCACATCCACAACAAATAGGACTCGAATAGAAGGAATAGCTCAACAAATAGCATCATACAACCCTAAATACAATCTCAACAATAGCATAATCACAAGAATATGCATCAAACCACACATGATCATCAAGAAATACATTTACACGAGGAAAATAGGTTTTGTTGGACATAGGGTTACCTCCTTAGCTAGCAAAACCTCAAAGCAACACTACAAGCTCCTTTAGATCATCCTAGCATCTCACCAATCACTTGATCTTCATCAAAACCCCCAATAACCCAACATAGAAATAAGATAAAGATTAAGAGAAAGTAAAGATATCTTAGATAGAAAAGATGTAGAATGGCTTGATCTTACCACTTCTAAGCATTATGAGATGGAAAGGTGGAATCTTTGGTCTTGTTTCTTGAGTTGGAAGATGAATGATATTCTGGGTGTGAAAGGGGAAGGAGATTAGAGGAGAGGAAGAGAATGTAAGAAATGTCTAGGTTAGGATTCTTGTATGGGTAAGGTGAGTTATATATATTCATGTGTATGTATTAGGGTATTCAAGAATAAGATATGGGTCTTTATAATATGGGTACACTTTATTACTAGTTCAGGAGTATTTACATGGGTTTGGGCTAGAAGAATTAAATACCATGTAAGCATGTTGTGTGTGCCATTTGGATTAGACGTGGTAAACGTCCAGTACATCAATATGTACACCCTCGCTACTCTATATATTAGCAACTACTTGAACACTTATGTGGAGGAAGGATTAAGCCGCTTGTTGGTCCTAAAGAATGGCCCAAGTCAAGCAAGGAACCACCATTGTCTCCATTGTACACTAGCAAACCTGGAAGACCAAGAAAGTTGAGGAAGACTGGCAGAGATGAAATAACCAAAGATGGCACACATGTACCCCTACTTTGCTTGTTAAGCATTAAAGGAAATGCAACAAAATAGGTCATAACTCTAGGACATGCCCTGATGATCCAGCTGCAAGACAAAGAAAGGTAATGTTGAGTTATTTAAATGTTGAGTTCTGGAGTAGATTTACATATTTAAATGTTGAGTTGTTTATTGTTCTTTTCTGATCATGTAGCTGACTCCAAAAAAAAGATTAATACAAAGAAAAAAAGTCATTCTGCCCCATCAGTTCAACCTTCTGCCCAAGAAGAAAATGTTGAGTTCTGGAATGAAGCAGCAGATCGAAATGGTAGCTTTGTGTAACAATGCACCTATGGCAGGTTTGGTTGGAACTCAACCTGAAGAGATCTTTACTACTCAGCCAGAAGGTATCTTTGATAACACTCAGGCAGCAACCATCGCTCAGCCACCAAGCAGACCTCCCAAAATGTGTACATTAGGGTTAAAATCAAGGAAGATGAAGAATACTTCTCCTACTGTTGGTAGGATTACTAGATCCAAAACAACTCTCAAGTCTAGGTTCACCAACACCTCTAACACACCTCTAAACATTGATTGAAGTTGAGTTCTACTTTTATTTTTGCCCACATTCTAGAATGAGTTTTTGCTAGGATGAAACTGATACTTGGATGTATCTTAGGTCAGATTATGGATTAGTTTTTTGCTAAGATGATGTACGAAAACATTTTGGTTTTTTGATACAATGATGTATGAAATCATTCTGGAATGACATGTCTTGTTTCCAACATTTACTTTCTATTTTTTGCTACTTGTGTTTGCCAATTACCAATGCCATAACACTTACCATTACCAATCTCTTTAAGTAAAGAAACAGCCCGCCGTTATAGTTAACGGAGTCCGCTTGTTTGGTGTATTAAACACCAATTGACACTACAATATATCTAAACCGACACTGCAGCTATATCAAAATGATACTGTAGTTATAGTTAAATGAAACTGCAGTGTATATAAAATGAAACTGCAGTGTATATAAAATGAAACTGAATAACATTTCACATATTTGAGTGTATATTGTACAATGAAGCTGTAATTATGCAAAATAACCATATTATTATTTATTAATAAAAGTTTGGGCGGGAAACTACACATCACGATTTTATTTTTATTAATAGTATAAATAAGAGATAAGAGAAGTATTGTTTTGATTAGTTTTTAGTTCTTACCCCTAACCTTTTGAACATAACTAAATTTAGTCTAAAATGTATTCTATGTTCTCAGGGCCATATTTTAAGTTTTTGTGGCCCTGTTCTAGTAAATAAATGTGGCCCTACAAAATCACAATTTTGAAAACTAATACATGTTAGTTTCGAACCTTTGACCTCCAAGTTAAAATACAATAAATAAATACACATTCTCACCATCTATTCATGAAACCTTTTAAGTTTAATTGAAAACTTTTAGTTTTTATTTCTAAACAAACTATGTATTATATTTTCTCATATGAAAGATGGATGATGTTTGGTGTAAATGTGATATTTCAAACGTTTAGATGAAATTTGATCAATTTGTAAACGTTAAATGACTGAAAGTGAAAATGTTGTTATATTGAAGAATCAAAAGCAATTATATATGTCAATAATAGATGTAAATTAGAGAAATGACCATAAAGGATAATGGAATCTATTTCACAAGGTTGTCCATGGACATGTCTGATTAGGGCGACAACATGTGACACCCAAGTTTTGGGGTCCATTTGTTTTTTCTTAAAGCTAGATATAATCTATTGCTTTTATGCTTTATAATAATGTTTATAGAATTCAAAAGGTTGTTTTAAATGAAATTGAAAATACAACATTAGAAGAAATTGATATTTAAATTTTGACAAAAAAATTTGTATATAAATATACAATAAAAGTGTCGCTTTTAAGATAAATTTTGAATTGTATTTCTTTTCTTTATAGAATGTTTATGCATCTTATTTTGACAAAAAAAAAAAAAATTATTTTACATTTTTATTTTTTATTTGTACATATATAATAATTTAAATAAAACTTGGTCTAAATTTAACTAATAGACAAGACCCCCATTTTTAGGGGAGGGTACTGTATTCATTTATATATACAAATGATGACATATAACTAGTACACAGATCATAACCAAGCAGTCTATGAATTTAATATTCAAGCTAAGACATAGTAAAATTAAAAATAGAAAGAGAAAGAGAAAGGTGTTTATTGTTAGTATTAATATAGCGCACACATAGACGGGCGGGATTGATATGATGAAGTGAAATGGAGGTTTTCTCAGCACTTGGGAATTGTAACCTTGCAGAGTTCATTGGCTTTCTTGGCAGCTGGGGACTTGATGATATACTCATTCAGAGTGGGACTCTTGACGTATTCGCAGAAGCAAGGCTTATGTTGATTAAGCCTCTCGCAGCAGAGTGGTGATGGGTTGGCATTGAGCGTTAAGGCGCTAAAGCAAGGGTCGAGCTGCTTCGCGTCGCAAGCAGCCAACGAAAATTGTGCTTCTCCCAAGAGAAGCAATACAACTGCTAGTGTGATGAGGTTAAAGGCCTTCATTTTTGTTAGCATTAATGCAATTGATCTGATCTGATAATATAATATAATCATCTCTCAAGGCCCCATATATATATATGGACATCCAGTTAATGTGTAAGAGGAAACTTGGGGCTATGATGCATCTTTGGCTTAGTGATTCGGAGAATTTATAGAGAGATTTTGGATGTTAATTAACCAATGGTAAATCTTACGTTGGGCTACCGCACAGGGCCCCCAATTTTAGAGGGGCCCCAAATTTTAGAGGTCCAATATTTAATTTTTACCTAGCTAGTTTAGAAATAAAAATTAAAAGTTTTCAATTAAATTTAAAAGGTTCCATGAAGAGATGGTAAGAATGTGTTTTTATTGTATTTTAACTCGGAGGTCAAAGGTTCGAAACTTGCATGTATCGATTTTAAAAATTGCAATTTTGGTAGGACCACATTTATTTACCAGAACAGGGCCACCAAAACTTAAAATACGGCCCTGGTGCTTATGATAGGCACCGTACCCTCATCTAATGGCTATGACAAAATGTTTAGTTAATTGGTTTGAAGCTTCATTGTTTTTTTGGTTTATATATATATATATATATATATATATATATATATATATATATATATATATATATATAGACACATTTCATATGGTTTAAGATAATTCATTCATGAATATACAATTGAAAATTTAGTTAATTGGTTTGAAGCTTATTGTTTTTTGGTTTATATATATATATATATATATATATATATATATATATATATATATATATATATATATATATTGTTGCAAGTTGGTAATATATTTGGTGAAAAACATTTACACATTTCATATGGTTGAAGATAATTCATTCATGAATATACCATTTCATTATATTGTGTTTGGATTGAATTGAATTTTTTAGTTTGACTGAATACCACATAACCATATAACAAACTTAATAATGCATCTAGCTACAGAAAGCATCAAGGATGAAGAATAATAACTGATGTAACTCAACATTTACAAGAACATCCATGGCCATTGCTCAAAGAGGTACTAGGGTGAAAGTTGTCTTTCCCATATTAGCTGATCCAGAAAGTCTAAAAACAATTCCGATAAAGAGTTAAATTTGAAAATCTTGTTGCTACTAAACTAACAACAATACTAAAACAATAGTGTAAAAAATGTGAGGATTTAATTAGAAATTTGAGTCACAATGAAGAAAATACTTAAACAAGAAAATCAAGATTTTAGGGTAGAAGACATCAGTTAGAGATTTAAGGTTAGAGAAATCTAGTACAAAAAAGATAAAAACAAAATCTAACAATCTGCGTCCAAAGTTTAAACTTTGGACGCGTAAAGTGGAGGGTGGTGACATTTTTGTAATTAACATGTCACTATTTATTTTATTTTTTATTTTTTTTAAGTTGGACAATCGGCGTCCAAAGTTTGAGAACTTCGGACGCAGATTGTCACACCGCATTTTTAGAAAGATTATCTGCGTCCCATGCTCTCGCACTTTGGACACAGATAATAAACCAATAAAACTAAAAAGAGTCAACTCAAATTTTGGCCCTAGAGATATTGGGGTGTGGACAGTTTTCATCATCCATAATTAAAATTGTCAAGTAATAGCAACACTTATTGGTCGTTGGACACTTTTGATCTTCTGTCAGTGAATATGTCTCTTAACCGTCTAATTGACCGAAGGGTAAAGCGGTCTTTTTATGCGGTCTTCTTCTAATCCTAGAAAAATGTTTTTTGACATCTAAACAACAACTTAAACGAAGTTGTACTCAAGAAACTTAGAACGAAGCTTAGTAGTTCGAAGACAACTGTAACCCTAATCAGTTCAAAGTTGATGTCAACCTAAATCGAATCGTTTGTTACCTAATTCGAACCAACCGCTATGTAATTGGAAGACCCACACGAAGTTGTAGTTCGGCATTGATTTTAAAAGGTGAGGACGAAGTGATCAAGCACAATGGATGGGGTCAAACAAGGGGACAACAATACCCCAGGTAAATTTGGATTTTTATGTGTGGTAGGCTATGAAATAGGTTTAATTTGTTGTGGCTTGTTGGATGTACATGTGGTTTCAGAATAATTGCAAAACCCTATGTAAATTTGAGTGTTGTGTGTATGTAGTGAACAGAATAATTGCAAAACCCTAGGTAAAATCGAATTATTAGTTATGGGTGTTTTGTTAATGTGTGGTAGGTTATGAAATAGGTTTATTTCTTCTGCTTGTTGCTTGTGTTGGCGTGAGCAATCTTAGGAAGAAATTATGCTACCAAAATATTTGACTGATTATGTAAATATTATGTTTACTTATTTATAATTGATTATATTATGTAAATATTGTAGTTACTTATTTAATTGATTTGCTTAGCTTTAGGCCATAGTGTAGGAAGCTATGTACGTGTATATATAGACTGAAATTAGCTAGATTATAAACAGAAGAGTATTTTTTCCTCCATTATCGTTTCTACATGGTATCAGAGCATTTGTGAATGTAGAAACTGAATTTTGTTTTCTGCAATCATGACTGAAAACATCCCATCCTCTTCTATTATTCCTCATGAACCTCGAATCATTGTCCAAGACAATACTCCCTTCCCATCCGGAATCATCTTAGATGATACAAATTATCCATTATGGTCTCAACTTATGGAGATGCGTATTGGAGCTCGAAACAAATCCGGGTTTCTTACCGGCACAACTCCAAAGCCAACAGCAGATGACAAGCAATTAGAAACATGGCTTATTGATAATAACCGGGTTAAGAGTTGGCTTATTGACTCTATGAGTCCGCTCTTGATGCAACGATTCATTCGTCTACAAACAGCCAAAGAAATATGGGAAGCAGTTACAAAGACATTTTATGATGGCTCAGATGAAACACAAATCTTTGAACTGAATCGGAGATCATTTACTACTCATCAAAATGGTAGACCCTTATCTTTATATTATAATGAACTGATAGGCCTATTTCAGGAAATTGATGCTCGTGTTCAAACACAAGAAGATGACGCTGATATAATCATTAAGTTTCACAAACATGTGACTAGACTTCGAGTTCATATTTTCTTGGCTGGTCTTGACCCAGAATTCAATCAAGCTCGAAGTGAAATTTTGAGAAAAGACCCACCTCTAGATCTAGAGTCATGCTACGCGTATGTTCGTAAAGATCACAACCAGAGACAAACTATGGAGGAACCTAAAGTTCACTCAGATAGCATGGTTCACTTGACCGCCCGCACACGTCCTGCAAATTCCCATCAAGCTAAAGGTAAAAAATCTGGCACTAAAGCAAATAACTATATTTGCACTCATTGTGGTGAGGAGGGACATTCCAAACAACGTTGCTATGAAATTATCGGGTATCCTGAATGGTGGGATTTTACAAAAAAAAACCTCGGAAGAAAATTGGACAAGCTACTATTACTACCACAACAGATGAGGGAGTGATTACATCTCCTCCAAATACAGTTGCAGCACATTTTGCCAAGACTGACGATTCAGGTCTGTCTATAACTTTTCTTACTATAAATAATACATGGATTATTGATACAGGTGCCACTGATCACATGACAAATGACTCTACCCATCTTTCCTCTATTCGTTCTTCAACTCAACCTCACATACTTACCGCAAATGGAGGAGTTGCACTCGTTACTGGTGAAGGACCAGTACATGTGTCAAATTCTATTAATCTTGATACTGTACTTGTAGTCCCTTCTCTTTCTTCCAATCTGTTATCTGTTAGCAAACTTACAAAAGCTTTAAACTATAATGTAATTTTTGGACCTAACAAATGTATTTTTCAGGATATTGCAACACAACAGACTCTTGGTTGTGGTATTAGACGTGGAAATTTATACTTTCTTGATTTGAACCTTACAAACAATAAGATGCCTGGTCAAGCAAATACTACCGGAGGGAAGCAAGGAAACGAAGATATGGCATGGCTGTGGCATCGCCGTCTTGGTCACCTTTCATTTAATTATCTTCGCAAATTAAAACCAAGTTTGTTTTTACATAGAAATTCTACATTTAATTGTGACATTTGTGAAATGGCAAAGAGCCATAGAATTTCTTATCAGCCTAGTTATAATAAAAATAATACACCTTTTATGACTATCCACTCGGATATTTGGGGACCTGCTCAAGTCCCTACTTTATCTGGTGCTCGTTATTTTGTGACTTTTACTGATGAATGTACTCGTATGATATGGATCTCTCTCCTACGAAACAAGGGAGATGTTTGTTCTGTATTTCAGGATCTATATAAAATGGTGGCCTCTCAATATCAATGCCGAATTCAAGTTCTTCAATCTGATAATGGTGGGGAGTACATAAACTCTGACATGAAGATTTTTTGTCAAGAGAATGGGATTCGACACCAAACTTCATGTACTGGTACGCCACAACAAAACGGCTTGGCAGAACGGAAAAATTGCCAAATACTTGAGGTTGTTCGAGCGTCCTTGTTTGGAATGAAAGTGCCTCAAGAATATTGGGGCGAAGCTGTTCGTTCTGCTGCATATCTTGTCAATCGAACTCCATCGCGAGTCATTGATTTCAAAACTCCATACCAAAAACTCCACGAACTTGTTTCAGCACCGGTCGAGCCAAATCTTGAACCCCGTGTGTTTGGTTGCACTGCATATATACACAAGGTAGCAGGAAAACTAGATCCACGAGCTGTCCGTTGCATATTTGTTGGATATGCAGTCTTTAAAAAGGGGTATAGGTGTTATGACCCTATTGGAAATAAAATGTATGTAACTCGAGATGTTACATTCCATGAAGACCTTCCTTTTTTCGGTGGACATGAGTGCTCTCTTCAGGGGGAGAAAACACTTAATTTAAGTGAAGACAACACTCATGAATTTTTTCATGAACAAGCCGGGATTGATTTGCAACTAGATGAACCAGATGTTGAACAAGCCGGGATTCCCGAGATTATTAATGGCACTCTTGAGAACCAAGATTGTACAACTTCCCAGGACACACCAACAACCACAGAAATTCCAAGTGTGTCTGCTCAGGTAACATCTTTACCTTCATCTCCGAATGTGTTTCCTCAGGTAACATCTTTGCCTTTATCTCCTATAATACTCGACTCAACTCCTCTCACAAATGAATCAAGATATCCAATTAGGATAAACAGAGGGATTCCGAAAATTCAATATGATCCTGATTTTAAAGCTAAGAAGAAATATTCCATCAACAATTATACCTCCTCTCATCGTTTGTCAAAATCGCATGCACTTGTTATAAATCAAATATCCCCTGTTTCTATTCCTAGTAATGTGCAGGAAGCATTACTGGATTCAAAATGGAAGAAAGCTATGAATGATGAAATGGAAGCCTTGCAAACAAATCATACATGGGATCTTGTATCGCTACCCGTGGGGAAGAAAACAGTAGGGTGCAAGTGGATCTTTACAGTCAAACTCAGTCCAAATGGAATCATAGATCGCTACAAGGCAAGGCTTGTTGCTAAAGGGTACACACAGAAGTACGGGATTGATTATGGAGATACTTTTGCTCCTGTAGCAAAAATAAACACCATACGTGTACTTATTTCTATAGCAGCAAATCGGGAGTGGCCTCTAAGACAATTTGATGTTAAAAATGCATTTCTTAATGGGACGTTGGAAGAAGAAGTATACATGGATCCTCCTCCAGGCATAAATTGTGATGGCAAAGTATGCAAGCTAAGAAGGGCCTTATACGGATTGAAGCAATCCCCTCGAGCATGGTTTGGAAGGCTCTCAACTTTCATGAAGAAGATTGGATACAAAAAAAGTGATGCTGATCATACACTCTTCATCAAGCAAGGTTATGAAAAGGTAACTGCTCTTATTGTGTATGTTGACGATATGATTGTTACAGGAAATGATACAATTGAAATGACTGCCCTGCAAGAAAACCTTGTAACTGAGTTTGAACTTAAAGACCTTGGGCACTTGAAATATTTCTTAGGCATTGAAGTTGCAAGATCAAGCTACGGAATCTCTCTTTGCCAGCGTAAGTATGTGTTAGACTTACTAGCAGAAACTGGTAAGCTTGATTGTAAACCTGTTGAAACTCCCATCGAAGTGAATCACAAATTAGCCATTCAACAAGATCAAACTCCAACCAATAAGGAGAGGTATCAAAGATTAGTTGGGAGATTAATATACTTATCGCATACACGTCCTGACATTGCATATGCAGTAAGTATTGTTAGTCAATTCATGCATGCACCAAGCGAAGACCACATGGAAGCTGTATATCGGATCCTACGATACTTAAAATCTTCTCCAGGAAAAGGATTATTTTTTTCAAAAAATGGAGATCTAGAAGTTAAGGGATACACAGATGCAGATTGGGCTGGAAGTCAAACTGATCGAAAATCTACATCGGGATATTTTACATTTGTTGGGAGTAACCTGGTAACATGGCGAAGCAAAAAACAAAAGGTTGTAGAAAGATCAAGTGCAGAGGCAGAGTTTCGCGGAATGGCTCAAGGTATATGTGAGTTGCTATGGATAAAACGTATCCTACACGATCTTGGTATCTGTCCGTCAAAACCAATGACGCTATTATGTGATAACAAAGCAGCCGTAGCAATTGCAAATAACCCTGTTCAGCATGACAGAACTAAACATGTGGAAGTTGATCGGCACTTCATCAAAGATCATCTTGACAAAGGTACAATTTCTCTTCCATTTGTCACATCAAAAGATCAACTAGCAGATGTCCTAACAAAGGCTGTATCTGGAAAAGAGTTTCAAAGCTCACTATACAAGTTGGGAATGATTGACATATATTCACCAACTTGAGGGGGAGTGTTGGCGTGAGCAATCTTAGGAAGAAATTATGCTACCAAAATATTTGACTGATTATGTAAATATTATGTTTACTTATTTATAATTGATTATATTATGTAAATATTGTATTTACTTATTTAATT
Organism: Ipomoea nil; assembly: GCF_001879475.1. Lineage (NCBI taxonomy): Eukaryota > Viridiplantae > Streptophyta > Magnoliopsida > Solanales > Convolvulaceae > Ipomoea > Ipomoea nil. The sequence continues at coordinate 2,047,670 of NW_017619493.1, forward strand.
GATTTGCTTAGATTTAGGCCATAGTGTAGGAAGCTATGTACGTGTATATATAGACTGAAATTAGCTAGATTATAAACAGAAGAGTATTTTTTCCTCCATTATCGTTTCTACAGCTTGAATATATAGTTTTTGAGTTTTGTGTATATATTGAATTAAATAAGTGCAAGTTGAGTTGCTTTAAAGATTCTGTACATGTCATTGGATGTCTGTTGTTTGATATACATATGCTTTGAATAATGGTGGGGTTGTTGTTTCACTTTATTAAATGTTGTACATCTCCCTTTGTTATTAAAAAAATTGTTTGCGTATTGAAATGTAAATGGTGTGGACCATAGGGACCCCAATTTGCTTTGTCTTTTTCCCCTTTTTGTTGCTTTGTTTCCCTTTAAGAGGCATATCAATGGCTATGAGATAAACACCCTTCAAAATGGTTAAGGTCTCATTTCACTCCCTTTGCTAAAAGTGATGCCTTAGTTAACAATATTTCTGAAAGTTTCAATGCATTTATTTTAGATGCAAGGGAACAACCACTGATTTCTTGTGTAGAAACTATTAGGAAATTATTGATGGCATAGGGACCCCAATTCGTTTTGTCTTTTTCCCCTTTTTGTTGCTTTGTTTCCCTTTAAGAGGCATATCAATGGCTATGAGATAAACACCCTTCAAAATGGTTGAGGTCTCATTTCACTCCCTTTGCTAAAAGTGATGCCTTAGCGTACAATATTTCTGAAAGTTTAAATTCATTTATATTAGATGCAAGGGAACAACCACTGATTTCTTGTGTAGAAACTATTAGGAAATGATTGATGGCAAAGTTGTTTGAAAGTAAACAGAAAGCTATGAAATGGAAAGAACCTTTCTGTCCTAACATTATGAAAAGGATAGTTGTAGTTGAGAATGCTGCAAGTGGGTGTTTAGGGGCTCAAAGTGATGAAAACTTATTTGAGATTAAGTGCATGTCAATGTTAGGGGGATAGAGCAGCATTGTGTTGATTTTTTCAGGGGTACTTGTAGCTGTAGAAAGTGGAACTTAACAGGGATACCATGTAAGCATTTTGTGTGTGCCATTTGGATTAGACGTGGAAAAGGTTTAGTACATCAATATGTACACTGTAACACCCCCAAAACAAGACATAAATTTAAAGCATTCAAACTTAGGAAACCAGATAAAGTCTAACCATCATAATATAAAACTACGAAAGTTAACATAAGTGTACGGGGATGTCATGCCACATCTAGGTCATCCCAACCTGGATGCATAGGCTTAAACAAAACTAACTATTCAAAAGTCATTAATATCCCAAGTGGCTCACAGGCCAAATAAGCTAAGTACGGGAAGATAAAGCTAAGTCTAAACCGGGGCTCCAACTAACTATCAACTGGTATACTTATATTATATGTGATCAGTCATATACATATATAAGTTATACATGTATAAGACTGATCACATAGATTTACCAACATATAGACTTCTCAAGTAGCTTATCAAGCAATTCATGCTTACAGATAGGATCATGTTTAAAGATCATATAACAGGTGTTCACATGCTATCACACTCTTATCACATAACTTATTAAGCAGAACTTCTACTACATCACAATAATCATGCTCAAGGAATGTCTCAAGTTAAACTTCTTATAAAACAATCTTTTACGATGCTCTATTCGTATACAATCGTGTATAACAGTATGATCATGCTTCTCGTGCAATCTAGTGCAACAATATAATCATAATCTTATGCAATCTCGTGCAACAATATAATCATACTCTTATGCAATCTAGTGCAACAATACACTCATATTCTTATGCAATCTCGTGCAACAATATAATCACACTCTTATGCAATCTAGTGCAACAATATTCTCATGCTCTTATGCAAGCTAGTGCAACGATATACTCATATTCATATGCAATCTAGTGCAATAATATAATCATACTCATATGCAATATAGTGCAACAATATACTCACGCTCTTATGCAATCTCGTTCAACAATATACTCATACTCATATGCAATCTAGTGCAACAATACACACATACTCTTATGCAATCTAGTGCAACAATATAATCATACACTCAAATAATAAATAAAGTACTTTCTGTGGAGGTTTCTTTGTTACTTTCTCAAGTCTCTCTTGACTCTCTTTCTTTTTATCAAGTCTATATTGACTCTCATACTCGAGTCTCTGTTGACTCTCTTTCTTGAGTCTCTGTTGACTCTCTTTGTAACACCCCGTGTTACGGCCTCTAACCTAAACTAATTATTTAATAACTTTCCCTTAAAAGGGAATTGAACTCCCTTACACTAATACAAAAAACATCAATAAAATCGAATAATTCGCGTCCAAAGTTTGATCTTTGGACGCCTAAAGTGTAGTGCCGTGGCATTTTTGTAATTAAAATGCCACTATATAATTTATTTTTTATTTTTTTTTAAATTAAAAAGACTAGGCGTCCAAAGTTATAGAACTTTGGACGCCTATTATCGCGCGTTATTTTTTAAAAAATAATCGGCGTCCAAAGTTGTATCACTTTGGACGCGCTCATGCTTTAAAAAAATTAATTAAATATTTACGCCTTTTTTCTCTCAAAATATTCTCCCCTCTTTCAGGCTTCTCTTCTCTCTGCGACGGAGAAGCTCTCCAGAGCTCAAGAGCTTGCGACGGTTTCATTGTGTCTTCTCCGCCGGAATCGCGTCTGTAGCAGAGTAATATGTCTTCTCAGATCTGTCTTCTTCCGCGCCTCTGAACATTTTTTTCCCGCTCCAACTAAAACCCTAACCGAGAGAGATGGGACGAAGAACCTAAGAATCAACGTCGAATTGCATTCATAACCGGTGAGTCACTCAGCTACAATTGACTTTGCTTAGTCCATTTCCTTCCCCTCCTGCGTTTTGTTGCTCTCTGTTCTCTCTCTTCACTCTGACCTTTTTGTTCAAATTTCTTCTGCTTAGATGATGGAATTGAAGCTATGGACTGCATCGATATATATTTGGGTACGAATTCGTCGTTACTCAGTACCAATTTATAGTTTTTGAGGTGTTATTACAATTTTGAATTCAAAAAATATGTTTATTTGTATTAACGGTACTCAGTCACTAGTAATTTGTTCCAATTTTTCCTACATCATGAGGAACTATGAGAAGGATTCTGTTACAGACCTGCAAACTTGCCACGAACAGAACAGAAATAGGGGTAAAGGGGAAGAAGAAATAGGGGTGAAGAGGAAGAAGAAATAGATTTAGGGTTCAAGAGAAGAAGGGATTTAGGGTTTGATTGCTCAGCAATTCTGTAAAAACAAGCATAAAAAAGGAAAACAACATTCTCAAATAAATAAGAAGAAGCTAGGCTAAAAAACAAAGGAATCTTCAACAAACTCCACCATTCTCGCTTGGCATCTGAGAAATGCTCTAAACGCCGTCGTCTGATGGAACATTCAACCCCTTCCAACTGCCATTTTGCAACGACGTCGTTTGGCTTATTAAATTCAACGGTCCCAACGGCTGCCATCAAACGCTGTCGTTTAAATAAGTGACCTGATTGCTTAATTCCGGCTCCAAACGACAGCGTTTTGGTCCTTCCACTTTCCTTCTTCACTTGGCTTTATAACCTGCAACTCCTCCTGACCTTCCATTCTCATTCCCTCCTTCAATTCCTCCATTTTACCCCTCAAGTTCATGACATTACCCCCTCCTTCACCAGATCCTTGATCCCAAGGATCAAAGTTGGGAAATTGCTTGGTGATGTGGTGATAATTTTCCCATGTGGCAGCCTCTGGAGGTAAGTTTGCCCACTGCACAAGGATTTCTACCACAGCTGCATTGTTCTTCTTAATCAACCTCTTCTGCAGGGCTGCTATAGGCTGGGTGAGAATCATGCCTTCTAAGTCAGTGGAGGGTAGCTCTGACTGTGCCATAACTCCATCCCCCACTCTTTTCTTTAGCAAGGAAACATGGAATACAGGATGGATTGCAGCCTCCCCAGGAAGTCTCAACTTGTATGCTACTGGCCCAATCTTTTCAATTACTTCAAAAGGCCCATAGAACCTAGCTGTTAGTTTGAGGTTGGATCTCACAGCCATAGAAGATTGTTTGTAAGGCTGTATTTTGAGATATGCTCAATCTCCCACCTCAAAGCTTCTTTCAATTCTATGCCTGTCTGCTTGTTCTTTCATCCTGGCTTGGGTTTTTGAGAGATTTTCCTTAAGAATGGCAATCATCACAGCTCTTTCTCTAAACCAGTCCTGTCCTTCACCTTCTAAGAATACCTTAAAGGTTAAATAGAGTGGAGTGTAACCATATAGGGCCTGGAAGGGAGAACACTTGAGGGATGTGTGAAAATTGGTGTTATACCAATATTCTGCTAAGTGTAGCCACTTGAGCCAAGTTTTGGGCCTATGGAAGACCATGCACCTTAAATATGTTTCAACACACCTGTTCACCCTCTCAGTTTGACCATCTGACTGAGGCTGATAGGAAGAAGTCATGCTCAACTTAACCTGCATCAGCTTGAATATCTCCTTCCAAAATTTGCTCACAAATATCTTGTCCCTGTCACTGACTATATCCTAAGGTAAGCCATGAAGCTTATAGATGTTTTCCATGAATAGGTCAGCCACCATTTCAGCTGTGAATGGATGTGATAGGGCCAAGAAGTGCCCATACTTGGTAAACCTATCCACTATGACCATGATGATATCTTTCCCTTGTGTCTTAGGCAGTCCTTCTACAAAATCCATAGATATGCATTGCCAAGCCTGTTCTGGAATAGGCAAGGGTTGTAACAGTCCAGGGTAGGCTGTATTTTCTTCCTTACATCTTTGACAAACATCACAACTCTTGACTGTTTCAATCACTTCCTTCTTCATACCCTTCCAGTAAAATATTTGCCTAAGCCTATGATAGGTAACTTGTTGCCCAGAATGGCCCCCCATGGGAGAATTGTGCATCTGCTCCACTATCCTTTTTCTCCATTCCTCTGTGCCACCAACATACAGCCTGCCTTGATATTTGATCAGTCCCTCACTGATGGTGAACTGAGATTCTGGATCTGCCACAATCACCTGCTCAGTCAAGACTCTAGTGGCCAATTCATCTTCCTCATAACTTTTCAGGATCTCTTCCTTCCATAGAGGCCTAACAACTGAGATAGCCTTCAGGTCAGCTTGCTTCTCATGCTCTCTTCTGGACAAAGCATCAGCCACACAGTTCTCATTTCCCTTTTTATACTGAATTTCATAACTTAGTCCCAATAACTTTGTGAGGCCTTTTGTTGCATAGCTGTGGTGATTTTTTGTTCCAGCAAGAACTTGAGACTCTGGTGGTCAGTCTTGATAACAAAATGCCTCCCACACAAATAGGATCTTCACTTATCTATGGCATTGATAATGGATAAGTACTCTTTTTCATATATGGACAAGCCAAGATGCTTAGGACCAAATCCCTTGCTATAGTAGGCTATTGGCTTCCCTTCCTGCATGAGAACTGCCCCCATGCCTTTGTAACAAGCATCAGCCTCCACAACAAAGTTTTTATTAAAATCAGGTAGGGCAAGGACTGATGCTGAGTATAGGGCCTTTTTGAGCTGTTCAAATGCCATTTCTGATTCTGAACTCCACTGGAAAGCATTCTTCTTCAACATATCAGCGAGAGGTCTGCTAATGGTTCCATAAGACTTAGTGAATCTTCTGTAGTAGCTTGTAAGTCCCAAGAAGCCCCTCAATTCCTTGATTGTAGCCGGGTTAGGCCAAGCAGATACAGCAGTCAATTTACCTGGATTAGTCTGCAACCCATCCTCAGAAATTATGTGTCCCAAGTACTCCACCTCCTTCTTAGCAAATGAACACTTACTAAGCTTGGCTAATAGCTGGTTTCTCTTCATTAGTGACAACACTTCCCTTAGATGTTTCCAGTGACTCTCCAATGAAAGACTATAGATCAGAATATCATCAAAGAACACTAGAACTGTCTTTCTAATCAAGGGCTTGAAAACTAGATTCATGAGGGCCTGAAAAGTTGCTGGTGCATTAGTTAGGCGAAAAGGCATCACATTAAATTCATATAGGCCTTGGTGTGATCTAAAAGCAGTTTTATACTCATCCCCCTTCTTCATTCTTACTTGGTGGTATCCAGCCCTCAGATCCAGTTTAGTGAAGAACCTAGCATTAGCTAATTCTGAGAAGAGGTCCTCTATCAATGGAATAGGGAACTTATTCTTAGTAGTTATCCCATTAAGAGCTCTATAATCCACACAAAACCTCCATGTATTGTCTTTCTTTGGAACCAACAAAACTGGAGAGGCAAATGGAGAGGAACTGTGTGATATAATCCCAGCAGTTAACATTTCATCCACCATTTGTTCTATTGCATTCTTCTATAGGTAAGAGTATCTATAGGGTTTAGTGTTCACAGATTTAGCCCCTGGAATTAATGGGATCTCATGATCCAATGGCCTTGAAGGAGGTAAGCTTTTAGGTTCATCAAAAATCTCTTGATATTCTTGTAGAATGGCAGTAAGCTCAGTGTGGTGTGGTTCTGTACTCTCAGATGGGTTAATGGCTTGAATCATACCTTGTAGGAGGTACCCTTGCACTCCCTCCTTCTTCCATCTTCTAATCTCTTTTTTTGAGGCCTGTTGCAACACAATTTTCTTGGTCAGACCCTTCAACAATACCTTCTTGCCATCTTTATAAAATGAGATTCCAGGAGGCCTTGTGTGCAGTTGAATTGGAGCATAAGTGTCTATCCAATCCATCCCAAGGACAATATCACATCCCCCTAACTTCAAAACTCTTAAGTCCTTCTTAAATTGCTCTTTCTGTACTTGCCATTCTAAACCTTTGCAAACTGAGTCACACCCCAAAGTCTCCCCATTAGCTACTGTGACTTTAAGGCTTTCAGTTTTTTCAGCAACAATTCCCCTCTGATCCAATACCTTGGGGTCCACAAAGCTGTGGGTACTCCCACTATCCACCAGAATCACTACCACCTGCTTGCCAATTAAGCCTAATAACTTAATGGTGTTCATGCCTTCCCCTCCAATGACAGCATTAAGAGTGACTTCCACTGCCTCATCCTCAGGTATATTCTCAATCTCATCCTCATCCATCTGGTTTCCCATACTGTCCTCTTCTATTTCTTGGTTTTCCACTCCTTCTAAGATATTAAAAGTGGGACTCTTGCACTTATGCCCAGGGCTCCATGGGTCAGAGCACCTATAACATCTGTTTTGCTCTCTAAGTTGGTCCCTGAGCTTAGTGATCTCAGGGGTCCTGGCATTGGATTGAAGGGTGTTGGACGATGTAGTTTTGGCTGGTACTTGGTGGGGTTGGTTTCTGCTTGGCTCATTCTGTTTAGGTGAGTAGGTTCTGGGGTTAGATTGGGTTCTTTGGTTATGGAATGGGGTTCTTTGGGTGTTGTAGGATGATTTTGGGATGCTAGTGGGGTTGTTTCTGGAAGGCTCACTCACTCTCAATCCCTTTTCAAACTGCTTTGCTAGCCAAATAGCATCCTCCAAATTAGCAGGCCTAGAGGTCCTTACAAAACATCTCAGCTGTTGTTTCAGTCTCACCACAAAACTATCCAAAGAGTATTAGTCAGTTAATGTGGGATAACTCTGCAATAGTGGCCCCTTAAACTCCTCATATTTGTCAGAAAACTCTACCACACTCCCCCATTGTTTGAAGTTGGAGAATTCCTCCATTACATCTGCATGGTTATCACAAAATCTTTTGCAGATAGCCCTAGCAAACAAGGTCCACTGAAAACCTTCTCTCAGACTATTCAAATAAGTTTCATACCACATAGATGCCTTTCCAGTTAAATTGACACATAGAACATGCATCACTTCATCTCTGGGGATTCTAGCTAGCATAAAAAATCTGTCACACCTCACCACCCACAGCCTTGGGTTATCATAATCAAAAACAGGAAATTCATGCTTATACCTCATTGTTTGTTCACCAGCTTGGTTGTTCAGGCCAGGTCTGGGATTGAAATGGACTCTCCTTGGAATCCAAGGTCTCTCAGCTCTCAAGGGGTGCATGTGGGGTCCATACTGATTCTCTCTCAGTCCTTCCTCATCATCAGACACCTCATGTGGCTTAGTGAGGCCATCAACTGCAGGCTCCTTGCCAGGCCTCCTGCCTAGATCAGATCCTTCCTCTCCTGGACTGGCATGGGATGTTTGAGCCTGACCATGGACTGAAGAAGGCTCGGGGGGTGGAGGGGGCCTATTGAGCCTCAGGAGTTCCACAATCTCATCTTTCCAAGCTTGCATATGGTCCTTCAATTCTTGGTTACTGTCTCTCATCTCCTGCCTAGCCTCTGTAAGGCTGCTATTAGTTTCCAAAAACAAGGCTTCCAGCTTGGTTAATCTATCTTCCATGGCTGCTGATGCTGTGGTAACCATGGTGGGCTCTGATACCAGTTGTTACAGACCTGCAAACTTGCCACGAACAGAACAGAAATAGGGGTAAAGGGGAAGAAGAAATAGGGGTGAAGAGGAAGAAGAAATAGATTTAGGGTTCAAGAGAAAAAGGGATTTAGGGTTTGATTGCTTAGCAATTCTGTAAAAACAAGCATAAAAAAGGAAAACAACATTCTCAAATAAATAAGAAGAAGCTAGGCTAAAAAACAAAGGAATCTTCAACAAACTCCACCATTCTCGCTTGGCATCTGAGAAATGCTCTAAACGCCGTCGTCTGATGGAACATTCAACCGCTTCCAACTGCTACTTTGCAACGATGTCGTTCGGCTTATTAACTTCAACGCTCCCAACGGCTGCTATCAAACGCTGTCGTTTAAATAAGTGACCTGATTGCTTAATTCCGGCTCCAAACGACAGCGTTTTGGTCCCTCGACTTTCCTTCTTCACTTGGCTTTATAACCTGCAACTCCTCCTGACCTTCCATTCTCATTCCCTCCTTCAATTCCTCCATTTTACCCCTCAAGTTCATGACAGATTCTCGTTGTTTCGAGTAGTGAACCTAGGATCTGTTCGTTGTATAATACGTCACTTGGGATTGAACTCAAATGTCATATTGTATATTATGCCCCACCTTTAATATTTCATGTTTTTCCACTAAATTTGTGAAATGAATTATGCAGATTAAGGTCTAGGTTAATGTGATATCTTTTCATGCATATGCTGATATTTCTTTTGAGAGTTCTTCAGATGTAAGTATTTCTTTTCCTATGTATTGGCATCTGGAAATCCACTCTGAAAGGGAAGAACTAGTGTTTGAGTCTAAGTCCATTGTGTTTCAAGAATGGAACTGGGGAAATTATTCCTTTGATTTTAACTGGTTATTGAATTACTAAATTAAACAATCCTAATCTTTACTAAATTACTTGTATGTAAGCCTCGCATTATTGTGTATGTTTCATCACCCTTACACTTTTCATAATATACATGCCACACACTAAGCAAGAGGCAAACACTGATTTTTCCATAAATGAGATAGTATTCCTATTGCTATTTCTAATTATAGCCTTTCATTGATTCTCTTTTCACAAGGGAGGCATAGGGATCACAGATCTGAAGTCTGCTCTTCAGGTAAATTTAGAAAAAAAACTGGTTTAACTTTTTTGCTATGCTATCTCTTTATTTATTTTTGCTTGAAACCAATAGTATACATCAAATTACAACCAAATGATTATCTCAGTATCTCCAATATGTGCAGCAATGTTGAGTGTAAACTAAGTTTTAACTTCACATTACGGATTATTTTAGTGGTCGTGTTAATTATTTAAGAGGTATAACTCTGCTTAATGATTAAGTGTTTAACCAGTTATATTGCAGTTTGTCCTCTCTCTCTCTCTCTTCATGCATAATCTGTGGGGATGGGGGATAGTTTGAACCTATCATCTTAAGAACACTTGGAGAGTTTGCAGCTTTGACATACTGAATTTGTATGTAGGTGTGTGCAGTGATGCAGAAACTGGAGAGCCTCTCTCTTGATGCTTTATGTTTTTTGGTGAACATAAACGTGAATTCATTACATTAATAACTTCATTTCTATACTGTATGGGCATCGAGAGTGTAGTAGATGAAAAAACTCTTCGAACTCTCCCCTGATGAGGTATGGTCCCGACAATACATCCATTATATGATCATCGTAGTGTGCATATATATTAGACATGGTGTTATACCTAGTAACCTAGAACAAGAACTAGGAGCAGTTCCTAAAACAATGTTATCAAGTCAATTATGTTATACCTTACTACCCGAGTAACCTAGAATGAGAGTTAGGAGCAGTTGTTAAACATCAATATGCATGCAATGGTACAACAGTGGATCAAAACTATAGCCAAGAAAGAACCAGCGGCTTTCCTCTTCTTGCATGCATGGCTTATTACATTTTACGCATGGCTGATTATAAACATTGCATGCATGAGGTTGCATCAGGTTATGAGAGAAAGGAAATAAGCTTTCTTTTGGGAGATACAGAGGCCACTGCTGGTGTCCTTACGGTTGTTCATTCTTTTTCTAATTTTTCTACTAAAAACTAATCTAGCTAGTATGCTACTTATCAGCTGTTGTGATTTGCTAAAGATTATTATTTGATCTGGATTGTAGCACTTTGGACTGAAAGCGGATCAAGCACCTGTAATCTTAATACAGTCCAATGATGGAAAAAATTATTTGAAGCCAAATGTGAAACCCGATGATATTGCATCTTGGGTTAAGGACTACAAGGTAATGCTCTCGTGATTCTATTGCTTGGTCCTCGATTGTAATATAATATAAAATATAAGTGTATAGTATAGTCTAACTATCAGTTTAGACTTTTAGTTGACTTTGCTTATGCAATTAGCTTCCATGTCTGAAAATATATTTTTCTTGAAATATGGTTGCAGGAGGGGAAGTTGAAGCCATATATAAAATCAGAGCCTATTCCCGAAGTCAACAATGAGCCAATTAAGGTGGTTGTTGCTGATAACCTGGAAGATTTCGTGTTTAATCGGGGAAGAATGGTGTGTATCTAGACCACTAGTTCAGTTGGAGGATATGCATTGTTGCCTGTAGTAAGGATCAGAAAAGAATTATATATGTAAATATGTTTTGTATTGTTACAGTTCTAATAGAATTCTATGCACCCTGGTGTGGCCACTGCAAGAAACTGGCTCCAATCTTGGATGAAGTTGCAGTTTCATTCGAGAACGACCCTGATGTCAAGATTGCAAAAATGGTAAGAAATTTTCATCCTTGAAAATTGTGTTTGTTCCATAATGTGGAAGCTAAATTCATTTCCATTTGTCATATTCCTAGGATGCAACTGCAAATGATATTACGAGTAATAGATTTGAAGTTGAAGGGTTCCCAACCCTATACTTCGTATCTGCAAGTGGTAACTTGGTCCAATATGAAGGGGATAGATCAAAAGAGGACTTTATTGACTTTATCCAGGAAAATAGGGATATACGTAGCAATACAGACTCTGCTGCATCAAAAGAACCAGCCAAGGATGAGCTCTGATCTGAGGAGGAGGTAATTAGTTGTTTCTCTTAAAGCATTGTTTTATAAATGTTTTATTTTGGTATTTAATTTCATCGTTGTAAATTCATTCCTACCTTAAATTGATTCGACAAAGTTTTGTTTTAATTTCTTTAAAGTAAATAACAACTAAGCTATTATTTGGATCATCTGGTGAGGAAATTAATTCACTTTTTATTCTAAATTTTATGTGCAGTATTAGAGCGTGTAGTAGAAGGGTATAATGAGAATTAGTCGAGGACTTTCTTGTCTTTGATCCTCTAGGTTGTTACAACTGCTTTTACCGCCCTTTCTTTGTATATATGCTCTTCATGTATTCGGCTAACAGAATTAATGAAAACAATTGCCAACCCTTTCTCATCTCAATGTCTCTCTGCACCTTTTGATCATCTCCTTGGCTGATCTCCATCATGGTATCAGAGCAAGGGAGGAGATCCTATGCCGGAGCAGTTACCGACGTCGGAGAAGCCAGTCAGCCACCGCAACCACGGATGAGTCAACCACCGATCAATGCTCCACCAATCATAGCTCCTCAGCGAAATCAGACTGAAGATGTCGAGAATCCTCTGTACCTCAACTCCAATGAGAATCCGAACACCATCCTTGTCAGTCCTCCACTCAATGGCAGTTCAAACTACGCTTCATGGAGCATCTCAATGCAAGTCGCATTGGAGGTGAAAAACAAATGGTTCCTGATCGACGGAACCGTACCGGCGCCGGACATAACTCAGAACAACTATCAAGCGTGGAGAAGGTGCAATCTGATGGTGAAGTCCTGGATATTCAAAACTGTGCATCCATCCATCGCACAAAGCGTGATGTACATGGAAGCCGCAAAAAACGTTTGGAATGATTTCAGAAAGCGATTCTCTCAGCGAGATCCGCATCGTATATCAACTTTGCAGAATGAGATCTACAACTTGAAGCAGGGAAGTCTCTCGGTGAATGAATACTATACCAAATGCAGAACGTTTTGGGAAGAGATGAATGAGCTGCGTCCCCTTCCGATCTGCAAATGCAATCCCCGATGTTCCTGTGATCTAGTCGATCTCGTCAGAAAAGATCGCGAAATAGACGAGATCATCCGATTCCTGCAAGGCTTAGTGATGACTATAATCCGCTTAAATCTAATATTCTTGTGCTTGATCCTTTGCCAGAGATGTACAAGGTATTTGTCATGGCGGAAAAGTTTGAGAGACAATTGAACATCACTAGCTCAAACCTGCAGTTCAGCCTTGCCAATGCCGTTCACAATGAGTCCAACTCCAATGAAGAAAACAATGTAGCAGCAGTGAACTACTATAACGGAAAGAGGAACATGAACTCAGGCAATGGAAATCGAAATGCTAAATGCACCTATTGTGGAATGATTGGTCACACCGTGGAGAAGTGCTATAAGAAGCACGGCTATCCACCGGGGTGGATTCCGGGGTTCAAATCCAAGGGAAAACAGCCGGCCATGGCAGCTTCTGCTAGCTTGGACAATGCTACCACTTCTGAACAGCTTCAGAAACTTATATCCCTGCTACAAATCCAAGTTGATCAACACCAGGCCCCTACTACTGCTGCTGCCGTCTCTCTTATTCCCAATTTTACAGAACATGGAGTTCAAGCAGAAGGCAAGTTCAATTTCACTTCTCATATAAATTCTCTTAATCTTTGTGCTTCCACTTGGATTTTGGACTCGGGAGCAACTGATCATATAGTGTGCTCTCGAGAATTTTTTAACAATTGTTGTGAAGTTAAGAGAGCCACTGTGAACTTGCCTAATGGAGAGAGAGTTGTTGTTCAACATAAAGGAGATATCAAGTTGGCAGAAGATCTGTGGCTAAAGAATGTGTTGCATATTCCGGATTTTAGATTCAACATTGTCTCAGTTAGTAGATTGCTACAAGACTCATCTCACATTTTGATGTTTAACTATGGCCAGTGCCTCCTCCAGAAAGTTGGGATGACCAGTGGTTTTGCTAGGGAAGAAGACGGATTGTACCTACTGTGTCATCCGCCGAAGATCAGTTCCTATAGCAATTCTGTGATGAAAGTTGATAGTGCAGACCTTTGGCACAAACGTTTGGGACATTTTCCCGTTAATAAGATCCATCTTATAAAGAATGTTTCTGCTTCTTATCCTAAGCAATTGCCTTGTAATGTTTGTCACTATGCTAAACAGAAACGAGCCATTTTTCCTTTAAGCAGCACCATGTCGAATAAATGTTTTGATCTAATTCATGTTGACATTTGGGGTCCCTTCATGGTTGAATCTCTAGGGGGAGAGAGATACTTTCTAACTATTGTTGACGATTTCTCTAGATACACTTGGGTTCACCTCATGAAGAACAAATCCGAGACAAGGGCTATGATCAAAACCTTCCATAAACAAGTACAAACTCAACATGGAGCAGTCATCAAAATTTTAAGAAGTCACAATGGAAGGGAATTCAACATGAATGACTTCTTTGATGAAAATGGGATGGTTCACCAAACATCGTGTGTCAACACTCCCCAAAAAACGCGGTAGTTGAGCGCAAACACCAACACATTCTAAACGTGGCTCGTGCCCTCAGATTCCAGGCCAACTTACCCCTTAAATTTTGGGGATTATGTGTTTTACATGTTGCTTTTATCATAAATAGGTTGCCATCCCCCGTCACTGCTTGGCTTAGTCCATATGAAAAGTTGCACGGAAAAGAGCCTAGCCTGGACAATGTGAAAGTTTTTGGATGCTTGAGTTATGCTGCTACTCTATCACAAGGCAGACACAAGTTGGCACCTCGCAGTAGACAATGTGTGCTCATTGGTATTCCAGCTCACATCAAGGGATATCTCCTCTATGATCTACAAGATAATTCCACCTTTATATCTAGGGATGTGATCTTCTACGAAAATCATTTTCCCTTTGCTGACAAAGTAGCCCATGCTGACAAAGCCTCTCAAATGGATACCCCATCTCTGCCCAACATTCCTGTCACTAGCTGTGAAGAAGCTGTTGATCTAGGAACCCTCCATAGTCATGATGATTCGATGAATGACACCCACAGCAGTGTTGGTGTGCTTACAATGCAAGATGAACCAAATCCCTATGAAGCACACACAGATTCTGTTTCCACACAAAATCTCCCAGAACATTCTGTGCCAAGCAATGAAGTCTCTTTACATACTGCCTCTGATGAAGAATGCAGTGAGGGCACTGTCGTGATCATCCACAATACACAGCCAAGAAGATCTAGCAGGTCTCGCAATGCCCCCTCTAAACTTCAAGACTACTACTGTGATGACATTATGAGTTACAAAACATCTCCCCACTCTCTGTTGAAGGTCATCTCCTATGCCAATCTCAGCCCCTCACATAAAGCCTTCTCCATGGCAGTATCCACAATTAAGGAGCCAAGAAATTATCAACAAGCCATACAAGATGAGTGTTGGAAGAAGGCCATGGATGCTGAAATTGCAGCCCTATAGGATAACCAAACGTGGGAGTTAACTGATTTACCCCCGGGAAAAATTCCCATTGGTTGCAAGTGGATTTTCAAAGTGAAGTTGAAAGCCGATGGCACAATAGAAAGACATAAGACACGGCTCGTATCTAAAGGCTATATGCAGCAGCTTGGCATCGATTACCTTGACACACTCTCTCCGGTGGCAAGGTTGACTACCATTCGTCTCCGAGCATATCTATCATCGAATCTGTCAAGAGATTCTTAGACAATGAGTTTAAAATTAAAGATTTTGGCCCCCTAGGCTACTTTCTTGGAACTGAAGCTAGCAAAGTGAATGGAGGCATGAATCTATGTCAACGAAAATTTGCCGTGGACATTTTAGAAGAGGCTGGCTTCCTGGAAAGTAAGCCAGTACCAACCCCCATGGTTCAAGGCTTAAAACTAGCTCGCGATGATGGCACACCCCTGGCAGATCCGAGTATATTCAGAAGATTGGTAGGGAGAATGCTATACCTTACTGCCACACGCCCAGACATAGCATATTCCGTTCAACAACTCAGTCAATTTGTTGATTTTCCTACGGATAAACACTTAATAGCTGCTCATCGTATATTGCGTTACATTAAACTGTCACCTGGCCAAGGCCTGCTATATACTTCAAACTCTCAACTTCAGCTCAGAGTCTTCTCAGACTCCGATTGGGCAGCATGCGGTGACACTCGAAGGTCCATCACCGGATATTGTGTATTTCTAGGTGACACCCTTGTGTCATGGAAATCCAAGAAGCAGATGACAGTGTCTAGGAGTTCCTCCGAAGCCGAATACAGAGCCTTGGCAGCCACAGTCTGTGAGGTACAATGGCTTTTCTATCTCTTACAAGACTTGCACATCCAGCTGGACAAACCAGCCACCTTATTCTGCGACAGCAAGTCCGTATCTTCCGCCAATCAAGTGGCCGATGGTTTTACTAAGCCACTTGGCTCTCAGATGTTCCAAACCTATGTATCTAAGCTGGGCGTCCAAAATCTACACGCTCCAGCTTACGGGGGGGGGGGGGGGGTATTAGAGCGTGTAGTAGAAGGGTATAATGAGAATTAGTCGAGGACTTTCTTGTCTTTGATCCTCTAGGCTGTTACAACTGCTTTTACCGCCCTTTCTTTGTACATATGCTCTTCATGTATTCGGCTAAAAGAATTAATGAAAACAGTTGCCAACCCTTTCTCATCTCAATATCTCTCTGCACCTTCTGATCATCTCCTTGGCTGATCTCCATCGTGCAGGTTTGAGTCTTTAGTTTTTACAGAAACATGGGAGGACTCGTTCAAGTTATTTTTTGTTTTTCATTTGTAATAGTTTAGAGTTAAAAATAGCATATTTTGAAGTTTACTATCTAGTGTGAGGTTTTTGGAGCATTTGCAATCTTATATATAACTTCAACAATATCATAAATTACAAGACGCGATTTATTTAAATCAATATATGAGATTTAACTTCAACAATATCATAAACATTTCATGACCAGTACATACTCAAGGTGGGTGTTGTCGTTCTGCACAATGCATAAGCGGGTTTACAACCTTGGATATCCCTCTTCCTCGCGGACCTCTCTGGTAATGCTATTATCGTATCTGTGAAATTGAATCCTCTTGATTTGCGGTTGGCAACTGCTGAAACAAAACTCCTTTGATGCAAGATCTTGGGATATATTTTCATGGGGCGGTATCACACAGTGTTTGATTATAAGTCCTATTTTTGTATAGCGTGGAAATCCAAATCAGAAGATTGTGAAAACGAAATACAGGAATGGTAGAAAGAGATATCCGCTGCAACAACAACCATTAGCTCGAGGGACCTTGGGTGGTATTAACTCTAATCATTTTCTTTTGAGTTCACTAGGGATGCTAAGCAAATATTGTAGGCAGTCGGCTTATTTGCATCTATACTTGCCTTTATTATGTTTGTTAGGAACTTCTGAAAAAGATAGCTCCTACATGGATGAATGAAGAAGGACCCTGAAGCTGATAAAGCTTTTGGCTGGGTACTCTTGGTCTTGCAAGAGGTAAAGTAGTCCCAAGTGTTTGTTTTCTTGTTGTTTGTGTGAATTTCAGCTTTTAGGCCTTAGTTTTACATTGATTTTGAGTATTGAACTTCTGTGATTGTTGGGACATTTTTCTTGCTTTGAGCATGAGGATATTTTATGTGGTTGATAAAGGTTATCACAATATTACATTTTAAGTAATTTATTTTAATTGTTAACATTTAGAATTTGTAGTTTATTTGTAGTAAAATGTTATTAGAAGGTGAAATTTTAGATTGGTGTGTTTTAGTTGATAGAATTGGTGTGTAGTATACATCTTAAATTGATTAATGTTGAAATATATTATTTGAGAGTTATGCTGGGATGTACAGGAAAATATTGGTAGTTTTAGAAAAAAAATTGTTTTTTTTTTAATTTCTTTTACTGTACGCATCTAAAGTTCAGAAACTTTTGACGCGTATAGTATTTTTTTTAGAATAAATAAACATTATACGCGTCCAAAGTTCACGAACTTTGGACGCGAATTATCATTTTGCGCGTCCAAAGCTACTTTGCGCGTCCAAAGCTATGTGTCTGGACATGGTTTCGGGTTCCACAAAAGATCCCGGGACCAAATTATTACAAAAGAGTCAGTGGGGGGTAGGTAGGGGCAAGGGTACCCGCCACCTACCCACTGCCCCATTGAGGCCGCCGGCAGCGGGCAGGCGACTGACCGCCGGGCACCCGCTGCCTAGTGTTGCGCCGCCAGCGGGTGGTCCTCCACCGGCCGGCCACCCGCTGGAAATTCCATGTGGAATTTGGTGGTTTTCCCCGTTTGATATTTCCCGTTGTCCCATTGGACCCCGTTTGTCGTGCCTGAGTCTAGTTTGATGTTTCGGGTACCGTTCGTAGGATAAAAGAGTCTTTTGGCCAAGGTGAAAGATGTATGAACCCCTTAGGCATATCTCTAGTAATGTGGTTGACCACGTATAAGCTTTAGATACATGTTTTCCCCTTCCCTATGTGCTAATGTGGGTTGCATGTGCTTGGCTATGTGTTATGTGTGCATGATACCCCAATTGGTTGCGATCAATTGGCTATACGGGCAGTTGGATGGGTTGAGAACCATCGGCTGTTAACCAAGCCGGTTGCGATCGGTCAGGTATATAAATATATATATATATATATATATAGGGCTGCAGTCCACCGTTTGGTTACGATCAAACGTTATAAATGAGCTGCGGTTCATCAATCTGGTTGCGATCAGAAATACACACTATTCGGGCTGCGGTCCACCGTTTGGTTGCGATCAAACGTTACTGTATGAGCTGCGGTTCATCGATTAGTTGCGATCAATCTCCTTGTGCTGCGATACAGGCAGGGTGCTTCGGGGCCATGCCAGAGCTATATGCGCTGGCGCTTCGTGTATGGGTGCGTGAAGGGTCCTGCGGCACCACCAAATGTGTTTATGTGTTGAGATGGTGATTGAATACTGATATGTTTGATGTGAAATAATCTTGTGACCTCAGGGTGTATGCTAGTATCTTCATATGTGTGATTATAACTGATGATGTGCTTACCTTTACTTGTTGAGTCTATTCTCGGTTTTAAATTAGAGTCTCATAAGTATATATATCTTCCGGCTTCAAAATGGTTTCAAAATGGTTTTAAATTAGAGTCTCATAAGTATATATATCTACCTATATTGTATTTTAACGCGTTGGAGTGTGTTACCAGCATTATTCGCTTAACAGATATATTTGGCTTTCAGGCACAGATGAGTAGCTCCGGAGCGCGCTAGAGGACCCGAAGCTTAGTTAGTTAGTTTGCTTATCGGCCTGCGTGCCATGATGATGTATTGACACTGTTTTGAGGATATTTAGATAGTATAGCCTGTGCATCTGAATTCTCCCGAGAGGAACATAGTCCAAACGGTATTCTCCAAAACCTCACCGATATAGATAATACATAAATATATCTCTCATGCAACAATCTCATGTATGCAATAATTCTATTACTTCTCAATGCATTAAAGGATAATCTACCACATGCTTATGGTTTTTGAAAGTATTCTTGGCCTCACGTTGGCCCTTTATGCATCTTTGAAATATGACTCATGTGAAATGTCAAAATGCTCTATAACATGCTTCAAAATCATGTATACACTAACATGAAGTATTCAAAAATATATCAACATACTCGATCGGTTTGCAAAATAGCAATTTCTATACATTTTACTCAACAAGTATGCTTCTATTCTCATTGATCATATAATACAATTTAATCATGCTATCATAATAACTCATATTCTCAAAGGATCATGCTTCTTTACTCAATAAAAAACATTATTTGATTACATAATCAACAATTTCTCAAACACAGAGAATTTAACAAAATATGCACTGTGTAACAATTCTTCACAAAATCATTCTTAACATACTTTTTTTTTAATCCAAATTCCACGAAATCAAAGCCAAAACGTGCGTCAAGATGAACCCGAAGAGCCGAGCCACAAGGGCCCGTAACACTCAGTCCGAAACAACACGTAGCTGAGCCACAAGAGCCCGGCCACTGCACAAAAATCTCATTAGAACAATACTCAGGGACCTGGGGCGGGACTCTTCATAGTGCGCCCCTGGAGTCTCGTTAAGAAGTCGGGACTAGGCGACGGCCCTCTTCTAGGGCCGTGCCCTAGTCCCGTGGTGACACAGCTCTAGCCGGCGGCCCTTCTGATGGGCCGCGGCTAGGGCCGCCACTCTGGTCTGGTGCACACTGTGTTGTGCACCAGATAGCATTTCTCATGCAAAAACTTATCCAAACATGTCCAAAACAATCTCAACAACTCATAAACACATACCAAAGCATTTCTAATCATAAACACATCAAAAACCCATAATTTCTATTCATTTTTACTCAAAATTAGGCTACACAGAGCCAAATCTAAAGAGGAATCCATGGGGTTATACCTCTTGTAGTCTAGTCTTCTTGCTTGGATCTCTTCTTCCCCTTGGCCTAGCTTGAACCTCCTTCACCACCTACACTTCCCATCACACCTTCTATCCTTAGCCTAGATCTTCAAAGACTAAAGAGAACTAGAAGAGAAAAGATGCTAGAATGAAGGATGAACAAGCTTACTAGGTTGATGTTTCTCTCCTTTAGATCATCCTAGCATCTCACCCATCACTTGATCTTCATCAAAACCCCCAACAACCCAACATAGAAATAAGATAAAGATTAAAAGAAAGTGAAGAGATCTTAGATAGAAAAGATGTAGAAAGGCTTGATCTTACCACATCTAAGCCTTATGAGATGGAAAGGTGGAATCTTCGGTCTTGTTTCTTGAGTTGGAAGATGAATGATATTTTGGGTGTGAAAGGGGAAGGAGATTAGAGGAGAGGAAGAAAATGTAAGAAATGTCTAGGTTAGGATTCTTGTATGGGTAAGGTGAGTTATATATATTCATGTGTATGTATTAGGGTACTCAAGAATTAGATATGGGTCTTTATAATATGGGTAGACTTTATTACTAGTTCAGGAGTATTTACATGGGTTTGGGCTAGAAGAATTAAATACCATGTAAGCATGTTGTGTGTGTCATTTGGATTAGACGTGGTAAAGGTCCAGTACATCAATATGTACACCCTCGCTACTCTATATATTAGCAACTACTTGAACACTTATGTGGAGGAAGTTTTAAGCCGCTTGCTGGTCCTAAAGAATGGCCCAAGTCAAGCAAGGAACCACCATTGTCTCCATTGTACACTAGCAAACCTGGAAGACCAAGAAAGTTGAGGAAGACTGGCAGAGATGAAATAACCAAAGATGGCACACATGTTAACCCTACATTGCTTGTTAAGAATTGAAGGAAATGCAACAAAACAGGTCACAACTCCAGCACATGCCCTGATGATCCAGCTGCAAGACCATGAAAGGTAATGTTGAGTTATTTAAATGTTGAGTTCTAGATGGAGTAGATTTGCATATTTAAATGTTGATTTGTTTAATGTTCTTTTCTGATCATGTAGCTGACTCCAAAAAAAAAAAGAGGAATACAAAGAAAAAAAGTCATTCTGTCCCACCAGTTCAGCCTTCTGCCCAAGAAGAAAATCTTGAGTTCTGGAATGAAGCAGCAGATCGAAATGGTAGCTTTGTTTAACAATGCACCTATGGCAGGTTTGGTTGGCACTCAACCTGAAGAGATCTTTACTACTCAGCCATAAGGTATCTTTGATAACACTAAGGCAGCAACCATCACTCAGCCACCAAGCAGACCTCCCAAAATGTGTACATTAGGGTTAAAATCAAGGAAGATGAAGAATACTTCTCCTACTGTTGGTAGGATTAATAGATCCAAAACAACTCTCAAGTCTAGGTTCACCAACACCTCTGACACACCTCTAAACATTGATTGAAGTTGAGTTCTACTTTTATTTTTGCCCACATTCTAGAATGAGTTTTTGCTAGGGTGAAACTGATACTTGGATGTATCTTGGGTCAGATTATGGATTAGTTTTTTGCTAAGATGATGTACGAAAACATTCTGGTTTTTTGATACAATGATGTATGAAATCATTCTGGAATGACATGTCTTGTTTCCAACATTTACTTTCTGTTTTTTGCTACTTGTGTTTGCCAATTACCAATGCCATAACACTTACCATTACCAATCTCTTTAAGTAAAGAAACGGCCCGCCGTTATAGTTAACGGAGTCCGCTTGTTTGGTGTATTAAACACCAACTGACACTACAGTATATCTAAACCGACACTTCAGTTATATCAAAATGATACTGTAGTTATAGTGAAATGAAACTGCAGTGTATATAAAATGAAACTGCAGTGTATATAAAATGAAACTGGATAACATTTCACATATTTGAGTGTATATTGTACAATGAAGCTGTAATTATGCAAAATAACCATATTATTATTTATTAATAAAAGTTTGGGCGGGAAACTACACATCACGATTTTATTTTTATTAATAGTATAAATAAGAGATAAGAGAAGTATTGTTTTGATTAGTTTTTAGTTCTTACCCCTAACCTTTTGAACTTAACTAAATTTAGTCTAAAATGTATAATATGTTCTCATACAGGGCCATATTTTAAGTTTTTGTGGCCCTGTTCTAGTAAATAAATGTGGCCCTACAAAATCACAATTTTGAAAACTAATACATGTTAGTTTCGAACCTTTGACCTCCAAGTTAAAATACAATAAATAAATACACATTCTCACCATCTATTCATGAAACCTTTTAAGTTCAATTGAAAACTTTTAGTTTTTATTTCTAAACTAACTATGTATTATATTTTCTCATAAGAAAGAAGGATGATGTTTGGTGTAAATGTGATATTTCAAACGTTTAGATGAAATTTGATCAATTTGTAAACGTTAAATGACTAAAAGTGAAAATGTTGTTATATTCAAGAATCAAAAGCAATTATATATGTCAATAATAGATGTAAATTAGAGAAATGACCATAAAGGATAATGGAATCTATTTCACAAGGTTGTCCATGGACATGTCTGATTAGGGCGACAACATGTGACACCCAAGTTTTGGGGTCCGATTTGTTTTTTCTTAAAGCTAGATATAATCTATTGCTTTTATGCTTTATAATAATGTTTATAGAATTCAAAAGGTTGTTTTAAATGAAATTGAAAATACAACATTAGAAGAAATTGATATTTAAATTTTGACAAAAAAATTTGTATATAAATATACAATAAAAGTGTCACTTTTAAGATAAATTTTGAATTGTATTTCTTTTCTTTATAGAATGTTTATGCATCTTATTTTGACAAAAAAAAAAAAAAATTATTTTACATTTTTATTTTTTATTTGTACATATATAATAATTTAAATAAAACTTGGTCTAAATTTAACTACAAGACCCCATCTTTACGGGAGGGTACTGTATTCATTTATATATACAAATGATGACATATAACTAGTACACAGATCATAACCAAGCAGGCTATGAATTTAATATTCAAGCTAAGACATAGTAAAATAAAAAATAGAAAGAGAAAGAGAAAGAGAAAGGTGTTTATTGTTAGTATTAATATAGCGCACACATAGACGGGCGGGATTGATATGATGAAGTGAAATGGAGGTTTTCTCAGCACTTGGGAATTGTAACCTTGCAGAGTTCATTGGCTTTCTTGGCAGCTGGGGACTTGATGATATACTCATTCAGAGTGGGACTCTTGACGTATTCGCAGAAGCAAGGCTTATGTTGATTAAGCCTCTCGCAGCAGAGTGGTGATGGGTTGGCATTGAGCGTTAAGGCGCTAAAGCAAGGGTCGAGCTGCTTCGCGTCGCAAGCAGCCAACGAAAATTGTGCTTCTCCCAAGAGAAGCAATACAACTGCTAGTGTGATGAGGTTAAAGGCCTTCATTTTTGTTAGCATTAATGCAATTGATCTGATCTGATAATATAATATAATCATCTCTCAAGGCCCCATATATATATGGACATCCAGTTAATGTGATATAGGAAACTTGGGGCTATGATGCATCTTTGGCTTAGTGATTGGGAGAATTTATAGAGAGATTTTGGATGTTAATTAACCAATGGTAAATCTTACGTACAGCATGTTATTTACCTTTGTGCTTATGTATGTTGTGCACCGTACTCTCATCTAATGGCTATGAGAAAATGTTTAGTTAATTGGTTTGAAGCTTATTGTTTTTTTGGTTTTTATTTTATATATATATATATATATATATATATATATATATATATATATATATATATACATTTCATATGGTTGAAGATAATTCATTCATGAATATACAGTTGAAAATTTAAAACAACTCAATTTGAAATTCAAAAATTTTTGATTAAATCTCCAAACTATTATCTGCATACTGCCACCAACATTGGACCACAGGAGGAAGTGTGCAGTCTATCTCTGAGCTCCTTTCTAGCTCCAAGTGAGTTTAATTTCGACGATAAAGCTCCAAAACCCAGTTACTTATATCACAGATATAAAGATTGCATTCTCTTATATTTTGCTAAAGGAAACACAAAGGAATGTAAAACCATTTACCTGTACATATCCAGCCGTAAAGACACCTTTAACAGATGAAGGAAACAAGACGAATATAAAAGAGACCCAAAAAAAAAAAAAAGATTCGATCTTTAAGCCGGGTATTGAGATCAATAGCTTCTACCAT
This sequence comes from Ipomoea nil, assembly GCF_001879475.1. Taxonomy (NCBI): domain Eukaryota; kingdom Viridiplantae; phylum Streptophyta; class Magnoliopsida; order Solanales; family Convolvulaceae; genus Ipomoea; species Ipomoea nil. The sequence continues at coordinate 2,071,801 of NW_017619493.1, forward strand.
TTCATTATGCTGTGTTTGGATTGAATTGAATTTTAATTTTTAGTTTGACTGAATACCACATAACCATATAACAAACTTAATAAAGCATCTAGCTACAGAAAGAATCAAGGATGAAGAATAATAAATGATGTAACTCAACATTTACAAGAACATCCATGGCCATTGCTCAAAGAGGTACTAGGGTGAAAGTTGTCTTTCCCATATTAGCTGATCAAGAAAGTCAAAAAACAATATAATTCCAATAAAGAGTTAAATTTGAAAATCTTGTTGCTACTAAACTAACAACAATACTAAAACAATAGTGTAAAAAATGTGACGATTTAATTAGAAATTTGAGTCACAATGAAGAAAATACTTAAACAAGAAAATCAAGATTTTAGGGTAGAAGACATCAGTTAGAGATGTAAGGTTAGAGGAATCTAGTACAGAAAAGATAAAAAAAAAAAATCTAACAATCTGCGTCCAAAGTTTAAACTTTGGACGCGTAAAGTGGAGGGTGGTGGCATTTTTGTAATTAACATGTCACTATTTATTTTATTTTTTATTTTTTTTTAAGTTAAGGACAATCGGCGTCCAAAGTTTGAGAACTTCGGACGCAGATTGCCACACCGCATTTTTAGAAAGATTATCTGCGTCCCATGCTCTCGCACTTTGGACGCAGATAATAAACCAATAAAACTAAAAAGAATCAACTCAAATTTTGGCCCTAGAGATATTTGGGTGTGGACAGTTTTCATCATCCATAATTAAAATTGTCAAGTAATAGCAACACTTATTGGTCGTTGGACACTTTTGATCCTCTGTCAGTGAATCCGTCTCTTAACCGTCTAATTGACCGAAGGGTAAAGCTGTCTTTTATGTGGTTTTCTTCTAATCCTAGTAAAATGTTTTTTGACATCTAAACAACAACTTAAACGAAGTTGTACTCAATAAACTTAGACGAAGCTTAGTAGTTCGAAGACAACTGTAACCCTAATCAGTTCAAAGTTGATGTCAACCTAAATCGAATCGTTTGTTACCTAATTCGAACCAACCGCTATGTAATTGGAAGACCCACACGAAGTTGTAGTTCGGCATTGATTTTAAAAGGTGAGGACGAAGGGATCAAGCACAATGGATGGGGTCGAACAAGGGGACAACAATACCCCAGGTAAATTTGGATTTTTATGTGTGGTAGGCTATGAAATAGGTTTAATTTGTTGTGGCTTGTTGGATGTACATGTGGTTTCAGAATAATTGCAAAACCCTATGTAAATTTGAGTGTTGTGTGTATGTAGTGAATAGAATAATTGCAAAACCCTAGGTAAAATCGAATTATTAGTTATGGGTGTTTTGTTAATGTGTGGTAGGTTATGAAATAGGTTTATTTCTAATGCTTGTTGCTTGAATATATAGTTTTTCAGTTCTGTGTATATATTGAATTAAATAAGTGCAAGTTGAGTTGCTTTAAAGATTCTGTACATGTCATTGGATGTCTGTTGTTTGATATACATATGCTTTGAATAATGGTGGGGTTGGTGTTTCACTTTATTAAATGCAGTACATCTCCCTTTGTTATTAAAAAATTGTTTGCGTATTGAAATGTAATTGGTGTGGACCATAGGGACCCCAATATGCTTTGTCTTTTCCCCCTTTTTGTTGCTTTGTTTCCCTTTAAGAGGCATATCAATGGCTATGAGATAAACACCCATCAAAATGGTTAAGGTCTCATTTCACTCCTTTTGCTAAAAGTGATGCTTTAGTTAACAATATTTCTTAAAGTTTCAATGCATTTATTTTAGATGCAAGGGGACAACCACTGATTTCTTGTGTAGAAACTATTAGGAAATTATTGATGCCATAGGGACCCCAATTCGTTTTGTCTTTTTCCCCTTTTTGTTGCTTTGTTTCCCTTTAAGAGGCATATATATCAATGGCTATGAGATAAACACCCTTCAAAATGGTTGAGGTCTCATTTCACTCCCTTTGCTAAAAGTGATGCCTTAGTTAACAATATTTCTGAAAGTTTCAATGCATTTATATTAGATGCAAGGGAACAACCACTGATTTCTTGTGTAGAAACTATTAGGAAATTATTGATGGAAAAGTTGTTTGAAAGTAAACAGAAAGCTATGAAATGGAAAGAACCTTTCTGTCCTAACATTATGAAAAGGATAGCTATAGTTGAGAAGGCTGCAAGTGGGTGTTTAGGGGTTCAAAGTGATGAAAACTTATTTGAGATTAAGTGCATGTCAATGTTAGGGGGATAGAGCAGCATTGTGTTGATTTTTTCAGGGGTACTTGTAGCTGTAGAAAGTGGGACTTAACAGGGATACCATGTAAGCATTTTGTATGTGCCATTTGGATTAGACGTGGAAAAGGTTCAGTACATCAATATGTACACTGTAACACCCCCAAAACAAGACATAAATTTAAAGCATTCAAACTTAGGAAACCAGATAAAGTCTAACCATCATAATATAAAACTACGGAAGTTAACATAAGTGTACGGGGATGTCATGCCACATCTAGGTCATCTCAACCTGGATGCATAGGCTTAAACAAAACTAACTATTCAAAAGTCATTAATATTCCAAGTGGCTCACAGGCCAAATAAGCTAAGTACGGGAAGATAAAGCTAAGTCTAAACCGGGGCTCCATCTAACGCGCTCTCGGGTCACTAACTGCACCTGAAAACATAAGGTTAGACAACCGTTAGCGATAATGCTAAGCAACTCAACTCCAACGCGTTGAAATGCATATTCATATACTGTAACACCCCACTTTTCTAACTTTTAATTACATCTCTAAACAGTCATTGTCATAAACTAAGCAGTGGAAATCTAGATGATAAGTAGTGGGAGTGTCACCGCCACAACCACCACTCTTGGGTGATCGCACAGGCAAAAGGGGTAAAACTACAAATACGATTAAGTCTACGAACTAAAAGTAAATACTGGAAATGTAAGGGGGGAAAACGTCACTCCAACACAGTCTACAACAATCCATCATCATGAAGTCATAATTCTAAATCCATAACATCATCATAAATAAAACTTAGAGTTTAGACATCTCTAACTAAAAGACTAGTCTAACTCGATCTCTTCTCACTGTTGGGCCCACCTGAAAGGGTTTTTGACAGCAACACATAGACAAACAAGAAAAACACCCGTTAGCACGAAGCTAAGTATAACCACACTCAACCCTGTAAAGCATTCTAGCATATACTTTGAAAGCATTTGATTCCTTTATAGCAATAAGCTAATCTTAATGATATCACATTCTTTAGATTTATCACATTCTTTCTAAATGCTTGCACCCTATGATATCAACTGGTATACATATATTATATGTGATCAGTCATATACATATATAAGGTATATATGTATAAGACTGATCACATAGATTTATCAACATATAGACTTCTCAAGTAGCTTAACAAGCAATTCATGCTTACAGATAGGATCATGTTTAAAGATCATATAACAAGTGTTCACATGCTATCACACTCTTATCACATAACTTATTAAGTTGAACTTCTACTACATCACAATAATCATGCTCAAGGAATATCTCAAGTTAAACATCTTATAAAACAATCTTTTACGATGCTCTATTCGTATACAATCATGTATAACATTATGCAATCTAGTGCAACAATATAATCATACTCTTATGCAATCTCGTGCAACAATATAATCATACTCTTATGCAATCTAGTGCAACAATACACTCATATTCTTATGCAATCTCGTGCAACAATATAATCACACTCTTATGCAATCTAGTGCAACAATATTCTCATGCTCTTATGCAAGCTAGTGCAACGATATACTCATATTCATATGCAATCTAGTGCAATAATATAATCATACTCATATGCAATCTAGTGCAACAATATACTCACGCTCTTATGCAATCTCGTTCAACAATATACTCATAGTCATATGCAATCTAGTGCAACAATACACACATACTCTTATGCAATCTAGTGCAACAATATAATCATATTCTTATGTAATCTAGTGCAACAATATAATCATACACTCAAATAATAAATAAAGTACTTTCTGTGGAGGTTTCTTTGTTACTTTCTCGAGTCTCTCTTGACTCTCTTTCTTTCTATCAAGTCTATATTGACTCTCATACTCGAGTCTCTATTGACTCTCTTTCTTGAGTCTCTGTTGACTCTCTTTGTAACACCCCGTGTTATGGCCTCTAACCTAAACTAATTATTTAATAACTTACCCTTAAAAGGGAATTGAATTCCCTTAATTAATTAGGAAAGGTCCACCATAGACCATGGACCCCTATCCCTAAACCAAACCCTTAGTCCAAGGAATAGAATAAGTAAATCCCTACCATTCAGACCCTAATTAGGACTCTTAGATATATATAAGGACATAGGAGGCACCTAGAATTCACACCACAATAGATTCCACCACACAAGAATTTCCAAGAATTCCCCTATCACCAAACCTAGGAGAAATCAAGAAGAGGAGATCTTAGAGAAAGAACCTTTGTAACCAAGGATTCTAATTAAGGCTAAGAGGTAACCCATGTCTCAACAAAACCTATTTTCCTCGCTATAATCTTCTTCTTTGGCTACATTGATATACAATTCTATGCTTGTGCATTGATAAGGCTTTTATGATGATTATGAGATAATCTTGATGTTTATGAGATGATCTTATGTGTTGATCTTGATAATCTTGATGTTTATGAGAGGGTCTTGATATTGGTGTGTTGATCTTGATAATCTTAAAGTTCTTGATTCTAAGATAAAATTATGATCTTATGCTTTAAATATGATTAGAGCCCTAGCTAGGGTAAATCGTTGATTTCTTATTATGATATTCTTGGTATGTTTGGGCGGGATTTTGCATGTTTGGGTATTGGGTCTTCATTATGTTTAGAAGTCGTGTTAGGAGGTATTTAATGTGATTCTTGATCTTAATCCATTACATGATTACGTGGTGTCGTCGTTTGTGTTTAAATGTGTCTGGACATGGTTTCGGGTTCCACAAAAGATCCCGGGACCAAATTATTACAAAAGAGTCAGTGGGGGGTAGGTAGGGGCAAGGGTACCCGCCACCTACCCACTGCCCCATTGAGGCCGCCGGCAGCGGGCAGGCGACTGACCGCCGGGCACCCGCTGCCCAGTGTTGCGCCGCCAGCGGGTGGTCCTCCACCGGCCGGCCACCCGCTGGAAATTCCATGTGGAATTTGGTGGTTTTCCCCGTTTGATGTTTCCCGTTGTCCCATTGGACCCCGTTTGTCGTGCCTGAGTCTAGTTTGATGTTTCGGGTTCCGTTCGTAGGATAAAAGAGTCTTTTGGCCAAGGTGAAAGATGTATGAACCCCTTAGGCATATCTCTAGTAATGTGGTTGACCACGTATAAGCTTTAGATACATGTTTTCCCCTTCCCTATGTGCTAATGTGGGTTGCATGTGCTTGGCTATGTGTAATGTATGCATGATACCCCAATTGGTTGTGATCGATTGGCTATACGGGCAGTTGGATGGGTTGAGAACCATCGGCTGTTAACCAAGCCGGTTGCGATCGGTCAGGTATATAAAAAAAAAAAAAAAAAAAAAAAAAAAAAAAAAAAAAAAAAAATATATATATATATATATATATATATATATATATATATATATATATATATATATATATATATATATAGGGCTGCGGTCCACCGTTTGGTTACGATCAAACGTTATAAATGAGCTGCGGTTCATCAATCTGGTTGCGATCAGAAATACACACTATTCGGGCTGCGGTCCACCGTTTGGTTGCGATCAAACGTTACTGTATGAGCTGCGGTTCATCGATTGGTTGCGATCAATCTCCTTGTGCTGCGATACAGGCAGGGTGCTTCGGGGCCATGCCAGAGCTATATGCGCTGGCGCTTCGTGTATGGGTGCGTGAAGGGTCCTGCGGCACCACCAAATGTGTTTATGTGTTGAGATAATGATTGAATACTGATATGTTTGATGTGAAATAATCTTGTGACCTCAGGGTGTATGCTAGTATCTTCATATGTGTGATTATAACTGATGATGTGCTTACCTTCACCTGTTGAGTTTATTCTCGGTTTTAAATTAGAGTCTCATAAGTATATATATCTACCTATATTGTATTTTAACGCGTTGGAGTGGGTTACCAGCATTATTCACTGAACAGATATATTTGGCTTTCAGACACAGATGAGTAGCTCCGGAGCGCGCTAGAGGACCCGAAGCTTAGTTAGTTAGTTTCCTTATCGGCCTGCGTGCCATGATGATGTATTGACACTGTTTTGAGGATATTTAGATAGTATAGCCTGTGCATCTGAGTTCTCCAGCTCAGATGTGGTATAGCACCCCAAACACTTATGTTTAGTTATGCTCTGTTTCGAGGTTTAATGATAGTATTGCATTTATTTCATAAGCATTTAAGGTTTTAAATTTTAGGGGTGTTACACTCTTTTTTTCTCTTATACTCGTAGACGGCTTAGGGTTTCACAGAAGTGTGACTTACCCCATCGGGAACGGCATAATTCCGACCCAATATCTCCTACCGTCTACGGAACCAATCTCGTGGTTCAAACTCTGTGGAATCAGGTATCGAACTATTAGTGTGCACACCCCCTAACCAGGATTCCAAGCCCGGCGGGAAGTTTCCAACCTCGTAACGTGGGAATACGCCGCGTTAAATATACTGGGACCGCAATGTCCATAATAATCTCCCGAGAGGATCATAGTCCAAATGGTATCCTCCAAAACCTCACTGATATAGATAATACATAAATATATCTCTCATGCAACAATCAAAGGATAATCTACCACATGCTTATGGTTTTTGAAAGTATTCTTGGACTCACGTTGGCCCTTTATGCATCTTTGAAATATGACTCATGTGAAATGTCAAAATGCTCTATAACATGCTTCTAAATCATGTATACACTAACATGAAGTATTTAAAAATATATCAACATGCTCGATCGGTTTGCAAAATAGCAATTTCTATACATTTCACTCAACAAGTATGCTTCTATTCTCATTGATCATATAATACAATTAATTATGCTATCATAATAAATCATATTCTCAAAGGATCATGCTTCTTTACTCAATAAAAACATTATTTGATTACATAATCAACAATTTCTCAAACACAGAGAATTTAGCAAAATATGCACTGTGTAACAATTCTTCACAAAATCATTCTTAACATACTTGTTTTTAATCCAAAGAGCCGAGCCACAAGGGCCCGTAACACTCGGTCCGAAACGACACGTAGCTGAGCCACAAGAGCCCGGCCACTGCACAAAAATCCCATTAGAACAATACTCAGGGACCTGCCGCGGAACTCTTCATGGTGCGCCCCTGGAGTCCCGTTAAGATGCCGGGACTAGGCGACGGCCCTCTTCTAGGGCCGTGCCCTAGTCCCATGGTGACACGGCTCTAGCCGGCGGCCCTTCTGATGGGCCGCGGCTAGGGCCGCCACTCTGGTCTGGTGCACACTGTGTTGTGCACCAGATAGCATTTCTCCTGTAAAAACTTATCCAAACATGTCCAAAACAATCTCAACAACTCATAAACACATACCAAAGCATTTCTAATCATAAACACATCAAAAACTTATAATTTCTATTCATTTTTACTCAAAACTAGGCTTCACAGAGCCAAATCTAAAGAGGAATTCATGGGGTTATACCTCTTGTAGTCTAGTCTTCTTGCTTGGATCTCTTCTTCCCCTTGGCCTAGCTTGAACCTCCTTCACCACCTACACTTCCCATCACACCTTCTATCCTTAGCCTAGATCTTCAAAGACTACAGAGAACTAGAAGAGAAAATATGCTAAAATGAAGGATGAACAAGCTTACTAGGTTGATGTTTCTATCCTTTGATGTTGGCAGACAAAATGTGAGGAAGAGGCAAAGAAATGTGATCAGGAAACTGTGATGGAGTGAAGGGTTTATATAGGGTTCAAAACCCTAGGATGATTCACAATGGTTGGTTGGATGACTTTATAAGGGATTTTTGGATGTCTTGTGGTCCACCATGTATCATGAACCATGGGCTAGAAATGATATTTCTTTATTACTTTTGGGGTGGAAAGTGAATTTTCCCAAAAGCTATATGGATGAACACTTGTTCAAAATTCCCTTTTGAATTCTCCCGGTCTCACTCGGATGAAATTCTCGATTTAAATCTTTGTACGCAAAGTACCCAAAAACTTTGGAATTTTCGAATGAAATTCATTTCTTCGGTGTCGAATTAACTTTAAAATGGAACAAATTTATTTTATTCAAAGACCGATTGCTCGCAAAAATTTTTAATGGAGTGAAAAAGCTACTTTGGGACTTCTTAATACTGGATTTATAAAAGGAAACTTTTGGGTTGTGACATATACTTTATAGGTAAAAACCATTTTGAGACTTGGGAATACATATATATATATATATATATATATATATATATATATATCCCTAAACAACTCTAGCTTTACAAATCAAGAGGAATAGAAGCAATACTCGACTCTTCGAGGGATGCACTCAACAATACCAACCAATACACAAGAATATCAATAGAATTAGCCCAACAAGACAATGATAATGGAATAAGGATCACAAGCAAGATAGGATAATCACAATCATCAACAAGGTGGTTCTCATCATGTTACACAATCAATCAATCACCAACAAGGTTCCAAATTCTCAAAGAACACAGCCAAACCAAGTCATTCACCGCGGAGCCATCGCAACGACTCGAATCATAATGGATTAGTATGAGGGACCTCAAAATAATAAGTACCGCTAGGTCAAATACCCTAGTATGGATTTTGCGGGGTCGTAGACCCGATAGAGATTTCAGCGGGGTCACTAAGACCCGATTATGGTTTCTGCGGGGTCAGAGGACCCGATTCATTCTTTCTGCGGGGTCAAAGACCCGATTCAATAATTCCGCGGGGATCTAGTCCCAATTCAAATATACCATTATCTCGAATCCCGATAAGAAAAGACCCAACTGTCCATCATACCAACTCAATCATCAGAACAAGATTTCAACACACAAGAAATCTAGAGATATAAAGCAAAGGTATAGATTCCACAAGAAGTGTGTACAACAACGGATAAGCTCCAAAAATAGCTCAATCAAAGAATCATCAAGACAAGGTACAACGGTGTATACGCTCACAACGAGATCCAAGTGGAAGGAATTCAAGAAAGAGATACGATGAAGATAATCCAAACGCAATACCACAATATCAAAGGATTCCAACAAGAGATCACAACGAATGGATAAGCACAAGTTATCAATTCAATCAAGAAGCAAACGATAGTTATCACAAGGAAATCACATACTAGTACCAAGAAACAACATAACTAGCATGCATGCCAACAAAGTAATCACTAGGGTTCATATGAATATCACAAACTTCATTAAAATCCAACGAATCACAATATTGGATTATAACCACGATTCAAGACTCATAACCTACTCATAGGGTTCACAATGTTAGACTATCTTATATTATTATTATTATTTCCATATTGTATAGTTTGTATTTTAGTGGTGATAGATTAGTTGACTTAGCCTTTCTATTAGTTAGGATTAGTTAGAGTTTTAATCATCGATATACTCTGTAATCCTATCTTCTGTTGTAAGCTATCTGAGGTGATTTCTCTAATCTGGTATCAGACAGGTTATCCGATCCTCTCCAACCTCCACCACCAATCTTCCCTCCCTCACCCCGTTCGACGATCGATCCCCGACCCCATAATGTCGGCATCATCCGAACGTACCATATCTGCTGCCGGAACCCAGCCGCCGGCCGCCGGCAACAACCTCTCCGGTGCCCACCATTACATCACCATGAAGTTAACGATGAAGAACTTTCTGTTCTGGAGGATGCAGCTCCTCTCCTTCCTCCGTGGCTAGGATCTCCTGGGTTTCGTGGACGGCACTCATCCGTGCCCACCAGCGACTGTCCCCGCCGCCTCCTCCACCGGCGAGTCGACCACGACATCTGCCGAAGCCACTCCGGTGCTGAACCCGGAGTATCATGCGTGGATGAGGCAGGATCAAACGATCGTGTCGCTGTTGGTATCCTCCATGGCGGACGATGTCCTTCACCTTGCGCTTGGCCGAGAGACGTCTACCGAGATTTGGACCTCCATCACCGGTGCTCTTGGTTCCTCCAGTCAAGCACGGTGCCTGACGCTGCTCAGCCAATTTCAGATGTTGCGCCAGGGCAACTCGTCGACAGCGGATTACCTGGGCAGAGCCGGAGTTCTCGTTGAGTCCTTGATTCAAGCCGGTCGGCCGCTCACCTTGATGGAACAGAATCTATATGTTATCCGGGGTCTCCATCCGGAACTGAAGTCGTTGGCCACATCGTTGACTGCCACCGGCGCGCCGGTAACCCTCACTCATCTCTCCGACTTCTTGCAGGCACACGAATTCATCCTGGTGGATGACTACCCCTCGATTGATGCTGGAGCTGGGCACACAGCTTTGTATGTTGGGGCAGGCCGTGGCTCGAATGGAGGTAACCGGCAGCATCAGTCCACGCAACAGTCGCGTGGTGGACGGCAAGGTCGCGGCGGCCAAAACCGAGGAGGCCGTAGCGGTAGGGGTGCGCCGAGATGTCAGATCTGCCGCTCCCATGGGCATTCAGCTGTCTACTGTTATAAGAGATACACAACGCAGCCACCGCAACCCCAGGCGCACGTTGCAATGTCCGGTGAGGCACCGGCGTCTCCGGTCGTCGTCCCGGCGGATGGGTGGTATCTGGATACCGGCGCCACCACTCACGCCACACCAGACGCAAACATGCTCGGGCAATCAGATGAATATGGCGGATCAGATGTTTTAAGAGTGGGTAATGGGGCAGGTTTGTCTATTTCGCGAATTGGTCGTGCAACTATACCATCCGTGTCCAAGTCTTTATATTTAAACAATATCCTGCATGTCCCAAATCTTTCTGTTCCGTTGCTTTCTGTACATAAATTTACAGTTGACAACAATGTTTTCTTTGAATTTCATGATAATTGCTTTATTGTGAAGGACTCCACAACCAAAGCAGTACTTCTTAAGGGACCAACGTCAGGCGGATTGTACAAACTTCCGGTGTCAAATCCAAATTTTGCGTTCGTCAGTTCCCGGGCCACTCCCACTACATGGCATCGCCGATTAGGACACCCGCACAAGCAAGTTCTAAATAAAATACTCCAAACCTGTCCCGTCACGAGCAATAACGTAGCACCAGTTGAGTCGTGCGCATCGTGTCACTTGGGAAAATCGTCCAGATTCAAATTAGATAGTGTTCCAAATTCCACCATGAATGTATTAGACTTAATTTTTACAAATATTTGGGGTCCCTCTCCTGTAATGTCTAATAATGGTTTTCGTTACTTTTGCTTATTTGTAGACGATTACTCAAGATTCTGCTGGTTTTATCCATTACGGGTAAAATCAGACATATATAAAATTTTTGAGTCGTTTCGTGTCTTGGTAGAGCGCCAGTTTGCGCGTTCTATCAAATCTATACAATCTGATCTAGGGGGTGAGTACCGAAAATTGCACACAATATTCCAATCCTTAGGGATAAACCACCGTCAATCCTGCGCCTATACACATGAACAAAACGGGCGAGTAGAGCGGCGCAATCAGCATATTGTCGAAACAGGCTTAGCTCTACTCGCTGAAGGCAAAGTACCCCTCCAATATTGGGAATATGCCTTTGAAACGGCAAATACCTTAATCAATTACTTACCCTCATCAGCCATAAACAATGAGAGTCCGTACACTCGTCTATTTAAAATTGCACCCCCATACACGTTCCTTCGTGTCTTCGGGTGTCGGTGCTACCCATATCTAAGACCTTATAACCGGCACAAGATTGAGTATCGCTCCGCACCTTGTGTCTTCTTAGGTTATCCACCGTCCTTTAGGGGGTATAGGTGCACTGATCTAATTAGCGGAAAGACTTATATCTGTCGTCATGTCCGCTTTGACGAGTCTGTTTTCCCCTTTGCTACAGATTATTCTCAGCAGGTTTCTGCTACTCCGGCTCTTCCGTGGGCATCAGCACCGGTCGTGTCACATGGTCCAATTTTAGACTCGACACCATCTCCGGCTCCACGTGACTCACCTCCGGGTCCTGAACCGGTTCCTTTATCCCGTGAGTCTCCACGATTGGCTATAACACATACCGCACCGGCAAGAGCACGGAAGTCTCGCAAAACTCAACCCCAGCCCCGTGATCATGTTATGCGTCTTCGCCACATGACAAAGGGCACAACCGAGCCGTTTCATGCTTTAACTGCAGTTGCCGACCCGACTTGCTACTCCCAAGCAGTGGGCCACGCACATTGGCGTGAGGCTATGGACCAGGAGTTCAATGCCTTACTACATAACAACACTTAGCGGTTGGTCCCACCTCAGCCTCACATGAACATCATTGGCTGCAAGTGGGTTTTTCGCACGAAGCGCACCGCTGATGGTTCAATTGAGCGGTATAAAGCACGGCTTGTGGCGAAAGGGTTCAATCAGGTAGCGGGGGAAGATTCCTTTGACACGTTCAGTCCAGTAGTCAAACCGACCACAGTTCGGATGCTCTTTTCTCTTGCGGTATCCAACAAGTGGACTCTACGACAGTTAGATGTCCACAATGCCCTTCTAAATGGTCATTTGGCGGAGACGGTGTACATGAAGCAACCTCCGGGGTATGAGGACCCCACGACACCCGGGCACGTGTGTCATCTACAGAGATCCTATATGGCTTGAAACAGGCCCCACGAGCCTGGTTTAAGCGTCTTCACAATTTTCTGTTGTCTGCAGGTTTTAAATCATCCAAAACCGACATATCCTTGTTTTACTACTCAGCTGGGGAATCCCGAGTGTTTTTGTTGGTTTACGTCGATGATATTATAATGATGGGCAATGACGTCAACCTAGTAAATTCCCTATTGCAACGACTATCCACTACGTTCAAAATTCGGGATCTAGGGTCTCCTGGTTTCTTCTTGGGTATAGAGACAGTTGCGTCAGACCAAGGCTTCATTCTTTCCCAGCGGCGTTATATGACGGATCTCCTGGGCCATTCAGGGATGTTGGACTGCAAGCCTCTCACTATGCCAGCTGCTGTCAGCAAGCCAGCTACACCGACTGAAGAGCTATTTGACAACCCGACTCAGTATTGTCGGATAGTAGGTGCCTTACAGTACTTGACCATCACTCGTCCTGACTTGGCTTACGCGGTCAACCGACTGTGCCAGTTCATGCACACACCGACTGTCGATCATTGGGCGCTTGTGAAACGTGTCTTACGGTACATCAAGGGGACTCTTGACTACGGGCTCCACCTTACACCTTCGGCCTCGACCAGCATACATGCCTTCTTTGACTCAGACTGGGCGGGTTGCCCGATTGACAGGAAAAGTACGAGTGGGTTTGCGGTATATCTCGGCTCTAATCTTATTTCTTGGCTTTCCAAGAAACAGCGCACCGTCGCACGCTCCTCTACTGAAGCAGAATACAAAGCGTTAGCTGACGTCTCTGCTGAAGTGACCTGGGTTGTGTCTTTACTACGAGAGCTGGGTTTGCACCCTGGGCAGCCTTCCACACTGTGGTGCGACAATCTTGGCGCCACTTATCTCTGTGCTAATCCGGTGTTTCATGCCCGCACCAAACATGTAGAAATTGACTATCATTTCGTCCGTGACAAGGTGGCCTCCGGGGATAGCTCATCAATACTCCAAACTCATCAATACTCACATCCACAACAAATAGGACTTGAATAGAAGGAATAGCTCAACAAATAGCATCATACAACCCTAAATACAATCTCTACAATAGCATAATCACAAGAATATGCATCAAACCACACATTATCATCAAGAAATACATTTACACGAGGAAAATAGGTTTTGTTGGACATAGGGTTACCTCCTTAGCTAGCAAAACCTCAAAGCAACACTACAAGCTCCTTTAGATCATCCTAGCATCTCACCCATCACTTGATCTTCATCAAAACCCCCAACAACCCAACATAGAAACAAGATAAAGATTAAGAGAATGTAAAGAGATCTTATATAGAAAAAATGTAGAAAGGCTTGATCTTACCACTTCTAAGCCTTATGAGATGGAAAGGTGGAATCTTTGGTCTTGTTTCTTGAGTTGGAAGATGAATAATATTTTGGGTATGAAAGGGGAAGGAGATTAGAGGAGAGGAAGAGAATGTAAGAAATGTCTAGGTTAGGATTCTTGTATGGGTAAGGTGAGTTATATATATTCATGTGTATGTATTAGGATATTCAAGAATAAGATATGGGTCTTTATAATATGGGTAGACTTTATTACTAGTTCAGGAGTATTTACATGGGTTTGGGCTAGAAGAATTAAATACCATGTAAGCATGTTGTGTGTGCCATTTGGATTAGACGTGGTAAAGGTCCAGTACATCAATATGTACACCCTCGCTACTCTATATATTAGCAACTACTTGAACACTTATGTGGAGGAAGGATTAAGCCGCTTGCTGGTCCTAAAGAATGGCCCAAGTCAAGCAAGGAACCACCATTGTCTCCATTGTACACTAGCAAACCTGGAAGACAAAGAAAGTTGAGAAAGACTGGCAGAGATGAAATAATTAACCAAAGATGGCACACATGTTAACCCTACATTTCTTGTTAAGAATTGAAGGAAATGCAACAAAACAGGTCACAACTCCAGCACATGCCCTGATGATCCAGCTGCAAGACCAAGAAAGGTAATGTTGAGTTATTTAAATGTTGAGTTCTGGAGTAGATTTACATATTTAAATGTTGAGTTGTTTAATGTTCTTTTCTGATCATGTAGCTGACTCCAAAAAAAAGAGGAATACAAAGAAAAAAAGTCATTCTGCCCCACCAGTTCAGCCTTCTGCCCAAGAAAAAAATGTTGAGTTATGGAATGAAGCAACAGATCGAAATGGTAGCTTTGTTTAACAATGCACCTATGGCAGGTTTGGTAGGCACTCAACCTGAAGAGATCTTTACTACTCAGCCAGAAGGTATCTTTGATAACACTCAGGCAGCAACCATCGCTCAGCCACCAAGCAGACCTCCCAAAATGTGTACATTAGGGTTAAAATCAAGGAAGATGAAGAATACTTCTCCTACTGTTGGTAGGATTACTAGATCCAAAACAACTCTCAAGTCTAGGTTCAACAACACCTCTAACACACCTCTAAACATTGATTGAAGATGAGTTCTACTTTTATTTTTGCCCACATTCTAGAATGAGTTTTTGCTAGGGTGAAACTGATACTTGGATGTATCTTAGGTCAGATTATGGATTAGTTTTTTGCTAAGATGATGTACGAAAACATTCTGGTTTTTTGATACAATGATGTATGAAATCATTCTGGAATGACATGTCTTGTTTCCAACATTTACTTTCTGTTTTTTGCTACTTGTGTTTGCCAATTACCAATGCCATAACACTTACCATTACCAATCTCTTTAAGTAAAGAAACGGTCCGCCGTTATAGTTAATGGAGTCCGCTTGTTTGGTGTATTAAACACCAACTGACACTACAGTATATCTAAACCGACACTGCAGTTATATCAAAATGATACTGTAGTTATAGTGAAATGAAACTGCAGTGTATATAAAATGAAACTGCAGTGTATATAAAATGAAACTGAATAACATTTCACATATTTGAGTGTATATTGTACAATGAAGCTGTAATTATGCAAAATAACCATGTTATTATTTATTAATAAAAGTTTGGGCGAGAAACTACACATCACGATTTTATTTTTATTAATAGTATAAATAAGAGATAAGAGAATTAATTTTTGATTAGTTTTTAGTTCTTACCCCTAACCTTTTGAACTTAACTAAATTTAGTCTAAAATGTATTATATGTTCTCATACAGGGCCATATTTTAAGTTTTTGTGGCTCTGTTCTAGTAAATAAATGTGGCCCTACAAAATCACAATTTTGAAAACTAATACATGTTAGTTTCGAACCTTTGACCTCCAAGTTAAAATATAATAAATAAATACACATTCTCATCATCTATTCATGAAACCTTTTAGGTTCAATTGAAAACTTTTAGTTTTTATTTCTAAACTAACTATGTATTATATTTTCTCAAATGAAAGAAGGATGATGTTTGGTGCAAATGTGATATTTCAAACGTTTAGATGAAATTTCATCAATTTGTAAACGTTAAATGACTAAAAGTGAAAATGTTGTTATATTGAAGAATCAAAAGCAATTATATATGTCAATAATAGATGTAAATTAGAGAAATGACCATAAAGGATAATGGAATCTATTTCACAAGATTGTCCATGGACATGTCTGATTAGGGCGACAACATGTGACACCCAAGTTTTGGGGTCCGATTTGTTTTTTCTTAAAGCTAGATATAATCTATTGCTTTTATGCTTTATAATAATGTTTATAGAATTCAAAAGGTTGTTTTAATTGAAATTGAAAATACAACATTAGAAGAAATTGATATTTAAATTTTGACAAAAAAATTTGTATATAAATATACAATAAAAGTGTCACTTTTAAGATAAATTTTGAATTGTATTTCTTTTCTTTATAGAATGTTTATGCATCTTATTTTGACAAAAAAAAAATAATTTATTTTACATTTTTATTTTTTATTTGTACATATATGATAATTTAAATAAAAGTTGGTCTAAATTTAACTAATAGACAAGACCCCCATTTTTAGGGGAGGGTACTGTATTCATTTATATATACAAATGATGACATATAACTAGTACACAGATCATAACCAAGCAGGCTATGAATTTAATATTCAAGCTAAGACATAGTAAAATTAAAAATAGAAAGAGAAAGAGAAAGAGAAAGGTGTTTATTGTTAGTATTAATATAGCGCACACATAGGCGGGCGGGATTGATATGATGAAGTGAAATGGAGGTTTTCTCAGCACTTGGGAATTGTAACCTTGCAGAGTTCATTGGCTTTCTTGGCAGCTGGGGACTTGATGATATACTCATTCAGAGTGGGACTCTTGACGTATTCGCAGAAGCAAGGCTTATGTTGATTAAGCCTCTCGCAGCAGAGTGGTGATGGGTTGGCATTGAGCGTTAAGGCGCTAAAGCAAGGGTCGAGCTGCTTCGCGTCGCAAGCAGCCAACGAAAATTGTGCTTCTCCCAAGAGAAGCAATACAACTGCTAGTGTGATGAGGTTAAAGGCCTTCATTTTTGTTAGCATTAATGCAATTGATCTGATCTGATAATATAATTAATATAATCATCTCTCAAGGCCCCATATATATATATGGACATCAAGTTAATGTGTAATAGGAAACTTGGGGCTATGATGCATCTTTGGCTTAATTAGTGATTCGGAGAATTTATAGAGAGATTTTGGATGTTAATTAACCAATGGTAAATCTTACGTACAGCATGTTATTTACCTTTGTGCTTATGTTAGGCACCGTACCCTCATCTAATGGCTATGACAAAATGTTTAGTTAATTGGTTTGAAGCTTATTGTTTTTTTGGTTTTTATTTTATATATATATATATATATATATATATATATATATATATATATATACACATTTCATATGGTTGAAGATAATTCATTCATGAATATACAGTTGAAAATTTAAAACAACTCAATTTGAAATTCAAAAATTTTTGATTAAATCTCCAAACTATTATCTGCATACTGCCACCAACATTGGACCACAGGAGGAAGTGTGCAGTCTATCTCTGAGCTCCTTTCTAGCTCCAAGTGAGTTTAATTTCGACGATAAAGCTCCAAAACCCAGTTACTTATATCACAGATATAAAGATTGCATTCTCTTATATTTTGCTAAAGGAAACACAAAGGAATGTAAAACCATTTACCTGTACATATCCAGCCGTAAAGACACCTTTAAAAAAAAAAAATCTAACAATCTGCCACTTTGGACGCGTAAAGTGGAGGGTGGTGGCATTTTTGTAATAAACATGTCACTATTTATTTTATTTTTTATTTTTTTTAAGTTAAGGACAATCGGCGTCCAAAGTTTGAGAACTTCGGACGCAGATTAGCTGATCAAGAAAGTCAAAAAACAATTCCAATAAAGAGTTAAATTTGAAAATCTTGTTGCTACTAAACTAACAACAATACTAAAACAATAGTGTAAAAAATGTGAGGATTTAATTAGAAATTTGAGTCACAATGAAGAAAATACTTAAACAATAAAATCAAGATTTTAGGGTAGAAGACATTAGTTAGAGATTTAAGGTTAGAGGAATCTAGTACAGAAAAGATAAAAAAAAAAATCTAACAATCTGCGTCCAAAGTTTACGTAAAGTGGAGGGTGGTGGCATTTTTGTAATAAACATGTCACTATTTATTTTATTTTTTATTTTTTTTAAGTTAAGGACAATCGGCGTCCAAAGTTTGAGAACTTCGGACGCAGATTGTCACACCGCATTTTTAGAAAGATTATCTGCGTCCCATGCTCTCGCACTTTGGACGCAGATAATAAACCAATAAAACTAAAAAGAGTCAACTCAAATTTTGGCCCTAGAGATATTGGGGTGTGGACAGTTTTCATCATCCATAATTAAAATTGTCAAGTAATAGCAACACTTATTGGTCGTTGGACACTTTTGATCCTTTGTCAGTGAATCCGTCTCTTAACTGTCTAATTGACCGAAGGGTAAAGCTGTCTTTTTATGTGGTCTTCTTCTAATCCTAGTAAAATGTTTTTTGACATCTAAACAACAACTTAAACGAAGTTGTACTCAAGAAACTTAGACGAAGCTTAGTAGTTCGAAGACAACTGTAACCCTAATCAGTTCAAAGTTGATGTCAACCTAAATCGAATCGTTTGTTACCTAATTCGAACCAACCGCTATGTAATTGGAAGACCCACACGAAGTTGTAGTTCGGCATTGATTTTAAAAGGTGAGGACGAAGGCATCAAGAACAATGGATGGGGTCGAACAAGGGGACAACAATACCCCAGGTAAATTTGTATTTTTATGTGTGGTAGGCTATGAAATAGGTTTAATTTGTTGTGGCTTGTTGGATGTACATGTGGTTTCAGAATAATTGCAAAACCCTATGTAAATTTGAGTGTTGTGTGTATGTAGTGAACAGAATAATTGCAAAACCCTAGGTAAAATCGAACTATTAGTTATGGGTGTTTTGTTAATGTGTGGTAGGTTATGAAATAGGTTTGTTTCTTCTGCTTGTTGCTTGAATATATAGTTTTTGAGTTCTATGTATATATTGAATTAAATAAGTGCAAGTTGAGTTGCTTTAAAGATTCTGTACATGTCATTGGATGTCTGTTGTTTGATATACATATGCTTTGAATAATGGTGGGGTTGGTGTTTCACTTTATTAAATGCAGTACATCTCCCTTTGTTATTAAAAAATTGTTTGCGTATTGAAATGTAAATGGTGTGGACCATAGGGACCCCAATATGCTTTGTCTTTTCCCCCTTTTTGTTGCTTTGTTTCCCTTTACGAGGCATATCAATGGCTATGAGATAAACACCCTTCAAAATGGTTAAGGTCTCATTTCACTCCCTTTGCTAAAAGTGATGCCTTAGTTAACAATATTTCTGAAAGTTTCAATGCATTTATTTTAGATGCAAGGGAACAACCACTGATTTCTTGTGTAGAAACTATTAGGAAATTATTGATGGCATAGGGACCCCAATTCGTTTTGTCTTTTTCCCCTTTTTGTTGCTTTGTTTCCCTTTAAGAGGCATATCAATGGCTATGAGATAAACACCCTTCAAAATGGTTGAGGTCTCATTTCACAGCCTTTGCTAAAAGTGATGCCTTAGTTAACAATATTTCTGAAAGTTTCAATGCATTAATATTAGATGCAAGGGAACAACCACTAATTTCTTGTGTAGAAACTATTAGGAAATGATTGATGGCAAAGTTGTTTGAAAGTAAACAGAAAGCTATGAAATGGAAAGAATCTTTCTGTCCTAACATTATGAAAAGGATAGCTGTAGTTGAGAAGGCTGCAAGTGGGTGTTTAGGGGCTCAAAGTGATGAAAACTTATTTGAGATTAAGTGCATGTCAATGTTAGGGGGATAGAGCACCATTGTGTTGATTTTTTCAGGGGTACTTGTAGCTGGAGAAAGTGGAACTTAACAGGGATACCATGTAAGCATGTTGTGTGTGCCATTTGGATTAGACGTGGAAAAGGTTCAGTACATCAATATGTACACTGTAACACCCCCAAAACAAGACATAAATTTAAAGCATTCAAACTTAGGAAACCAGATAAAGTCTAACCATCATAATATAAAACTACGGAAGTTAACATAAGTGTACGGGGATGTCATGCCACATCTAGGTCATCCCAACCTGGATGCATAGGCTTAAACAAAACTAACTATTCAAAAGTCATTAATATCCCAAGTGGCTCACAGGCCAAATAAGCTAAGTACGGGAAGATAAAGCTAAGTCTAAACCGGGGCTCCATCTAACGCGCTCTCGGGTAACTAACTGCACCTGAAAACATAAGGTTAGACAAGCGTTAGCGATAATGCTAAGCAACTCAACTCCAACACGTTGAAATGCATATTCATATACTGTAACACCCCACTTTTCTAACTTTTAATTACATCTCTAAACAGTCATTATCATAAACTAAGCAGTGGAAATCTAGATGATAATTAGTGGGAGTGTCACCGCCACAACCACCACTCTTGGGTGATCGCACAGGCAAAAGGGGTAAAACTACAAATACGATTAAGTCTACGAACTAAAAGTAAATACTGGAAATGTAAGGGGGAAAAACGTCACCCCAACACAGTCTACAACAATACATCATCATGAAGTCATAATTCTAAATCTATAACATCATCATAAATAAAACTTAGAGTTTAGACATCTCTAACTAAAAGACTAGTCTAACTCGATCTCTTCTCACTGCAGGGCCCACCTGAAAGGGTTTTTGCAAGCAACACATAGACAAACAAGAAAAACACCCGTTAGCACGAAGCTAAGTATAACCACACTCAACACTATAAAGCATTCTAGCATATACTTTGAAAGCATTTGATACCTTTATAGCAATAAGCTCATCTTAAATCATCTTTAGATTTATCACATTCTTTCTAGATGCTTGCACCCTATGATATCAACTGGTATACTTATATTATATGTGATCAGTCATATACATATATAAGTTATATATGTATAAGACTGATCACGTAGATTTACCAACATATAGACTTCTCAAGTAGCTTATCAAGCAATTCATGCTTACAGATAGGATCATGTTTAAAGATCATATAACAGGTGTTCACATGCTATATCACACTCTTATCACATAACTTATTAAGTAGAACTTCTACTACATCACAATAATCATGCTCAAGGAATGTCTCAAGTTAAACTTCTTATAAAACAATCTTTTACGATGCTCTATTCGTATACAATCATGTATAACATTTGATCATGCTTCTCGTGCAATCTAGTGCAACAATATAATCATACTCTTATGCAATCTCGTGCAACAATATAATCATACTCTTATGCAATCTCGTGCAACAATATAATCATACTCTTATGCAATCTAGTGCAACAATACACTCATATTCTTATGCAATCTCGTGCAACAATATAATCACACTCTTATGCAATCTAGTGCAACAATATTCTCATGCTCTTATGCAAGCTAGTGCAATAATATAATCATACTCATATGCAATCTAGTGCAACAATATACTCACGCTCTTATGCAATCTCGTTCAACAATATACTCATACTCATATGCAATCTAGTGCAACAATACACACATACTCTTATGCAATCTAGTGCAACAATGTAATCATATTCTTATGCAATCTAGTGCAACAATATAATCATACACTCAAATAATAAATAAAGTACTTTCTGTGGAGGTTTCTTTGTTACTTTTTCAAGTCTCTCTTGACTCTCTTTCTTTCTATCAAGTCTATATTGACTCTCATACTCGAGTCTCTGTTGACTCTCTTTCTTGAGTCTCTGCTGACTCTCTTTGTAACACCCCGTGTTACGGCCTCTAACCTAAACTAATTATTTAATAACTTACCCTTAAAAGGGAATTGAATTCCCTTAATTAATTAATTAGGAAAGGTCCACCATAGACTATGGACCCCTATCCCTAAACCAAACCCTTAGTCCAAGGAATAGAATAAGTAAATCCCTACCATCCAGATCCTAATTAGGACTCTTAGATATATATAAGGACATAGGAGGCACCTAGAATTCACACCACAATAGATTCCACCACACAAGAATTTCCAAGAATTCCCCCTATCACCAAACGTAGGAGAAATCAAGAAGAGGAGATCTTAGAGAAAGAACCTTAGTAGCCAAGGATTCTAATTAAGGCTAAGAGGTAACCCATGTCTCAACAAAACCTATTTTCCTTGCTATAATCTTCTTCTTTGGCTCCATTGATATAGAATTCTATGCTTGTGCCTTGATAAGGCTTTTATGATGATTATAAGATAATCTTGATGTTTATGAGATGATCTTATGTGTTGATCTTGATAATCTTGATGTTTATTAGAGGCAGGGCCGGCCCTTGGCAAGTCTGCCCAGGGCCGACGCACAGGGCCTCCAAATTTGGGGGCCCCTTAATTAAAAAAAAAAAAAAAGATATATAGTATATATATCATGCGCTTCGTACAAAGCCGAAAAAGTGACAAGCTTATTACCCTAATCTAGTCATCTAGCGCACGACAAGTCGACAAACAAAGTAACAGACGATAGCCATTGTCAGCTGCAACAAATTGCCTACTTGCCTAGGTATTTCATATTTGAACTTTTAATTTTGGAGTATGAGTATTTGATGCTTCTGTTCGTAAATTCTAGGTATTTTAATTAATTCAAATATTCAAATATTTAATTTGAGTGTGTGTATTTGAACTAGATTGGTAATTCAAATTTGAGAATTCTCAATTGTATTTTTTGCAAACTACTTTGAAGGCAGCACACAATTTGATTTTATTCTTTGTTGTTTGATGTTTTCTAGGCAGCGCAATTTAGTGAATTGACGCAAAGACGACAGATTCAACTCGTGTGCTATTGATTCTTCAATTATTATTTTTTATCATACAAACGCTCAAGTTTTTCAATTCTCTTAACAGGTAATTAAAATTACGTATTGTTTCACAATTCTTGTTTATTGTTTTATTTACATGCTTAATAATTTTGATTTCAGAATAATATATTCAAGAATTCGTTTCTTGATTAATTATTTATTCATAGGGTTTGTAAATAAATTTTTATTTTTTCCTTAGGATTTTATGTTTGTTTAGAAAATATTCGTTTGGGTTTGAGAAACGTAAAAATAAAAGAAGAATCGAGCAACTAACTCAATCTCAAAAGGGAGCTCTTGAAAAATTCATTACAAAAAAAAAAAAAAAAAAAAAAACTCAAATAGATTGAGCAAAAAGATGATGCCAAGGAAAAATTGTTAGATACTAATCTTCATAAAGAATACCAAGATATTGTGAGATTGAAAAAAAATTTAAATGATAATATGCACAACGATGATAGTTATCAGTATGACAATGACAATACTAAGAATGTTGATAGTTGTTTAGATGATGTTGGTTACAGTGATAAACCAAATGATTTGCTTTTATTTGACATATATGATCCAAGAAATTGGAATACATTTGATTCTTAATTAATAGATATTCTTGTAAAAGATCGTCCTAAAAGAGATTTATCAATAAATAAAGGTCCTAAAGATAAATTATCTAGAAGATTTTCATCAGGCAAGATATTTGCTAAATAGAGAGAAGTGTGATCGAGATTGGCTTATATTTTGAATTTTTGACACAATTTTTTGAATAATTATTATTTATATATAAAAATTACTTGAAAAAATGGGGCCCAAATTAAGATATTGCACAGGACCCCAATTTTTATTGGAACGGCCCTGATGAGAGGGTCTTGATATTGGTGTGTTGATCTTGATAATCTTAATGTTCTTGATTCTAAGATAAAATTAATCTTGTGCTTTAAATATGATTAGAGCCCTAGGGTAAATCGTTGATTTCGTATTATGATATTCTTGGTATGTTTGGGCGGGATTTTGCATGTTTGGGTATTGGGTCTTCATTATGTTTAGAAGTCGTGTTAGGAGGTATTTAATGTGATTCTTGATCTTAATCCATTACATGATTACGTGGTGTCGTCGTTTGTGTTTAAATGTGTCTGGACATGATTTCGGGTTCCACAAAAGATCCCGGGACCAAATTATTACAAAAGAGTCAGTGGGGGGTAGGTAGGGGCAGGGGTACCCGCCACCTGCCCACTGCCCCATTGAGGCCGCCGGCAGCGGGCAGGCGACTGCCTGCCGGGCACCCGCTGCCCAGTGTTGCGCCGCCGGCGGTTGGTCCTCCACCGGCCGGCCACCCGCTGGAAATTCCATGTGGAATTTGGTGGTTTTCCCCGTTTGATGTTTCCCGTTGTCCCATTGTCCCATTGGACCCCGTTTGTCGTGCCTGAGTCTAGTTTGATATTTCGGGTACCGTTCGTAGGATAAAAGAGTCTTTTGGCCTAGGTGAAAGATGTATGAACCCCTTAGGTGATAAGCTTAATTTCTAGGCATTATATAGAGTAATTTTGGTTAGTGATTTGCATTAATAAATTAAGTTTTATGGTTAATTTTATTATAAATATTATATTAAGTTATATGTTACTAGTTTAGACTAGTGTGGATGAGTTTTAATAAATATTAGGCTAATGTTACATTTTTGTTAATTTATAAAGAAGAGTTTTATTTTATCTATATTACTAAATTTATTTGTTAGTTTTATTCATTCAATTTTAAACAACTGTTTTGATAATTGAGTTTAATCAAGTTATTATAACATTAGGTTATAATTATTTTATTTTTAATTTAATTTTGTTTTGTTTTACTTTTAGGATTTGCGCAGCAGCCAAAAGAAAGGAAAAAAAGATAAGAAAAGGAAGAGTTTAAAAGGTTTGGGGCTTTGGTTTCAACTTTGATTATTCGGTACATACATACGGAACAGAGGAAAAGAGGAAAAGAAAACCCTTTTTAAATTGTTTATCTTTTGGGTTACGGAGGAACAGAACGGGAGAGGAGCGGAGAAGAGCTCGCGCGGCTATCGTTCAACGTCCAGGCTTGAATTCTCTTTCGCGATTGGATTTTTCTCTTTCCTCTTTTCTATAAAAAAAACTGCGTAGCTGAGTAGTACTTTGAATTTATTGTTTACCTTGTTAATTTGCATTATGATTATTAGCTAGAACTTTTAATTAGGGATTTGGATTAGCCTATATTAGATTAATTGATTATTCTTCATGATGTGTTGATTCTTCTAATTTCAGTTGAATAATTGAACTTGATTATATTTATTTTATGTATTTTAATTGTGAATTGTGTGACTGACCATTGCATAACTCTAATATTAGGGTTCATAAGAAGAACTGACAGGTGAATTATGAACCTAGAACTCGTAAGATAAACACAATTGACCTAAACTAGACATAGCTTTATGTATTTGTGGTGATATTTGATTGTTGCTTAATGGGTTTAATTAATGTTGGTGAGATATCGACGGATGATCACAGTTAATTGGATACAACCTAGTAGCTCGACGGAGTATTAGGATATATTTGAAGCAATCATCACTATAGTCATAAGAATTAATACTTAGGAGAGTTAGTTAATTATCTAATAGGTGAACCCAAATCCCTAGTCTTCTCTCAATTGAAATTTTCTTTGCATTTAATTCATAAATATTCTTTTTAATTACATTAATTCTATTTATTTGAGATTTTCCTTATCAACAATTTGATTATTAAAAATAACAGTTAATAGTTTTCTTCGTGGGATCGACCCTGGAATACTCTAGGAATTTATACTATGATTGACTCTGTGCGCTTGCAGATTATAGCAATCATTAGGCATATCTCTAGTAATGTGGTTGACCACGCATAAGCTTTATATACATGTTTTCCCCCTCCCTATGTGCTAATGTGGGTTGCATGTGCTTGACTATGTGTTATGTGTGCATGATACTCCAATTGGTTGCGATCAATTGGTTATACGGGCCGTTGGATGGGTTGAGAACCATCGGCTGTTAACCAGGCCGGTTGCGATCGGTCAGGTATATAAATATATATATAGGGCTGCGATCCACCGTTTGGATACGATCAAACGTTATAAATGAGTTGCGGTTCATCAATCTAGTTGCGATCAGAAATACACACTATTCGGGCTGCGGTCCACCGTTTGGTTGCGATCAAACGTTACTATATGAGCTGTGGTTCATCGATTGGTTGCGATCAATCTCCTTGTGCTGCGGTACAGGCAGGGTGCTTCGGGGCCATGCCAGAGCTATATGCGTTGGCGCTTCGTGTATGGGTGCGTGAAGGGTCCTGCGACACCACCAAATGTGTTTATGTGTTGAGATAATGATTGAATACTGATATGTTTGATGTGAAATAATCTTGTGACCTCAGGGTGTATGCTAGTATCTTCATATGTGTGATTATAACTGATGATGTGCTTACCTTTACTTGTTGAGTCTATTCTCGGTTTTAAATTAGAGTCTCATAAGTATATATATCTTCCGGCTTCAAAATGGTTTTCC
This sequence comes from Ipomoea nil, assembly GCF_001879475.1. Taxonomy (NCBI): domain Eukaryota; kingdom Viridiplantae; phylum Streptophyta; class Magnoliopsida; order Solanales; family Convolvulaceae; genus Ipomoea; species Ipomoea nil. Next base: position 2,098,409 of record NW_017619493.1, read on the forward strand.
CTATATATATATATATATATATATATATATATATATATATATATATATATATATATATATATATAATCCGGATCAGGTGAGGACCTAATCTTTGGTGAGGACGTGAGGACTAATCTTGTGCGTTTGTCTTTTTATTTGGATGGTCCAGATTTGAGTTCTTGAGATGACATGGATTGATCTTTTTTGTTAAAGTGGGATAATAGTGTCTTTTTCTATTTTTTTTAAGTGTGAACGCATGTATAATCCTTGGCCAAATTGGTTTCCTATTTTCTTGGATCATCACCGTTGCAATTTGGAGCCGCGATTTCTTCATCATTGATTGAGTGTTCGCCCATGCAAACTAATCAGTATTTTTTATTTTTTTTCGCTTGTTCTTTTGATTATAATATTGTCTATATTTGGATTGTCGTGTATATGTATAAATGCCTGGGTAGTACGATTGTGCATTCGTGTGTGCTGATTGTGCAACCTAGTGTTGTACGTTGTGCACTATAGGCTAGGGAGTTGTGCATTATAGCACATAGTTCAATGCGTCGTAGAACATTGGATGTTCACTGTATGATTTTTTGGCGGGGTTCGAATGCACAACAATGAAGTTATTGATGCACAACACTCAGTATAAGAACGCACAACATTTTGTATAGGAATGCACATCTTTTAATAAGACTGATTTACCCTAAATTTATATATTTTAATATTTTAAAGGGATTTGTTTTCTTAATCCGTGTGATTTGTTTCTTTTAATCTCAATCATACATCATTCTGATTTAATGGTCTAGATTAGTCCTCACGTCCTCACCTAAGATTAGGTCCTCACCTGATCCGGACCCTATATATATATATATATATATATATATATATATATATATATATATATATATATATATATATATATATATATATATATATATATATATATATATATATATATACCTATATTGTATTTTAACGTGTTGGAGTGGGTTACCAGCATTATTCGCTGAACAGATATATTTGGCTTTCAAACACAGATGAGTAGCTCCGGAGCGCGCTAGAGGACCCGAAGCTTAGTTAGTTAGTTTCATTATCGGCCTGCGTGCCATGATGATGTATTGACACTGTTTTGAGGATATTTAGATAGTATAGCCTGTGCATCTGAGTTCTCCAGCTCAGATGTGGCATAGCACCCCAAACACTTATGTTTAGTTATGCTCTGTTTCGAGGTTTAATGATAGTATTGCATTTATTTCATAAGCATTTAAAGTTTTAAATTTTAGGGGTGTTACACTCTTTTTTTCTCTTATACTCGTAGACGGCTTAGGGTTTCACAGAATTGTGACTTACCCCATCGGGAACGGCATAATTCCTACCCAATATCTCCTACCGTCTACGGAACCAATCTCGTGGTTCAAACTCTGTGGAATCAGGTATCGAACTATTAGTGTGCACACCCCCTAACCAGGATTCCAATCCCGGCGGGAAGTTTCCAACCTCGTAACGTGGGAATACGCCGCGTTACATATACTGGGACCGCAATGTCCATAATAATCTCCCGAGAGGAACATAGTCCAAACGGTATCCTCCAAAACCTCACCGATATAGATAATACATAAATATATCTCTCATGCAACAATCTCATGTATGCAATAATTCTATTACTTCTCAATGCATCAAAGGATAATCTACCACATGCTTATGGTTTTTGAAAGTATTCTTGGACTCACGTTGGCCCTTTATGCATCTTTGAAATATGACTCATGTGAAATGTCAAAATGCTCTATAACATGCTTCTAAATCATGTATACACTAACATGAAGTATTCAAAAATATATGAACATGCTCGATCGGTTTGCAAAATAGCAATTTCTATACATTTCACTCAACAAGTATGCTTCTATTCTCATTGATCATATAATACAATTTAATCATGCTATCATAATAAATCATATTCTAAAAGGATCATGCTTCTTTACTCAAAAAAAACATTATTTGATTACATAATCAACAATTTCGCAAACACAGAGAATTTAGCAAAATATGCACTGTGTAACAATTCTTCACAAAATCATTTTTAACACACTTGTTTTTAATCCAAATTCCACGAAATTAAAGCCAAAACGTGCGTCAAGACGAACCCGAAGAGCCGAGCCACAAGGGCCCGTAACACTCGGTCCGAAACAACACGTAGCTGAGCCACAAGAGCCCAGCCACTGCACAAAAATCTCATTAGAACAATATATACTCAGGGACCTGCGGCGGGACTCTTCATGGTGCGCCCCTGGAGTCCCGTTAAGAAGCCGGGACTAGGTGACAACCCTCTTCTAGGTCCGTGCCCTAGTCCCGTGGTGACACGGCTCTAGCCGGCGGCCCTTGTGATGGGCCGCGGCTAGGGCCGCCACTCTGGTCTGGTGCACACTGTGTTGTGCACCAGATAGCATTTATCCTGCAAAAACTTATCCAAACATGTCCAAAACAATCTCAACAACTCATAAACACATACCAAAGCATTTCTAATCATAAACACATCAAAAACTCATAATTTCTATTCATTTCTACTCAAAACTAGGCTTCACAGAGCCAAATCTAAAGAGGAATCCATGGGGTTATACCTCTTGTAGTCTAGTCTTCTTGCTTGGATCTCTTCTTCCCCTTGGCCTAGCTTGAACCTCCTTCACCACCTACACTTCCCATCACACCTTCAATCCTTAGCCTAGATCTTCAAACACTAAAGAGAACTAGAAGAGAAAAGATGCTAGAATGAAGGATGAACAAGCTTACTAGGTTGATGTTTCTCTCCTTTAGATCATCCTTGCATCTCACCCATCACTTGATCTTCATCAAAACCCCCAACAACCCAACATAGAAATAAGATAAATATTAAGAGAAAGTGAAGAGATCTTAGATAGAAAAGATGTAGAAAGGCTTGATCTTACCACTTCTAAGCCTTATGAGATGGAAAGGTGGAATCTTGGGTCTTGCTTCTTGAGTTGGAAGATGAATGGTATTTTGGGTGTGAAAGGGGAAGGAGATTAGAGGAGAGGAAGAAAATGTAAGAAATGTCTAGGTTAGGATTCTTGTATGGGTAAGGTGAGTTATATATATTCATGTGTATGTATTAGGGTATTCAAGAATAAGATATGGGTCTTTATAATATGGGTAGACTTTATTACTAGTTCAGGAGTATTTACATGGGTTTGGGCTAGAAGAATTAAATACCATGTAAGCATGTTGTGTGTGCCATTTGGATTAGACGTGGTAAAGGTCCAGTACATCAATATGTGCACCCTTGCTATTCTATATATTAGCAACTACTTGAACACTTATGTGGAGGAAGGATTAAGCCGCTTGCTGGTCCTAAAGAATGGCCCAAGTCAAGCAAGGAACCACCATTGTCTCCATTGTACACTAGCAAACTTGGAAGACCAAGAAAGTTGAGGAAGACTGGCAGAGATGAAATAACCAAAGATGGCACACATGTTAACCCTACATTGCTTGTTAAGAATTGAAAGAAATGCAACAAAACAGGTCACAACTCCAGCACATGCCCTGATGATCCAGCTGCAAGACCATGAAAGGTAATGTTGAGTTATTTAAATGTTGAGTTCTGGATGGAGTAGATTTACATATTTAAATGTTGAGTTGTTTAATGTTCTTTTCTGATCATGTAGCTGACTCCAAAAAAAAGAGGAATACAAAGAAAAAAAGTCATTCTGCCCCACCAGTTCAGCCTTCTGCCCAAGAAGAAAATCTTGAGTTCTGGAATGAAGCAGCAGATCGAAATGGTAGCTTTGTTTAACAATGCACCTATGGCAGGTTTGGTTGGCACTCAACCTGAAGAGATCTTTACTACTCAGCCAGAAGGTATCTTTGATAACACTCAGGCCGCAACCATCGCTCAGCCACCAAGCAGACCTCCCAAAATGTGTACATTAGGGTTTTTTTTTTTTTTTTTGAAAGTGTGTACATTAGGGTTAAAATCAAGGAAAATGAAGAATACTTCTCCTACTGTTGGTAGGATTACTAGATCCAAAACAACTCTCAAGTCTAGGTTCACCAACACCTCTGACACACCTCTAAATTGAAGTTGAGTTCTACTTTTATTTTTGCCCACATTCTAGAATGAGTTTTTGCTAGGGTGAAACTGATACTTGGATGTATCTTAGGTCAGATTATGGATTAGTTTTTTGCTAAGATGATGTATGAAAACATTCTGGTTTTTTGATACAATGATGTATGAAATCATTCTGGAATGACATGTTTTGTTTCCAACATTTACTTTATGTTTTTTGCTACTTGTGTTTGCCAATTACCAAAGCCATAACACTTACCATTACCAATCTCTTTAAGTAAAGAAACGGCCCGCCGTTATAGTTAACGTAGTCCGCTTGTTTGGTGTATTAAACACCAACTGACACTACAGTATATCTAAATCGACACTGCAGTTATATCAAAATGATATTGTAGTTATAGTGAAATGAAACTGCAGTGTATATAAAATGAAACTGCAGTGTATATAAAATGAAACTGAATAACATTTCACATATTTGAGTGTATATTGTACAATGAAGCTGTAATTATGTAAAATAACCATATTATTATTTATTAGTAAAAGTTTGGGCGGGAAACTACACATCACGATTTTATTTTTATTAATAGTATAAATAAGAGATAAGAGAAGTATTGTTTAGATTAGTTTTTAGTTCTTACCCCTAACCTTTTGAACTTAACTAAATTTAGTCTAAAATGTATTATATGTTCTCATACAGGGCCATATTTTAAGTTTTTGTGGCCCTGTTCTAGTAAATAAATGTGGCCCTACAAAATCACAATTTTGAAAACTAATACATGTTAGTTTCGAACCATTGACCTCCAAGTTAAAATACAATAAATAAATACACATTCTCACCATCTATTCATGAAACCTTTTAGGTTCAATTGAAAACTTTTAGTTTTTATTTCTAAACTAACTATGTATTATATTTTCTCATATGAAAGAAGGATGATGTTTGGTGTAAATGTGATATTTCAAACGTTTAGATGAAATTTGATCAATTTGTAAACGTTAAATGACTAAAAGTGAAAATGTTGTTATATTGAAGAATCAAAAGCAATTATATATGTCAATAACAGATGTAAATTAGAGAAATGACCATAAAGGATAATGGAATCTATTTCACAAGGTTGTCCATGGACATGTCTGATTAGGGCGACAACATTTTTATTTTTTATTTGTACATATATAATAATTTAAATAAAACTTGGTCTAAATTTAACTAATAGACAAGACCTCCATTTTTAGGGGAGGGTACTGTATTCATTTATATATACAAATGATGACATATAACTAGTACACAGATCATAACCAAGCAGGCTATGAATTTAATATTCAAGCTAAGACATAGTAAAATTAAAAATAGAAAGAGAAAGAGAAAGGTGTTTATTGTTAGTATTAATATAGCGCACACACAGACGGACGGAATACTTTTGGATTGATATGATGAAGTGAAATGGAGGTTTTCTCAGCACTTGGGAATTGTAACCTTGCAGAGTTCATTGGCTTTCTTGGCAGCTGGGGACTTGATGATATACTCATTCAGAGTGGGACTCTTGACGTATTCACAGAAGCAAGGCTTATGTTGATTAAGCCTCTCGCAGCAGAGTGGTGATGGGTTGGCATTGAGCGTTAAGGCGCTAAAGCAAGGGTCGAGCTGCTTCGCGTCGCAAGCAGCCAACGAAAATTGTGCTTCTCCCAAGAGAAGCAATACAACTGCTAGTGTGATGAGGTTAAAGGCCTTCATTTTTGTTAGCATTAATGCAATTGATCTGATCTGATAATATAATATAATCATCTCTCAAGGCCCCATATATATATGGACATCCAGTTAATGTGATATAGGAAACTTGGGGCTATGATGCATCTTTGGCTTAGTGATTGGGAGAATTTATAGAGAGATTTTGGATGCTAATTAACCAATGGTAAATCTTACGTACAGCATGTTATTTACCTTTGTGCTTATGTTGGGCACCGTACCCTCATCTAATGGCTATGACAAAATGTTTAGTTTTTTTTTTTTTTTTTTTTTTTTTTTTTTTTTTTTTGAAAGTTACTGGTCCTATTACATTGTAGTATCTGTTCATGACAAAATGTTTAGTTAATTGGTTTGAAGCTTATTGTTTTTTTGGTTTTTATTTTATATATATATATATATATATATATATATATATATATATATATATTTAGATTCATATAAGAACTCATCTTTAGGTAGGAACATAGGAACTAATCTTTGCCATTTATTTTAATTAATCAGTGGTCCATATTTTTTAATGGTTTAATTAGGTTACTTTTACGGTGGTTTATTTTTTTAAATAGTTAATTAAGTTATTTTTACGTTGGGGGATTTAATTTCAGGCAAGCGGGGTAGTTTAGTATTTTCGAAAGTTGTTATGTGCGTGTGCTGGCATGATAATCGGGTTCCTCTCTCTCTCTCAGACGGTAATTTCGAATTTGCACTCCTTCGCGAACTTGACTGCCGCTCCACGTTGTTCATCGTCCTCTTTCACGTCTTCTGTTCTCAGGTAGATAGCCGGCGTTCGTGGTAGGAATCCCAAGCGTACCCTTCCGGCGGCCAGGTCTTCTGTTCAAGGTCGGTTTTATTATTGTATTTTTTTTTGTATTTTTTTCATTCGCGTTGGTTGTGCTGGTTTGAGCTATTTGCTGTGTTTTTTTTTTTTTGACTTCCTGTTTTTGTTGTTTGTCTATTACTAGGTGTGGGTGTGTAGTTTTGTAGGGTTTGGGGTGGTGTTCGGTGTCGGAGGCCATGGGGACATCCCCCCCTCCCCCCTTCCGATTCTCCCTTGTTTTAATTTGTTTTAGGTGTTGGCAGTCTTGTATTCTTGACGTGGATGTATACTTGTATAAGGCATGTGGTTTTGTTCGGGTCGGCGACTATAGTTGCTATTTTTTGTCATTATGGACGTATATTTTTGGTGTTTCACATGTGCATTTTATTTTCCCGATTCTTCAAAGTGGACACTTCTATGTTATTAGTGCGGACATGGCCTGGAAAAAATAAACATAATTGACAGTACAACTCCTCTGTTACTATGACTAAGGAGGAAAAGTATGGTGCCACTCCTGAGGTTCTGGTATGTGTTTATAACCCATTTGCGTTTTGTTTTTATTTTAGTAGTCCTGTGTTCATACTTTCAGTTTTGAACATTAGTATGGCACACAGAGATCTGCCCGATGGCACACCATTTTCTTTTTCAGTTTATTGTATAGAAATGAATGCTCAACATTTGTGTTAGTTGTACTATTACATGACAGGTTGGTTATCATTTTGAGTGGACTGTATGGCACACACAGTTCTCTCTTAGTGTAAGTAGTAGTTTCACATTTGTCACAATTGTTTTATTTAATCCTAGTGTTTGCTTATGGGGCTCATTTGATTGGCAATAATTTGTAATGCTCTTTGCCATTTGACAGAAAGATTTGTTGTCTGTATTCCTGGATGATGCGGTGGATATTCAGTATGGGGCTGCTATATGTAGGAATATCCCTAGAAGGATGTAGATGTGTTGGCGCGATGTGCATAACAATATGGATTGCGGAGTCTTTGCAATGTGGCACATGGAGGCCTTTTTGGGCCAATCAGTTCATGAGTGAGATTTTGGCTTGCGAAAGGGTGATCCTAGGGGTCTTGATTTGTTGAGGATGAGTTATATGCGTCATATTCTGTCGGTAGAGGTTAACGTACATCATTCCAAAAACATTCGTAGCGTAGTTGAATACCGTGACACCTTACAACAAAGCTAACTTTGTGTGGTTATTTAATTTGTAGGTAGTTGAGCAGTACTTTAGATTAGTTCGCTTCGGTACATTAATGTATTTTGATTATGATATTTGTTAGCTCATTCGTGGTTTATTTTGGTTTTCCCAACATGAATTACTCATTGCAATTTCATTATGTTAGTAAGGCTTGCACATTTCAACACACACAATGCAATTTTCCACACATATTGCGCAAAGGCACATAAGTTTGTAGCATGATGGCACACAATGATCACCCTAGGTGCACACCAGTTCATGGTCAAAATGCAAAACCGGGCATCGATTATACACATACTCCTTACAATTAATAAACTGTTCGTGAATTTGTTTCTGAAGTGTTTAATAACGTTTTTGAGAATTTATTTTAGTAGTGTTCTTGCACAAAACTCCACACCTTTTGTGTTACCTAAGTGGTGGCCAGAAGACATACTGGCACGCACACAATACCCTAGGTGCATACGAGTTCATGGTTTTGTGTAATGTTTCTCAATATGAATCACATGGTGTTACCCATGTGCAAACCAAATTTATGTATGCCTTTTCGTCTAGAATGTAATTGTGGGCATTATGGCACACGCGTGAAATACAAGTGCACATCATTAAGCTCCCCCACATCCTAATCTCATATGTTCCAATCTGTCAGTACCACTTCACATTTTGACAAACGCTGAATATCCCATGTGCGCACCAATACCGGCTTCGCCAATCTTGCCGCTCTCAGTCGGAACGTTATGGCACAACAATTTCTCCCAAAGTGCACACCGAAAGGTAGAGGATCGTCTTGGATTATGTGGATTTTAACTCCCTGTGTTTTCACATGGAAAGATCAACCAAAGTGCACCCTTATTCATGGACACACTTACTCTTCACATTATGGCACTCATAGATCATCCACCGTGCACATTATTTAATAGTTCATTCTTGGTTTATTTAGACGTTATTATGGCCTGATTTTTCCAACAGGAATGACTCATTGCACAGACGTACTAAGCCTAGTGCACACCGAAATGTATTCCATGGACCTCACCTCCGTGGTTTCGATTTAGCGTATTTTTTGCATGTAATGGCACACAGTGCCCAACTTAAGTGCACGTCAGTAAATCGGCACAAAATCGCACAACAATTTGGCACACATTTTGAAACTCATGTGCACCCCAACTTCTTTAACGCGTTTTCTTGCAGTAAGTAATTATGGACAGGATGGAACATACCAGAATCTGAAGTGCACTCCATAGTGCAGCACTTTTTCCTGGTTTATGATGTCTCAACCTTTCATTATCTCTGCACAAGGTGGCACACAATGCATGTCCCAGGTGCACACCAACTTCGGGGTTTTAGAGTGCACCACTAAATGTAGAAAACTGTCCTGGTATACATGGATTTTTACTCCCCGTGTTTTCGCATGGGTGCATAGCCGCTATCAGTCTGGACGTTATGGCACATCAATTTCCCCCAAAGTGCACACCTAAAGGTAGAGGATCGTCTAGGTTTATGTGATTTTTAACTCTCGGTGTTTTCTCATGGAAAGATCAACCCTAGTGCACTCTTGTTCATGGGCACACTTATTCTTCACATTATGGCACTCACAGATCATCCATCGGGCATACCTGTTCATATCGTCACTAATTCTACACATTATGGCACACTTAGTTAAACATAGGTGCACGCTGCCCAGATGTATATCTTTGCACTTAGCTGGTTGAGCACTACTCTAGATTACTTCGCGTGGGAACATTAATGTATTCTGATTATGAAATTTGAGAGCTCATTCTTGGTTTATTTAGACGTAATAATGAGTTCAGCACGTTTTGGCAAATACATGATAACCTAAGTGCACACTGTATTTTATCATGGCAGCTGGATTAACTCTATGGTTGGACATTATGGAACACACATATCTTCCTAAGTGCACACACATGTGTTTACCATTTGTCATACACCTTTGTTTTCCCCGATTGTTGGTTTTTCTAGATCATTTAATGGGCATTGTTTCTTTTTACTGTTGTTCTAAATTACGGCTCAAACAATTCATCATAACGGCACGCCAACTTGTGTCTCATTTTTTTGTTCAGTAATTAGTTCAGCACGTGTTGGCACACACATTGGTCAGTGTGCATAAATGCTAGACCCAAAACAACACGACACGGGGTTGTACACTTGTGTAACACGGTGTGTGCCATAGTGTGTGTATTAGAAGATGGTAAACAATAGTATGGATGGATTCAGGACTCATGAAAAAGATAATTATGTGCACTTGTGGTATCTTGTTTGTGCCGCAACATTTATGGCAGATTGTAACAATGGCATACTACTAATGACACGGTAGGAAAAATTACACAGTACGTGATTGTGAACATTCCCTACTAACTTTGTCTTGCAACTCCACAAAGCAACACTTTTTATGCAATTCTAGCCTTCAACACAAGATTACGCAGGGGTGTATTCAATCTAATTATTAAAACCAACAACACCCAGCAATGTGGGGCAAACAAAATTGTTACCATGATTGTCGCCCATTGTCATTCTTCACAAGGAGTCAGCGATGAATTTGGTGGTCTGCATCTCCCTTTGAAATCACGCCAATGGCAATCGCGCGTGCTTCAGTTTCTGCCGCAAAGATGACATATGTAGAATCACAAAACTCCAGGACTCCTTTATTTTTTCATCCTAAAAACTTGGAAAGAATCTAGATATAATATTATATTTTAATTGATGGTTGTACAAAATTACACTAATATCCTTTTTAATTATTTATATTTAAGATCCTCATAAAAATTGATTAAGCAATTTTGAAGGGTTTGGATTAGTTCTTATGGTTCCTACCTAACAAAGGGTTCTCACTTGAAGGTCCCCCTATATATATATATACATTTCATATGGTTGAAGATAATTCATTCATGAATATACAATTGAAAATTTAAAACATCTCAATTTGAAATTCAAAATTTTTTGATTAAATCTCCAAACTATTATCTGCATACTGCCACCAACATTGGACCACAGGAGGAAGTGTGCAGTCTATCTCTGAGCTCCTTTCTAGCTCCAAGTGAGTTTAATTTCGACGATAAAGCTCCAAAACCCAGTTACTTATATCACAGATATAAAGATTGCATTCTCTTAGATTTTGCTGAAGGAAACACAAAGGAATGTAAAACCATTTACCTGTACATATCCAGCCGTAAAGACACCTTTAACAGATGAAGAACTCCGATTGATTCACAAAAAAAAAAAAAAAAAAAAAAAAAAAAAAAAAAAAAAAGGCCAAGGAAACAAGACGAATATAAAAGAGACCCAAAAAAAAAAAAAGATTCCATCTTTAAGCCGGGTATTGAGATCAATAGCTTCTACCATTTCATTATGCTGTGTTTGGATTGAATTGAAGTTTTTTAGTTTGACTGAATACCACATAACCATATAACAATCTTAATAAAGCATCTAGCTACAGAAAGCATCAAGGATGAAGAATAATAAATGATGTAACTCAACATTTACAAGAACATCCATGGCCATTGCTCAAAGAGGTACTAGGGTGAAAGTTGTCTTTCCCATATTAGCTGATCAAGAAAGTCAAAAAACAATTCCAATAAAGAGTTAAATTTGAAAATCTTGTTGCTACTAAACTAACAACAATACTAAAACAATAGTGTAAAAAAATGTGAGGATTTAATTAGAAATTTGAGTCACAATGAAGAAAATACTTAAACAAGAAAATCAAGATTTTAGGGTAGAAGACATCAGTTAGAGATTTAAGGTTAGAGGAATCTAGTACAGAAAAGATAAAAAAAAAAAATCTAACAATCTGCGTCCAAAGTTTAAACTTTGGACGCGTAAAGTGGAGGGTGGTGGCATTTTTGTAATAAACATGTCACTATTTATTTTATTTTTTATTTTTTTTTAAGTTAAGGACAATCGGCGTCCAAAGTTTGAGAACTTCGGACGCAGATTGTCACACCGCATTTTTAGAAAGATTATCTGCGTCCCATGCTCTCGCACTTTGGACGCAGATAATAAACCAATAAAACTAAAAAGAGTCAACTCAAATTTTGGCCCTAGAGATATTGGGGTGTGGACAGTTTTCATCATCCATAATTAAAATTGTCAAGTAATAGCAACACTTATTGGTCGTTGGACACTTTTGATCCTCTGTCAGTGAATCCGTCTCTTAACCGTCTAATTGACCGAAGGGTAAAGCTGTCTTTTTATGTGGTCTTCTTCTAATCCTAGTAAAATGTTTTTTGACATCTAAACAACAACTTAAACGAAGTTGTACTCAAGAAACTTAGACGAAGCTTAGTAGTTCGAAGACAACTGTAACCCTAATCAGTTCAAAGTTGATGTCAACCTAAATCGAATCGTTTGTTACCTAATTCGAACCAACCGCTATGTAATTGGAAGACCCACACGAAGTTGTAGTTCGGCATTGATTTTAAAAGGTGAGGATGAAGGGATCAAGCACAATGGATGGGGTCGAACAAGGGGACAACAATACCCCAGGTAAATTTGGATTTTTATGTGTGGTAGGCTATGAAATAGGTTTAATTTGTTGTGGCTTGTTGGATGTACATGTGGTTTCAGAATAATTGCAAAACCCTATGTAAAATTGAGTGTTGTGTGTATGTAGTGAACAGAATAATTGCAAAACCCTAGGTAAAATCGAATTATTAGTTATGGGTGTTTTGTTAATGTGTGGTAGGTTATGAAATAGGATTATTTCTTCTGCTTGTTGCTTGAATATATAGTTTTTGAGTTCTGTGTATATATTGAATTAAATAAGTGCAAGTTGAGTTCCTTTAAATATTTTGTACATGTCATTGGATGTCTGTTGTTTGATATACATATGCTTTGAATAATGGTGGGGTTGGTGTTTCACTTTATTAAATGCAGTACAACTCCCTTTGTTATTAAAGCATTCAAACTTAGGAAACCAGATAAAGTCTAACCATCATAATATAAAACTACGGAAGTTAACATAAGTGTACGGGGATGTCATGCCACATCTAGGTCATCCCAACCTGGATGCATAGGCTTAAACAAAACTAACTATTCAAAAGTCATTAATATCCCAAGTGGCTCACAGGCCAAATAAGCTAAGTACGAGAAGATAAAGCTAAGTCTAAATCGGGGCTCCATCTAACGCGCTCTCGGGTCACTAACTGCACCTGAAAACATAAGGTTAGACAATCGTTAGCGATAATGCTAAGCAACTCAACTCCAACGCGTTGAAATGCATATTCATATACTGTAACACCCCACTTTTCTAACTTTTAATTACATCTCTAAACAGTCATTATCATAAACTAAGCAGTGGAAATCTAGATGATAAGTAGTTGGAGTGTCACCGCCACAACCACCACTCTTGGGTGATCGCACAGGCAAAAGGGGTAAAACTACAAATTTCACATATATATATTGTTCAGATTTTTAATTTTAAGTCAATGAAAGAGCAAATTTCACTTTTAGTCGCCACATTTAGTCATATTATTTTAATTTTGTTATATTACATTCCAGATTTTGATCAACTTTCACTTTTAGTCCTCGACTATTGTGACATTGTTATATTTAGTCCTATTCTTTTAATTTGTTCATATTACATCCATGATTTTGAGCAACTTTCACTTTTAGTCCACGACTATTGTGGCATTGCTACATTTAGTCCTACTCATTAATTTTTCCATATTACATCCATGACTGACAATCAAATGAATGTCATTGATGTAATATGGAAAAATTTAAACACGGTTGGAAATCAATTGGGGTATCTGGAAAAACCCACTTCACTATTTCCGACCACTGGAGAAGTGGTCGAAATAGTGACTACTTTTCTAAGGCCGTCGGAAAAAACGGCCAGCAGAATAGTCGGGTGGTTTCGGATTTTTTGACCACTTTGGTGGTCGAAAAACTTGACATAGTCAATTAAAAAAAAATTCATTTCACTACAAAGAGGAACCCCTCTGAAGTGAAATGAAATACATACATATATATATATATATATATATATATATATATATATATATATATATATATATATATATATATATATATATATATATTTTGTTGCAAGTTGGTAACATATTTGCTGAAAAACATATACACATTTCATATGGTTGAAAATAATTCATTCATGAATATACATTTGAAAATTTAAAACAAGTCAATTTGAAATTCTAAAATTTAACTTCAACTCATTCTGCAAACTATTATCTGCATATTGCCACCAACATTGGACCACAGGAGGAAGTGATGTGCCGTCTATCTGTGAGCTCCTTTTCTAGCCTACATTAGCCTAAATGCCTAATCAATTACAAGTCTATAACTATTGCAGGTATCCACCAGGATATGTCAGAAGGTTGTCTCTTATTTTACACCAGGATCTAAAGGTATCCACTTCAATTAAATTATATCCTCTTTCTGTATTCGCTAGAGTTTTTATTGTTCATGATTAAGACTATTATTCTGAATATTAAATTATTGTATACACTTTGATTCCGTTGAACAACTTAATATTGTATTTTATATTGGAGATATACAAATTGTAAATTTATAAAAAAGAAAGAAAAATTTTAAAATACATTAAATTTTGAATTGGTGTGTTGTAGTTGATAGAATTGGTGTGATGTAGTGTATATATTAAATTGATTAATGTTGAAGTATATTATATTATTTGTTGATAGTTTATTTGTAGTTTTATAAAAAAAATTAAAAATTAAAAGCAGGACAATATGCGTTTCTTTCTTGTCAGGAACAGACGCATATTGTATTATTTTTATTTCTAAAGTTTACGAACTTTGCGCGTATAGTGTTTATTTTCTTTTAAAAAATACATAGGTGTCTAATGTTCTTAAACTTAGGGCGCGTATAATAGTTTTGCGTGTCCAAAGTTACCTTGGACGCGTATAGTACATACAATCAGCGTCTCCCACATAGGCGTCCAAGCAACTTTGGACGCGTATTAACCTTAACTTTGGACGCGAATGACTATTTTTGTACTAGTGACATATGGTGAAGTTCCTACCTCCCCACCGTGATGATATGATAACATTAATATGATGAGATGAATATGGAAAGTATGATGACCCCTCCACTACTATTATCTATACGTATTTACCTTATCTTTCTCTTTGAGGGTATTCATGTTAATGGCTAGAGTTGACTCATTTGACTTTCTCGTTATTGTCGTATTGACATAGATCTCCATTTTTGTGATTGATGTGATGTTATACCATTTTGATATGATCTAATTATTCACATGATTACTTCTAACCTTGCCTATCTTTGATCTTTTAAGTTAAGCATGCTTCTTAGATTGTTATGCGTGTTATATATGTATACTTTTGTACGAATTACTTAGTGCTTGACTTGTGTATTACACGTGCATGTGAGTCTATTGTTCATAGTTAGGCATTATTGCTATATATGTATACTTATATACTCGTGAGTTACTTATCTCGTATCTATGATCTTAATTGGCTAACGTGTTAAGTGTGAAATAATCTATTTTCCAAACATATATCTATATTGTACTTTACAAGATAGAGTGGTTTATACTTAGCATTCGTCTAACGGGTTGCTTTTGTATACTTTTTACTTAACCTCTTTCAGGTTTGACCGGTACGTGATTGCTGAGCGCGTTAGATGGGGCTAGTTATTATAGAGTTTGATGCTAGTTCCTAGCTGTTTGTCAAACCTCTTAGACTTGTCTAATGTTAGACTTTGAGTAGTTTAGTTTACCATTATTATATTTTGTAGTGCATTTGACACTTAGGCCTGAGAGCCTTAAGTTATATTTTGAGCTTCGACTTTGAATTGATTTGGTTTAGTGTGCCATGAATGAATGTTGATGTGGATATATTAGTTCCTTTCCCGTGTAGTTACTCTGTGGAAGGTGACTACGGAGTAGGATCCCCTTTTTGGTTGTATGATTTGGGTAATTAGTATATTACCCCTTTCCTTATTCCGGATTTCTATCTCTTAAACTAAGGTTATTACTAGGCTCAAGTGTGTGAAAATTGGGGGTGTTACAGTTTCGCAATTTCTTCCTTCTCGTCGGTTGATGGTGCGACCTACAGTTTACTCTGCAGTGCCAACATTTTACTGTGCGACCTTTGCTACAATCACTAATTTGACTGTATCAATAGTATTTTAATGTGATTTGCAAGTAGTTTAATACAGAAACAGGAATTATCTTCATGACCAATTTGCAGTGTTGTTATGTATCTGATCTTCTCATATTATATTCCATTTTGTTTATTTCCTTTGAATTGTTCTATACAATTGACCAATTTGCAGTGTTTTTATGTATCTTATTGTGTTGACGTCTAATTATGATGGAGTGTTAAATGTTTGCATACATATTTTTAGTTAATTTTAATAATGTGTTGATACTTATATGTGTTTAATTTATTCATTTATTTAGTAGTTTTGATATAGTTAGTATATGTAGTGTGCAATTGATTGCGGTAAAGTGTTGAATTAATAGAATTGAAATATTGATATTGTGGTAAAGGGGTGAAAATATTTGTTAACCCTCTTCACAACTTTGATTAGGAAGCTAAAAGAAGCAGAAGAGGAGAATCAAAATATTCCCAGTGGAGGAACTATGATGATATAAATGAATACTTTTGGTATTTTTCTTACTATCTCCACACCCCACTCTAATTCATATTCTAAGAGCTGTATTTTCTGTTTGCCAATCAAGCTTCCTTAATCCTTTCTAGGTATATAGATTGCTTCAGATTAGGTTGCTATGCGTGCTGATGCTGATTTCTTTTGCTTGTCACCGGAGACAAAAATGATGTAAGTTTCAATAATCGATTGGAATGATCATATTATCATGGATTGGTTTTTATTTATTTTTTTTAATTATTATTACCTTTACTTTATTTTTTAAATGAATATCACTTTTGTTCATTTACTATGCACAATTAGTTCAGTAGGGTTTGAAGTTTTTCATGTAATTCTATATATATTGATTTCCATTTTTTTTCACTAGTACAAAATGGAGCAAAGAAATCTGACTTTAGGCTACCCTTCTTTAAACAAAGGTAGTGTATTCTTAAAAAAAAAATAGGACGGTGGCATAATTGTAAATAAATGAATAAGAAACCACTACCTTTTTTAAAAAAAGGGAAGCGGTTTATTAAAGCAGATAGACTTTCCGCTACCCTTTCTTTTAGAAAGGGCACGGAAACCAGATCGGGAAAAAATAAAAGAAAAAAAAAAGCAAAAAAGAAAAAAAAAAAAAACAAAAAAACAAAAACCTTCAACGCCTCTTCAGTTTTCACAAACCAGATCTCGCTCTCACACCTCTCCAACACTCTCTGCCGTCGCTCCTCACTGACCGCACCTCCGCCGTCGACACCGCCTCTCTCACCACGCTCCCTCAGCCCCGATCAAATGCCACCGCCGACACCAAGCTAAGGACTCAAGCGCCACTCTCATCAACCACCCATGACGCTTCTCTTCTTCTCGTTAGCTACCGGTGACCAGACCCAGCCGAAAACGACGCCTCCACGTACTGTCGACGACGCCTGCCACTGACGTCGCCACCACCACTGTGGTTCTCAGCCACCGCCGGTTCCGCCGAAGGCACTACCTATGAGGTTCTCTTTCTGCTTTCTTCGTCCTTTTCTTTCTCAATTCATTTGGGGTGCCAATGTTATTGAAATGAATTTATGTGTTTTGCTTGATCTGCCATTTCGCGTTTAGCTTGGATTTAGTTGGATCCAGAGCTTCGTGGACTAAATTAGCTCTGTTTAGACAGAGATTGTTGATATCTGTTTTCTTTTTTAGCAGATAATAGTTGTTTCGAGCTAGGTTTCAACCTGGGAATTGAAGTGTAATTTCTCATTTCTAGATGATTCTTCTTTTGGGGTTTTCGAGTATTTACTTAAGGAACCCTTAACTGCAAATACAATAAGCATGAGATTGGGGTGGGGGCTGAAAATAATTAACCAGGACCTCTAATTTAGTTAAATAATTTAGTTAAATAATGGTTTAGTTTTCTAAGAGTTTTTTCCACTTTTGGTTACTTGACTATGATACCCCCAATTTTGGTGCATGACTATTCAATTGCTCTCACATTTTGTCATCAGCTCAATTTTCCGGAGGCTTAGGTTGCCCGAGAAATTGAGCTAAGGATGAAGAAATTGAATATTCATGCACAAACATTAAAAATCTTGATAGTCGGGGACCTAATTTTGGAAGGGGTATTATAGTAGAGGAACCAAAAGTGAAAAAAACTTGTTTCGTAATAAACATCTTTGGTAGTTCTAGTATTCTGTAGTAATTGTATTAGCAGATGCCAGTATGTCACTTTACTGTTTCTTGAAAAGATGTATCTCTAAAATGCAAGTTCCATGATCAGTTCTTGCTCTCATGTCTTTGTGGTTTCTCAATCTTCTCCCAAGTTTAACAATTAGTTTATTTTGATGTTTTTATGATTGTTCTAGTTGCTGATGACTAGTGCTATCATATGTGACTAGAGGAGAATCAGAGACTGGCGGTGGAATGCTCGTTGTTGCAGTGCAAGAGATGGGAGAGAGAGTGCTCGTTATACGACAGGGACCGAGAGGCATTGATGGTTCTACAAGTACGATGCCCTGTAGCTGGTCTGGTCTTGTAAATGTAGTATTGTCAAAGGAGGACATATATCAGAAGTACCTGGATGATACCAAGGCAAGAAAAACACATTTTGCTTCTGCTGATTCTGCAACTAATGGTTCTTCTTGTTGTTAGTAATCATTGGATAGGTCAAACAATATAATGTAGAAATACTCCCTGCCTATGAGCTCATAGTATCATCACTCACTTGCTTTATGTACAACAGTTTCCCGTCCTCGCCAGTGCCAGGTACAATCTCGTCATCTTAGGAGACGAGTCTGTCGGCAAAAGCAGTATCATCACTCACTTTATGAACAACAAGTTCTGTAACAAATACGAGGTAAATGCGGCTGTGATTAGTTTAAACTAATTTTGTAAATTTCTTCAGAGTAATAGAAGGACAATAATGGATGATCCTTTTATACGAAATTACATTGAAGATCTTATGAGGAATATGAGGACTCAAGTATTGCTCAAACTGATCAAGCCTTACACAAGAATTCGGATCCCTTTCATATCCAAGGTGATTAGATAGAGATCAGTGTCCTCTTGTACAGTGAAGGAGCTGCAAGGACATTCCATATTTGTTTTCCTATTTATCTATTCATTATTACAGAGTATTATTTTAAATACCGCCATTCTTTTCTGATTTTTATTGGTTTTTGACTTTTTTTTCCACACTATATTTCACATTTGTAATGTTTTGCATGCAGGTCAAAGGGGATGAAGAAATACACTGCCGTGGATAAGTGGAACACACAGCTTAGGTCCCTCTATCAGACTGTTAGTAACCAAGTTTGTTAATTTTTGAGATTTTTTGAGAGTATATTCTATCTGAAAAGTCACTCCTAGTCCTGGAAAACAATAGATTACAAGCATTACATTTACTTTTGCACCAAAGATGGTCATGGGTAGTGGACAAGTGTCCATTTACAGAGATGTTGGCTCAAATCTAGTTTTAATGTTTTTGACAAATTTGCTTACTAAACAAACTTAAAAAGTTAAAAGGTACTTCATCATTAGCTGTGCAAATTATTAGCTGTGTAAAACTACCCCCAATAATTGGAAGAAAATAGTATAGATTCTTGTTATGATCTTGATTTTCGCCACTTGATAAACTTGATGAATTGATAAAACCCTACAAGTCAAAGCTGTCCTGAGTTATTTCTGATGCACATGTATGTGTTCATAATTTAATCAGGTTCGTTTGTGGTGCGTATTAAGGTTTGACGAGCTCTTGCACGAATTAAGGGTTGGCTCTCCACTTGTGTGCCTGATCTGGTCAGCCATCACATATGAACTATCTTCTTCCTCTTATATTCTCTTCTCTGTTCCCCTTTGTTTTGGGTTTCAAGTTACAGAGAAGTTATATTTAGCCCGAGGAGACTTGAGGCTGCTTTTCATATTAAAGAAGTCTTTAACAGTTGCACTATTTATATTTGTCTATTTAGTTTTCTGCATTGTTTACGCCTTATGGGTTCATCTAGTCATTTCGATATGTTTTCTCATCTGATGAGCATGTTGTAATGGATTATTTGATTAACTAGATAACGTGACTAATTGAAGTTATGGAAACTTGGTATTCAGGTTCCGTCTCATGTATTAATGGGTATACCAGTGAATGGTGAATCTATGTCTTTATCTCCTCTTGGTGAAGCTTGCTTGAGATCGGACTTGACTGCCATACATGAAATCTTAGAAAAACTTGGGTACAAAGATGACGAAGGAGCAGCTGCCGAGGTTTGTCTCATTACAATTATTTGATTTATTTTCATATCATGCCCTGTTTGGATATATGCTCTTCTGTCAGCTGGAGTCTATTCCTAGCTTAATTATAGTGAATAATGGT
Organism: Ipomoea nil; assembly: GCF_001879475.1. Classification (NCBI taxonomy): domain Eukaryota; kingdom Viridiplantae; phylum Streptophyta; class Magnoliopsida; order Solanales; family Convolvulaceae; genus Ipomoea; species Ipomoea nil. The sequence continues at coordinate 2,118,670 of NW_017619493.1, forward strand.
GGCATCAACTAAACGCAACCCATCAATGAAGTGCTGTTAGGATATCACTATAACTATGAAATTAGTGGAGGGAAGAAAACATGAGTAGTAAGTTCCAATTATCCCTGTAATGATATGTGGAGTTTACAGGGAGTGCTCTGAGAGGTTTAGTAAAAGCTTTTTTGGGTACACTTCTTCAGGAAAGCATTTTGTGGGTGTTATTAAGTTGTCTCACCTGTACACTGTTGACTGTAATTTCAGAAGCAGTAACTGTTTTTGGCTTTGTGCATTTTCGTCTGGACAGAACTTTTTTATGATATAGAAAATTTAAATAGAACTATGTATATTTAAAGTATGTTGATAATATTTTGTTTTGATAGTTTGTTGATGGTTAATATTATGTTGATATGTTTTGTATGAATTCTTATAGGATTTTAAAAGAATTGGGAAATTTAAATATAATAATGATTTTTTTTTTAATTCATAAAAACAATCCGCTACCCTTCTTAAAAAGAAGGGTAGCGGATTGTTTTAATAAATTAATGGTATTCGCTACCCTTCTGTGTAAAGAAGGGTAGCGGATTCTTAACTTTCCGCTACCCTTATTCAAGGGTAGCGGAAAGCTCAGGGTTTTCAGAGACCCTAATATCCGCTACCCTTGTACAAGGGTAGCGGATAGCCTTTTACAAGGGTAGCGGATGTGCAAATCTGTACTAGTGTTTGAAGGTCAATCTTGCGATTGTATTAATGAATCAAAGCCGAAATAGCGTCAGGTGGAATAGTATCCCAGTACATAGCTTGATCCTGTGTAAATGCTAACGTAGCTAAAGTATGCGCATGTAAATTAACCTGTCTAGAGATGTAATCCAAAGTAATACGATCAAAAAAGACATAAACTCTCTGCACTGGTCAATTGTGACCCCAACGTAGGAATGTATCGGCGTGTGATGGTGTCGGATAATCGTAGACAATTCCATGCAATCCGTGAGTAAACTTACTGATGTGTTGTTCCGTTCAAGAAGCCAGGACAGTGCTTCCTTGTATGCCTGGGCCTCCGCCATAAGTGGTGAAAAACAAATTGGTAATTTACCATTCCTTGCTGCCATAAAAGAGCCATCGGGCGCTATTATTATCATGCCATATGTAGCCTCGCCCGTGTCGTGCCGGAAACCCGCGTCCACATAACACCGTAGACCGCCCTCCCCTGGATCGTTTAAGTGCTCCGATGCCACTGCCGGCTCGTTTCGGCGGACATGGGCAGTGCCGTACGCCTGCAGTGGTACGGTGGCTGCTCTGGCCAATTGGGCAGGCCGCATCATTAATCCCTTCCAGACAGCTGAATTCCGGGTTCTCCAAATATAATATAATATTGCTACCATTAACCGGATCTGCTCCTCCGTCGTGACCGCCATTGCCCCTTTCAGCCATGTTGTAAAAGAGTCTGCAACAATATTAGTGATAGGCAATTGCGTTATATTCCAAACAAGTCTAGAATATTCACAGAGCACTAAAGCATGTAACACATCTTCATGATCTAAACCACACATTGGGCATGTTGGGTCCACCTCCACCCTTTTAAACATCAAGTTAAGGGTTGTTGGCAAAATGTCACATATGGCTCTCCACAAGAAAGTTTTCCATTTGGGGGGACTTTTATTTTCCACATTGCAACCCATTTATCAAAATTCGCGGGAGTATTCTCATAATCACCCACAATATGCCTATAGGCGTTCTTTACTGTATATGTCCCCTTTGGGTCACTCATCCAATACCATAAGTCCTCGTACTCAGGACTAATAGGTATCATATTTATTCGCTCCACATCTTCAGGAATAAACAAGTCAGACAAAATATGTGGATCCCAGGTATGAGTCTGTAAATCAATTAATCCTGCAACTCGTGCCTCTCTCAATTGGTGTGGCATTTCTGTTTGAATCAATGGACTAGGATTATCTCGTAACCACGGATGCCCCCATATTAAAGTTGTCTGTCCATTCCCAATTCTCCTTCGCACCCCTGAGACTACCATTGCATGGGCTGCCATTATACTTCTCCAACAGTAACTTGGGCAATTACCAATAGTTGCATCTGTAAAACTGGTTGTGGGATAATACCTTGCCTTATAGATTTTAGCTACAAGTGTTCCTGGGTCCGTTAAAAAGCGCCATGCCTGTTTACCCAACATCGCTAGATTAAAAGCCCTTAGCTCTTTAAAACCCATACCACCATACTTCTTTGGTATGCACAACCTGTCCCATGCCTTCCAATGTATTCCCCTTTCTCTTCCATTCCCCCACCAATACTTATTCATAGTTCGCTCAATTGACTGACAAACTGTCTCAGGTAACAAAAAAACATTCATCGAATAGGTAGGCATAGATTGCGCTACACTTTTCAACAATACTTCCTTACCAGCCTGAGAAAGTAACTTTTTACTCCACGAACCAATTCGTTGCCTGATCTTTTCCTCCACATACGAAAAAATAGCTCTCTTATTTCTCCCTACAAAGGAAGGTAGGCCCAAATATTTCCCAAAATTGGGTGCTTGCACCACCCCCAGACAATCCGCTACCCATGCCCTGTCAGCTTCCTGAGTATTTCTGCTAAAACATATATTAGATTTATTATAATTCACCACCTGGCCTGACAATTTCTCATACCTTGCAAGGCACTGCCTTATAACTCCCGCCTCCTGGACATTTGCTTTAAAAAATAGGAGACTATCATCCGCAAAAAATAGGTGTGATACAGGCGGCGTCCCCCTTGCAACTCTGCACCCATGTATTGAGCCTGCCAACTGTTCATACTGTAATATCATCGAGAGAGCTTCTGCACAAATAATAAAAAGATACGGAGAGAGAGGATCTCCCTGCCTGCCGGAGCTTCTGCTAACAAATAATATTGATTTCCATTTAAATAATCATAGGCATTTTAATCTATTATTGCTATGCCTGTCATTTATTTAATTGTACTCCCTAATATAATATTTCACATTAATACTGAAAAACTCTATTTATTGATATGTGCAAAAATTGTACATATCCTATATGTGTTATGAATATTTTATTATTATGGCCATTAAACTTGTGACTTTTTGTTAGCCTTTACTGATTTCATTACTTATGTTAAAGGATGTGAAAGGTTGTAATCATCCCTATAAATTGAGGGTGAAGGCTTAATGAAAAGATGGTCTCATGTGATTGTGTTCTATACGTTGTGTTCTTCCTTTCCCTTTTACTTATCTATTCTATATACTCATATACATACAATCTCCAAGCATTACCGTGCAAACATCACGCGAGAACTAACGAGTTGATAGGCCGAATTACAACACGTTATCAGCACGAGTCTCTATTGTAATCTCCGGTGAACGGTACTATTGGTTCATTTTTCCTGTGCATTTTGTTTTGTGAATCATATGCCATTGTTTATATCTAAATATTATGTGTATATATGGCTATGAGTTTGGTTTGGAACCTTCAATTATTGTTTCTATGAAATGAGTGATAATTCTTCATGTTTGTTAACAACTTTTGAGTGATGAACCCTCATCAAGACATGATTAAGAATTTGGGTAAATAGATGAATTTGTAAATACATATTATCTTTATTTATTCTCTCAATTCATGTATATGAGATAGGCTCTATATGAACCATCATGCTTTGAAATGGTAAATACATATGGTTATATGCCAAATTGTATGTATATGTATCCATGTATCTTCTATGACTATGGATATCGAATGTATAATCGGTCCTTATTATGTTTGCATTGCATATTTATGTAAAAGGTGTTTCTTCATCCATTGCTTGCACATGTATTCAAAATAGTAGTTTTTCCACAAGTTGTCACATTGCTTCCTAAAGTGGCATCAAATGATGATCTTGTAGATTATGCCTTTCATTGAAAATGTGAATTTATTGAGCTCGCTCATGTCGATAGCAATTATTTCATTTGGGCTTTGGATATTGAAATATATTTGGCATCTAAGAAATCGAGCCAAACTTTTGTTGCTAAGTCACAGAGAACCGATGCTCAGAAGGCACAAGCTCTCATTTTCATACGTCACTACTTGAACCACGATCTTAAAAATGAGTATTTGATTGAAAAAGTCCATATTGCGTTATGTAAGTCACTGAAGGACCATTTTGACTAGTAGTCATCTATTGTCCTTCCTCAGACATAATTTGACTAGATTAATCTTAAGTTTTAAGATTATAAGTCAGTAACTGACTATAATTCAACTCTGCACAAAATAGTCTTAGAAGTGAAACTCTAAACAAGAAGTTTTAAAGAAATATTTAATAGAAAAGACATTGCCAACTTTTCGTGTGAGTAATTTGTACTCCAGCAGTAGTACGAGACAACAAGTTATGAGAACCATCCTACGCTGATTTCAGCACTTCTTGTGGCTAAGACACATAACCAGTTGTTGATGAAGAATCAAAATGCATCTCTGGTTGATTTTGCACAGGTGCCTGAAGCACATTATGTTACATACTTGAGTAACTTTATAAGGGGTTGCAGTCGAGATTATAACTGGTGTCGTATGAGTTTCGAGCTCAGAATAAGAAACAAAGTGATCAAGATATTCAAGGACGACCAAACTCATCGAGGCAAAATTCTAGCCAGAAGGAGGTTTGCTATCAATGTGGGTGTGAAGGGCATTGATCCCTACATGCCCGCACACCAAAGCACTTCGTCGTCGAAGAATGTGTCTCATCTTGATGATTCTAGCTAATTTGCCTGAAGCAAATACATCGATAAATGATGATAATGAAATGATGATGAGGTATTGATGAAGAAATGATTGGTGTCATGATAAGGTTTTGAACAATGTATGAAAATATATTCATGGCTGAAAAGTTAGTCCATGCCAGAAGCATGAAGCATCCGAGAAGTTAGCTCATGCTTGAAGCATCTGAGAAGTTAGTTTATGCCTGAAGCACCGAAAAAGTTAATTCATGGCCGTAGTATTTATTGCGTGGCCGAGAAGTATATATACTCCAAAAGTGTCTTTAAGTGCAAAGTTATTTTTGGATGCAAATTATGATGAATGCAGAGTGATTTTACTTTGCTTATTTTCCTAGCTATTTTTACTACTCGAAGTGACTATTCAAAAAGTTTACTTCTCTAAGCTTGCCCTCTAAGCTTAACGTTCTAATCTTACTTTTTGAAATTTTAATTTTTGAATGATATTTACTTCCCGGACTTTATTTTCCGGAGGAAGTTTACTTCTCGGAGTTACTTCTTTTAGTTTGCATGCTTATTTATGGAAATTTTTCTCATGCATGCAATCATGACTCTCGTATGCAATTGACTGGATGCTAATTCAAAGTTTAATATTATTTGTTCCATAAATCCTATATCAATCCTGGAAGGATTGCTATTATCAACAAATTATGATAATCCTCTTTTGACTAAATTTAAGATGCCAACAAGACAAATCCCTCTCCGACCATGGCTTAGTGCAATTCTGTGCCGTTTAAGGAGTGATATACTTCTTTATAAGAATGATCTTTGACTTATGCCATACATGATATGATTGATTTAGATGTCATTGGTTTGGAAGATAGAAGCGAATTATATCCTATCAGTTTGCCCGAAGCAAACGATCGAGAGAATGAATTATATCATATCAATTTTCCTGAAGTAAACGAAGGAATAAATTATTTCATATCAGTTTGCCCGAAGCAAATGAGGGCGTGAATTATATCATATAAATTTGCACGAAGCAATTCCGGAACCAGTGAGTGAACTAATGTAAACTTGAGGATAAGGATTTTTGGGAGATCCTGAAGATCTATTTTATTTGACAAGCTTCCAACTTCCTTATGATTGTTGTGTACCCTTATAATATCATTTGATATGTATGCTTTCATATCTGATTATATGTGTTATTCTTAGATGATTGCATATGTGTTTTGGGTACTTCATATATTACGATGCACTTTCAAAGGCTTTAAAGACCCACCTGATTCTATAGTATAGCATGAGCTAGTGCATCGCCTTGGGCAATTATATATTTTCTTGTTAGGGACATCAGTTTTATATGTTATTGTTGTTATCACAATCTGACCTGCTGCATATCATAAGTATTGCCCCTAACACCTAGTACGTGGTATAAAATCAAACATTTCCCGTCTGCGTTTTATTCACAATGTGCAGTCTTTTTCTTATATCACCACCATAGCGTACCTTTGTGGGCATGTATATGTTGATTATAAACTTCCGTTTGTTATTTAAATCTTTAGAGCCCATGATAAGGGATCAATATATAATTATGTACGCTGGTTGCACACTTTATGAAGATCATTTTACGGCATAAGGGGGAGATAAGAGCTCAAATTTTATAGAATGCCGAGAAATTATATGAATGATTGATCTTCAATATTTGAATCCACGTACTAGGTAGACTGAACTAGAAGTTCATAAGAAGTAAACTGAACTGGAAGTTCAAAAGATAATTAATCTGCCAATATACATACTGATAACAAGAGTGACTAGGTCCCATGTATCTTCCCGAACTTGGACCGTATGTATTTACCAATGCTCCTTGACGCTAGAGGCGTGGAGACATGTTGGTATAAAAGACACGAATCCGCGAAAAGCTATATCTAGTAGAAAATTTAGTCACTCTTGAAATCGCTTAAAGAAGTATGTCCTGCAGATATTCGTCCAGAAGACATTCGTCCGGAAGGCGAAAAACCCCAGTAAAATTATAGGTGCACCCAAAATCATAATACTGGGGATGTGGAACGACCAGATAAAAATATCTTTGGAAAATGACTAGAGTCTGGTTGAATTAGAAATTGCCATTATTTTATATATATGGGAGAAATTTATGAAAAATGTTATAGTTGTCGACAACACAATTGCCTTATAAATTGCTCTTAGTATATGAGAATCTGGATCCAGAGTTAGGCACCAGTAGTGCCTGATTTTATTTTTTTTTTTTATAAAAGAGCAATTAAGGCATATACAACTCAACTGGCTAAAACTGTATTCTCTTTATAACATGTACACCATTTAATGTTAACCCTGAAGGTTACAAATGGGTGTTTGTACAAAAGAGAAATACAAATAATCTGGTGGTATGATATAAAGCGAGACTGGTAGCTTAAGGGTTTACGCAGAGACCCTAAATTGATTTTGATCAAATGTTCTCTCCCATAACAGATGGCGTTACGTTCCGCTAATTAACATCATTGGCAGTGAATTATAAATTTAGATATGCAGTTGATGAGTGTCATGACCGCAAACTTACCGGTCATTAGACACTATCATTAATGGCAACGCATATCATTAAACTACTAAAGTCTTTGTATCATTAAACTACTAAAGTCTTTGTATGACTTGAATATTATTGACTGAGTGTTTTTCCCCCCGAAGAAGGAATATGCAAATATGTACCATTATGTGTTCGTTAAAGAATTGCTAATGGAGTTATTTATTTATTATCTCAGTCGATATTGATGGTTTAAACATTATTGAAACACATAGAGAGCTTGGTGATATTAGCTCATGCTGAAAGACGGAGTTTTAAAATAAAAGACTTGGGAAACCCAAGTATTGTATCGACCTGAAGATCGAGCTTCTCCTTGAAGAAGTTTTATATACCAGTTAGCCTACTTGAAAAATATCTTGAAGATGTGTTATATGGATAAGTATTATTTACTTATCACACCAATGGTTGTCCAATAATCTCTTGAAGTAGATAAATGACCATTTAGACTCCAAGATGATAATGAGGATATTTTAGGACTGGATGTCCATTACTTCATTCCTATTGGAGCACTATTATTTAACTAGAAGTTCTATAATCGCATCAGGCCTGATATTGAATTTGCGATGAAATTGCTAGCAACATTTAGTGTTTCCCCCTTACAAAGAAAATTGGAATGGTATTTAACATATCCTCCAGTACCTTCGAGGTACAAAGTTTTTAACGTTTATGTGAGAAACCCATATGTGGTTTTGATGGGCTACTTGGGCACTGGTTCTTTTATTTGATCCGTATGATGCCAAGTCCAAAACTTGTTATGTTATATTTTTACCCCCAATGTCCCATATGAGGACAAATAAGAATGTGTTGCATAAGCAAATAATAGTTTTGTTAAGGGGAACCTTACAAAACATATTGCACCTAAGTCCTTCTACACATGAACTCCAGAAGAGTGGTAAAATTCTTGCTGAGAAAGTTCGTTCTAGTGAATAATCTTGCAGATATGTTCACTAAGTCTCTGCCTACATCCACTTTTGAGTAATATGTTTATAAAATTGGGATGCGTAGGCTTTGAAGATTGTTATCTTCAGGGGGAGCGACAATCCCTAACTGTGCTAGAATAGACAATCTAGAGGACTTTTGAAATCCTGAAGATTATGCTATGCAAGCATATGGTTGTACTCTTTTTCCCTTACCTAAGTTTTTCCCCACATGGTTTTCTTAGGCTAAGATTTTTAATGAGGCAACCGATGTTGGTGCACTTGAGTGGATAGTCCTGAAGACCCTTGAAATCTTGAAGATTATGCCCAGAACGCTTATGGTTGTACTCTTTTCCTTGACTACGTTTTTTCCCACTGGGTTTTCTTAGGCTAAGGTTTTTAATGAGGCAACCGGTGCAACACATGGATCAACATACTTCGTGTACTCTTTTCCTCGTCTAGGTTTTTCTAGCGAGGTTTTTAACGAGGCATGAGTATAGTTATTTAATGGCCAAGGGGGAGTGTTATAAATATTTTATTATTATGGCCATTAAACTTTTGACCTTTTGTTAGCCTTTACTTATTTCATTACTTATGTTAAAGGATGTGAAAGGTTGTAATCATCCCTATAAATTGAGGGTGATGGCTTAATGAAAAGATGGTCTCATGTGATTGTGTTCTATACATTGTGTTCTTCCTCTCCCTTTTACTTATCTATTCTATATACTCATATACATACAATCTCCAAGCATTACCGTACAAACATCACGCGAGAACTAATGAGTTGATAGGTCGAATTACAACAATATGGAGTTAATTCCAGCAATAGTCCTCTGACTATTGTGATTTTCCAAATTTGGTCCTCGTCTTTTAATCTAGACAAAATAAACCATTGACTATCAAAAGTGTTCCACCATTAATCCTTTCGTTAACTAAAAGTTATATAAACATTAAGTTAAGGGGTAAAAGGGTCTTTTCCTAGTTAACTTCTTCAATTCTCCAGTGAAGCTCTCTCTGCTCTCTCTTCCTGATTCAATCTAAGTTCGGAGCATCCCGAGAGAGCTCAAGCTATCAACCATGCTGGTCTATCAGGATTTACTAACTGGTGATGAGCTTCACTCTAACTCATTTTTCTACAAGGAAATTGAGAACGGGGTTCTATGGGAAGTTAAGGGAGAGTGGGTGTTCCAGGGAGCAGTTGAAGTAGATATTAGGGCAAACCCATCTGCAGAAGGTGCTGATGAGGATGAGGGAGTTGATGACCAAACTGTTAAGGTGGTCGACATTGTTGACACTTCCAGGCTCCAAGAGTAACCTGCCTTTGATAAGAAGCAATTTGTAGCATGCAATTTGTAGCAATTTTTTGTGGGGGATAGCATGGCTGAGAATAGCACTCTTGTGTTTGCTTACTACAAGGTGGTTCCACAGACCCAACATTCTTGTACTTTGGCCATGGTCTCAAGGAAGTTAAGTGCTAGATGGCGGTGACCGGTGCAAGCATCTCTTCACTGGCGACAGCGTGGAGCAGTGGCGAGCTTCCTTCTCCAACGTAGCAGTTTTTCCGGCAGCAAGAAGGCGTCCTCCAATCCGACGTGAGCAGATCAGCGTAGCAACTTGGTTCTCCTCGGCAGTTTCGGCCTCCAATGAGCTCCGGCAACCTTCTGTTGTAGCAGATCTATTTAGCGGCAAGAAGTAGCAGCGGGAGATCTAGCGAAGTTGATGATGATGCTTTCCGGCGGCGTGGCGGCTACAATGGATCCAGCGAAGGTAGCTTCATGCTCTGGTTCCCTCTTAACGTTGCAACAGTGGTTGGCGATGACGCTAACTAATAGTGGCGGCGGCTAGATCTCCCCAGCGAGTTGCTTTCTCATTGAGCTTCCGGTGACCCCTGTTTTTTCTCGGCGAACAGAGCAGGAGGCAACGACGGACTACTCTCAACATTCTTTCCGGAGGCACGGTGGCTACAATTGACACAGCAACCACCGTTTCTTCTCGGCGTTTGGACCTTTCCGGTAGTGAAGTAGTAGGAAGTATACACTAACGCCTAATTAAGGTTGTATAATTTACTTAAAGACATAGCTAATGAAATGACCATTTTATCCTCTACACTAACGCCTAATTAATTGAAAGTTAACGGAAGGACTAATGTTAGAACAAATCTGAAAGTCAAGTGTCTTTTTCGTCCAAATAAAAAGACGAGGACCAATTTAGGAAAATCACGATAGTCGGAGGACCATTGGTGGAAGTAACTCTCCTATATGCATCAGAAGTTAGCATACTCCTGACGCATATAGTATTTTTTAAAAAAATAATACTATAAGCGTTAGAAGTTCCGGAACTTAAGACGTGTATAGTCATTATGTGCGTCCAAAGTAACCTATGATGTAGATTGTTCATACAATCTGCTTCTCCTACATATGCGTCCAAGCAACTTTGGACACGTATTGTACATTTCCTAGGATGCGTATTATTGTTTCTGTACTAGTGAATCTGACTAATGAAATATTATTGGGTTTAAGAATTTAAAATGATATGGGTCTAGGGTTAAATAGGTATAAAAGAAAAAAAATTGGCAAGCTCCTCTTAGATAGACTTTTGGGTTAAATTTTTGATAAATAAATATATCCTTTACATTAGGCTTTTGAAACCATAAATAATTATATAAATATTTTGTACCAAATTATTTGAAATAAAGAGTTTAAAATATTTTATTTGTACACCCATTTAGCAAAACCATTGTAGGAGTAAAAATTATATAAATAATTTTATTTTGAAATTTTATTTTAGATGAAAATATTTTGGGGTGTCACAGCACCACTCTAACCTTTATTGGGTTCCTTCTGTTCTTAGGAGAAATTTCACGTCTAACAATGTCGATTGAATTTGAAGCCATACGTACTTGGGTGTAATAAGATATTTACGCTGATTTGTACTCTGTCAAGATTCAAATGTTTATAAGTGAGAGGAAATTTACATCTATACATTTGCTTAATGAAGTGTATAAATAAGACTCTACATCAAATATGTTTTGCAAAATTTTCCGTTTAATTACACAAACCTTCCATTTTTGAAAAATCTTCCGTTTATAAATAGGGTTCTATATCTCTTCCTTATAAATAATATATAGGGATAAACCACATCTACGTAAGAAAGCAAGGAAATAAGCATTGAAGGTGACAATTTAATGAACTTAGGCTCACAAGTAGATTCAAATCAAGAAGAAAAACGTGCACAAATAAGCTCACATCAGACGAAGACGAGTGATATGTGTTCCTCTGAGTGTGGAAGTTTTTATGGACGATGGTGGGGGCATATGATCGGATGTGGGATGGCCTCCCCCCCCCCCCCCCCCGCCCGCCCCACGAATCCGACGGCATCGAGCGACTGAATTCGGCAAGTTCTCTTTTAAGTTTTTTTTTTTTTAAAGTATTTAAATTAATTGCCAAGCAAACAACATTAATTGGTTACTTGTTAAAAATGACAATTGCACATTTTTAACAAGTTTAAGAGTTTAATAGAAGGCTTTTTTAGTTCGAGAGGTTAATTGCACTTTGGTATATATTTAGAAGGTCTATTTGACCCTTATCCCTAATACTACTTCTATGTGCGCATTGCGCGAATGAGTTAATGTCCAATTTTATAATGAAATAAATATTTGAAAGTATATCAATGGAAGATTATATATGAGAAATTCATACATAACTAATTTAATGTCGAATTTGTTTATTTATATATGTAACACATAGTATATTGAATAGAATGTAATATAGGAGATTCATTATAATTGTTACTATTTTTTTTTTAAAATAGTAACCAAGTATTTTTGTTGCAAAGGGTTCTATTATATATAATGAATGCACATATACATACAAGATCAATGAATGAATCAACGGTATCAGCCCTTTACGTGTTTTGCTCAGTGTTCATTTAGTTCAACCATTATTTTTGAATAAATTATTATGGATAGAGAAATTCCTAATTTTAATGAATTTAGATGTAGTAAAAATTTAAAATTTTTAATTATAATGTAACCTAAAGATATTGGACAATTGGCCAATATGATATAACCCAAATATCAAAATGCTAAAGAAAATGTTTGGTTATTCAACAGTTTGAAACAACAATTTGTTTCAAACCACTGAAAATACAAATATTGCAAATTACAATATTTTCAGTTAGCGTTTTTTAGAATGATTTCTCCAATACACCTCTATATTTAAAAAAAAAAAATATTGTGGAATCATTTCGACTCCTTAAATAACAAGAGTCAGTTCCGCTGACTCACTGCTTGTCCATCAATAGATGGGCAAGCTTAATTTTTAAATTGGAGCCTTAAGGCTCCTTTTATAGGAGCCTCAAGGCTCCCATGCCACTTTTCCCACCGATGTGGGAAAAGTGGCAAAACTAAAAAGAGCGGAATGTTCGGCTTCCCATATGTTTTATTTATTTTTTTTAAAAAAATTATTTCTTTTTAAATTATTATTATTATTATTTTAAACAATTATTATTATTATTATTACTACTACTACTATTATTATTATTATTATTATTATTATTATTATTATTATTATTATTATTATTATTATTATTATTATTATTATTATTATTATTATTATTATACCTTTAGGTCATTTTACATGTTAATCTAAACTGCTAATTTTTCAAATATCTTTTTTCTCACCGTTGATATAATTTGTTAGTCAATTCGCTAACTGCTGATTGTCAAGCAAGGACATTGTGAGGTAGTTTCCCACTTCAATTTGTTGTGTGATTTGAATACTCTCTTTGTGAACAAATTCCTCGAGTAGTTAATATGATTGGCTTTATTAATTATATATATTTTAATCTTTTCATGGTATTAATACAATATTTGGTAAATAAATATATGGCATTATTCTGTATTATAACTTTGATATTTAATTTAAAAATAGTGCACAAATTAGATAATAGAGAATCTAGTGAATATAATCAATTGATGAATTTGAATGTATAGAATTCTTACATTGGAGAAAAATAAAGACAATATAACTAATGAAATTATTTCTCCCTTTTAAGCAAAATAACCTTATTATTAATTATTAATAAAAGTTTGGGCGAGAAACTACACAGGACGATTTTATTTTTATTAATATTATAAATAAATAAGAGATAAGAGAAGTACGTATTGTTTTGATTAGTTTTTAACCATAACCCTTTGAACTTAACTAAATTTAGTCTAATATAATATATGTTCTCATATGACATAAGGATGATGTTTGGTGTAAATGCGATATTTCAAAATGTTTAGATGAAATTTGATCAATTTGTAAACGTTAAATGACTAAAAGTAAAAATGTTGTTATACTGAAGAATAAAAAGCAATTATATATGTCAATAATAGATGTAAATTGGAGAAATGGCCATAATGGATAATGAAATCTATTTCACAAGCTAAGGTTGTCCATGGCCATGTCTTATTAGGGCGACACAGGTGACACCCAAGTTTTGGGGTCCAATTTTTTTTATTTATCTTAAAGGCAGATATAATTTATTACTTTTATGCTTGACAATAATGTTTATAGAATTCAAAAGGTGGTTTTAATTGAAATTGTAAATAAAACTTTAAAAGAAATTGATATTTAAATTTTGGCAAACAATTTTGTATCTAATAAATATACAATAAAATGTCATTTTTAAGATAAATTTTAAATTGTATTTCTTTTCTTTATTGAATATTTGAATGTTTATGCATCTTATTTTGACAAAAAAAAAATTATTTTACATTTTTATTTTTTATTTGTACATATATAATAATTTAAATAAAACTTGGTCTAAATTTAACTAATAGACAAGACCCCCATTTTTAGGGGAGGGTACTGTATTCATTTATATATACAAATGATGACATATAACTAGTACACAGATCATAACCAAGCAGTCTATGAATTTAATATTCAAGCTAAGACATAGTAAAATTAAAAATAGAAAGAGAAAGAGAAAGGTGTTTATTGTTAGTATTAATATAGCGCACACATAGACGGGCGGGATTGATATGATGAAGTGAAATGGAGGTTTTCTCAGCACTTGGGAATTGTAACCTTGCAGAGTTCATTGGCTTTCTTGGCAGCTGGGGACTTGATGATATACTCATTCAGAGTGGGACTCTTGACGTATTCGCAGAAGCAAGGCTTATGTTGATTAAGCCTCTCGCAGCAGAGTGGTGATGGGTTGGCATTGAGCGTTAAGGCGCTAAAGCAAGGGTCGAGCTGCTTCGCGTCGCAAGCAGCCAACAAAATTGTGCTTCTCCCAAGAGAAGCAATACAACTGCTAGTGTGATGAGGTTAAAGGCCTTCATTTTTGTTAGCATTAATGCAATTGATCTGATCTGATAATATAATTAATATAATCATCTCTCAAGGCCCCATATATATATGGACATCCAGTTAATGTGTAATAGGAAACTTGGGGCTATGATGCATCTTTGGCTTAATTAGTGATTCGGAGAATTTATAGAGAGATTTTGGATGTTAATTAACCAATGGTAAATCTTACGTACAGCATGTTATTTACCTTTGTGCTTATGTATGTTGTGCACCGTACTCTCATCTAATGGCTATGAGAAAATGTTAAGTTAATTGGTTTGAAGCTTCATTGTTTTTTGGTTTTTATTATTATTATTATTATTATTATTATTATTATTATTATTATTATTATTATTATTATTATTATTATATATATAGGGACGCACTCAGGTGCGAATAAGTGCCCAGGAAGGAAATGCGAACGAATCAGCGCGTGACACGTGTCCAGATCTAATAACTTAAAAAAAAACGCGGTGGCATTTTCGTAAATAATTGAACATCGAAGCGCAAGTAAAATATCTTATAAGTGCACCTATTTTCACCTATAAGTGCGTATAATTTTGCCTTGTTAGCATTCACTTTCCGCAACCATTCATGCACCTGGGTGTGCTTATAACTATCTGTGCAACTATTTATAACTATAGGTGCAACTACTTATAACTATATGTGCACCTACTTTCACCTATAAGTGCATGTAATTTTGTCTTGTTAACATTCATTGATCTGAGTTCAGTGGGTAGTAATACTCCTGAAAACCACTTGCAAACATTCATACACCTAGATGCAACTACTTATACCTATGTGTGCAACTACTTAGAACTATAAGTGCAACTAAGTATTGATGCTCAGTGTAAATTTTTACTTGCACCTATAATACATTTTACATGCACTTGTAATACATTTTACTTGCACTTCGATGTTCAATTACTTAAGAAAATTCCACCGCATTTTTTTAAAAAATCAGTGTTTCTCATCCATTAGATCTGGACACGTGGACGAACAGAATCCCTTCCTATTTCGCGCCTGGGCGAGCCGTTCGCACCCGAGTGCAACTCTATATATATATATATATATATATATATATATATATATATATATATATATATATATATATATATATATATATATATATATATATATATATATATATATATATATATATATATATATATATATATATATATATATATATATATAGGGATGCACTCAGGTGCAAATAAGTGCCCAGGAAGGAATATGTGAACGAATCAGCGCGCGACACATGTCCAGATCTAATAGCTTAAAAAAAATGCGGTGGCATTTTCGTAAATAATTGAACATCGAAGTGCAAGTAAAATCACTTACAAGTGCACCTACTTTCACCTATAAGTGCATGTAATTTTGTCTTGTTAGCATTCACTTCCCGCAAACATTCATGCACTTGGGTGTGCTTATAACTATAGGTGCAACTATTTATAAGTATAGGTGCAACTACTTATAACTATAGGTTCACCTACTTTCACCTATAAGTGCATGTAATTTTGCCTTATTAACATTCATTGATCTGAGTTCAGCGGGTAGTAATACCCCTGAAAACCACCCGCAAACATTCATGCACCTAGGTGCAACTACTTATAACTATGTGTGCAACTACTTAGAACTATAGGTGCAACTACTATAGGTGCACTTAGTATTGATACTCAGTGTAAATTTTTACTTGCACCAATAATACATTTTACATGCACTTGTAATATATTTTACTTGCACTTCGATGTTCAATTATTTACGAAAATGTTACCGCGCTTTTTAAAAAAAATCAGTGTTTCTCATCCATTAGATCTGGACACGTGGACAGACAGAATCCATTCCCATTTCGTTCCTGGGCGAAGCATTCGCACCTGAGTGCGATTCTATATATATATATATATATATATATATATATATATATATATATAATATATATATATATATATATTATTTAGATTTTTAATTTTAAGTCAATGAAAGAGCAAATTTCACTTTTAGTCGCCACATTTAGTCATATTATTTTAATTTTGTTATATTACATCCCGGATTTTGATCAAGTCTCACTTTTAGTCCTCGACTATTATGACGACATTGTTACATTTAGTCCTAGTCTTTTAATTTTTTCATATTACATCTATGACTTTGAGCAACTTCCACTTTTAGTCCACGACTATTGTGGCATTGTCACATCTAGTCCTACTCATTAATTTTTCCATATTACATCCATGACTGACAATCAAATGAATGCCATGGATGTAATATGGAAAAACAAAAACACGGTTGGAAATCAACTGATTTCCGGAAATAGCCTTAATTAGTTCGAAAAAATTTGTTCCGATCACTTTTACGACCAATTTGGGTGTCTGAAAAACCCACTTCGCTATTTTCTAACCACTTTGGTGGTCGGAAAACATGACATAGTCAATAAAAAAATTCATTTAACTACAAAGAGGAACCCCTCTGTAGTGAAATGAAATATATATATATATATATATATATATATATATATATATATATATATATATATATATATATATATTTATTTATTTATTTATTTATTTATTTATTTATTTATTTATATTGTTGCAAGTTGGTAATATATTTGCTGAAAAACATATACACATTTCATATGGTTGAAGATAATTCATTCATGAATATATATTTGAAAATTTAAGACAAGTCAATCTGAAATTCTAAAATTTAACTTCGATTCAATCTCCAAACTATTGTCTGCATACTGCCACCAACATTGGACCACAGGAGGAAGTGATGTGCAGTCTATATCTGAGCTCCTTTCTAGCCTACATGTATTAGCCAAAATGCCTAATCAATTACAAGTCTATGACTATTGCGGGTAAGGAGATGTGTCAAAACCAGGACTATGTGGTCTAATGGTACCCCGGGTTGGATTTTCATTTGAAAGGTTGTGAATTCGAGCCTCAGTAGAGACGTTATTGGCTCTTTGTGTTTCAGTAGGTTGATAAAGTATACGAACAGATACTACAATTCTTTGTGTTTTAGTAGGTTGAGAAAGTATACGAACAGATACTACAATGTAATAGAGCTATTTTACACCAAGATCTAAAGGTATCCACTTCGATTAAATTATATATATTTTTGTATTTGTTATAGTTTTTATTGTTTATGTTTAAGACTATTATTCTGAATATTAAATTATTGTATACACTTTGATTCCATTGAACAACTTATTATTGTATTTTATATTGGAGATATACAAATTGTGAATCTATAAAAAAAAAATAAAAAGAAAGAAAGAAAAATTTAAAAATACATTAAAATTTGATTTGGTGTACGTAGTTGATAGAATTGGTGTAATGTAGTGTATCTATTAAATTGATTAATGCTGAAGTATATTATATTATTTGTTGATAGTTTATTGGTAGTTTTATAAAATAAATTTAAAAGCAGGACAATATGCGTTTGTCCTATTAAGGAACAAACGCAGATTGTATTATTTTTATTTCAAAAATGTCTCTATGCATAACTTTAGACACGTATAGGGTTTATTTTCTATTAAAAAATACAATACGCGTCTAAAGTTCTTAAACTTAGGACGCGTATAATAGTTTTGCGCGTCCAAAGTTACCTTGGACGCGTATAGTACGTACAATCAGCGTATCCCACATAGGCGTCCAAGCAACTTTGGACGCGTATGAACCTTAACTTTAGATTAGACACGAATGACTATTTTTGTACTAGTGACATATGGTGAAGTTCCTACCTTCCCACCATGATGATATGATGAGATGAGTATGGAAAGTATGATGACCCCTCCACTACTATTATTTATACGTATTTACCTTATCTTTCTCTTTGAGGGTATTCATGTTAATGATATTCATGGCTAGAGTTGACTCACTTGACTTTCTCGTTATTGCCGTATTGACATAGTACATGATCTCCATTTTTGTGATTGATGTGATGTTATACCATTTTGATATGATCTAATTATTCGCATGATTACTTGTAACCTTGCCTATATATCTTTGATCTTTTAAGTTAAGCATGCTTCTTAGATTGTTATGCGTGTTATGTATGTATACTTTTGTACGAATTACTTGGTGCTTGACTTGTGTATTACACGTGCATGTGAGTCTATTGTTCGTAGTTAGGCATTATTGCTATATATGTATACTTATATACTTGTGAGTTACTTATCTCGTATCTATGATCTTAATTGGCTAACGTGTTAAGTGTGAAATAATCTATTTTCCAAACCTATATCTATATAGTGTACTTTACAGGATACAGTGGTTTATACTTAGCATTCGTCTAACGGGTTGCTTTTGTATACTTTTTACTTAACCTCTTTCAAGTTTGACCAGTGATTGCTGAGCGCGTTAGATAGTGCTAGTTATTATAGAGTTGATGCTAGTTCCTAGCTGTTAGTCAAACCTCTTAGACTTATCTGATGTTAGACTTTGAGTAGTTTAGTTTACCATTATTATGTTTTGTAGTGCGTTTGACACTTAGGCCTGAGTGCCTTAAGTTATATTTTGAGCTTAGACTTTGAATTGATTTGGTTTAGTGGGCCCTTATGAATGAATGTTGATGTGGAATATTAGTTCCTTTCCCGTGTAGTTACTCTGTGGAAGGTGACTACGGAGTAGGATCCCTTTTTGGTTTTATGATTCGGGTAATTAGTATATTACCCCGGCCTTTCCTTATTCCGTATTTCTATCTCTTAAACTATGGTTATTACTAGGCTCAAGTGTGTGAAAATTGGGGGTGTTACAGTTTCGCAATTTCTTCTTTCTCGTCGGTTGTTGGTGTTGGAGATTACATTCAAGATGGTGGTTTAAAGTGTGTAGAAGGAAGACACTCTTGTCCCACATTGGAAGGATAAGGGACTAATTCCCACCTTTTTAATACCAAGCCATTTGGATAGCTTAAACTATTGTAGAGAGAGAAGGAAAGGGAACCCCACACGCGTGCGCTGCCGCCGCCCGCTCGGGCTCGGTTTGCAAGCGCGTCGCGGTGGGGTGGGGTCAGCGTTTTACTCGTGCTTTATTTTAATTTCGAGTTTTTTCCCTTTTAGAGGTAGATTTCATGTAGAAATCTACCATCCACACATTAAGTTGTGGTGGAACAAGTCTTCCTATTCTTGTGGGCATTTTCACCACAATTCTCCCTAAAATTGTGGAGCATGAATGGCTGAGAGGGGAGGGGCGGGTATTTTCAATACTATAAATACCCTGCTTCTCCTCAGTTCTATTCACTCATCAAATTCTCTTCTTCTCTTCTGCAATCCTGAGCTTCGGTGTTAACTGGTCGAAAGCAACCGGTAAGACTACAACCGTCTCCGGGAAATTTTTGCTTTTAAGGTAGTGTCTTGCACACGTCACCGATCCCTTCAGGATTCATCCATTCTCAGCCTATAAAAAACAGTAGCCCCAGGTCTACGACATATTCTATCCGAATTTTTCCCCAACAGTTAAAAGCAAAAATATTCTTTATTTTTTATTTCGGATATGATGTCGAGCTTCGTACCTAAGCCTGCATCTGACCTTGCCAAGCTTCAACCTCTTGACGGCTTAAACTATCGTTGTTGGGTAGTCAAGATGCTCATACACATCGAATCTGCTGAACTGGAATACGTTCTCACGTGTGTTCCTGAACCTGCTCAAGCGAAAGCTGCTGACTCCACTAATCCTCAAACAGAGGACGGCTCCACTTCAACCCCTGCGTCTGTAACACCTGAACCTGTCACAACTGACAAGTCTCAAGACATCCGGGCTAAGTTCGAGCGGGACAACAAAACGGTTCGCGGTCTTCTGCTGCATCACATGTCTGACAACCTGTTAGACATCTATGCTAAATACAAATCTGCAAAGGAGATCTGGGACATGCTCAAAAGGAAGTATGGCGCTGATGATGCTGGTCGGAGGAAGTACACGGTTGGGAGGTGGCTCAACTATCGTATGGTGGATACGAAACCAGTGATCGAGCAAGTGCACGAATATGAGAATCTGGTGTCCGACCTTGAAGCTGAACTCATTCCGGTAAGTGAAGTGCTACAAACCTATGCCTTACTTGAGAAGTTGCCACAATCCTGGGGAGAGTTTCAAAACAAAGTAAAACATGAGTCCAAGGATTACTCCTGGGAAGAGATGGGCAATCACATCAACATAGAAGACGCCTATCGACAAAGGTCTGTTTCTAATTCTGGTACGTTAAAAGCTAACATGGTTGAATCCAGTGATGTTAAAGGTGATAGGTCCAGAACTGGGAGTGGTGGACAAAATAAAGGCTGGAAAAGAGGAGTCAAAGCCAACAATAACAACAAGTTCAAAAACAACCAGAAGAAAGGGAAAGGAGGACCTTGTTACGTCTGTGGGAAGAACGGTCATCGCGCGGCGCAATGCTATCGCCGATGGGGCGCAAACGACCAAAAGAATGTCCAACAAGAGAACAAGCATCAAGCAAACTTGGTGGAAGAGACTGAAGTCATTGCAGCGATTGTGATGCGGGAAGCAAATGTGGTGACTGGCACGGAAGAATGGATCATAGACACTGGAGCAACTCGGCACTTCTGTGCGAGTAGGATCATGTTCAAGGAGTTTCGTGCCTTCACTCAAGGACAAGGAGATCAAGTCTATATGGGAAACGATAGTACTGCTGAGGTAAGAGGAGTAGGAACAGTAGAGATAAAACTCAATTCCACAAAGTATCTGTTTCTGTCTAATGTGTTGTATGTCCCCACTATGCGGAGGAACTTGGTCTCAGGGCCCTTGTTGGTTAGGGCCGGGATCAAACTTTTGTTTGAATCCGAGAGGATGATCATGACCCGTAGAGGGGAGTACCTAGGGAAGGCTTATTTACGTGGGGGGCTGTTTGTTTTGCCCCTCATTGCATTCACTTCTGCAAACTTTGAAACATTCATGAATAATCTTGCCACACGTAATGGCGGTTCTGCGTATATTGCTGTTTCTTTTGATGTATGGCATGCTAGATTAGGACACGTTGGTCTCAAATGCATGAGTAGATTCAAAACCATGAATATGCTCTCAAACGTGCAAGATGATTCGCTTTCTCAATGTGAAGTATGTGCTGAAGCTAAACTAGCTAGAAAACCTTTCATTACTGCAAAGCATCATACAACTTGTGCTCTAGAGTTAATACACTCAGACATAGCTGATTTTAAAAATACTGAGACAAAAGGAGGAAAGCGATATTATATATCCTTTATAGATGATTTCACTCAGTTTTCAAAGATATATCTGCTTAGAACTAAAGATGAGGCAGAACAAAAATTTGTAAGCTTTAAAACTGAAGTAGAAAATCAGCTAGAGAAAAAGATAAAAAGACTTAGGTCTGACAGAGGTGGAGAGTATGAGTCTACCTCCCTCAAAACCTTTTGTGAAAAACATGGAATCATTCATGAGGTGACAGCACCCTATACACCACAACAAAATGGTGTGGCTGAAAGGAAAAATAGAACCCTAAAGGAAATGATAAATGCTTTTCTAATAAGCGCAGGCGCTTCTAACTCTTTGTGGGGGGAAGCTGCATTAACAGCTAACCACGTCCTCAACAGGATACCTCACAAAGGTTATGAAAAAACTTCATATGAGCTATAGAAAGGTTACGCACCCAATCTAAAATACTTCAAAGTGTGGGGGTGCCTGGCCAAGGTAGGTCTTCCTTACTTCAAGAAACCTAATCTTGGCCCTAAAACCTCATATGCAATATTTGTGGGGTATGCAGAAAATAGCGCTGCATATAGATTTATGTACCTAGACGGCCACTCTATGTGCGAGGCACGAGAGGCCGAGTTCTTCGAACACATATTCCCACTAAAACGTGGATCAAATACTTATGAAAAAATCTCGTCCTCACTACCTTCAACTTCTGAAACAGAACTTGAGTCAGAAGAACCTAGAAGGAGTAAGAGAAAAAGGACCGAGACAAGTTTTGGGCCTGATTTCATTACGGTATTTCTGAAGTAAATGACATTAATGAAATTTCTGATCAGTTTGTGTGTTAGTTAATTCTAGAGGAGGAACCAAAATCCTTTGAGGCAGCTATGCACTCAGTCGATGCGGTCTTCTGGAAAGAAGCAATACAAAGTGAGCTAGATTCAATCAAATCTAATCACACTTGGGAGGTTGTAGACCTACCGAAGGGAGCCAAACCTATTGGTTGTAAGTGGATCTTCAAAAGGAAGATGAGACCCGACGGGTCGATTGAAAGGTACAAAGCAAGACTTGTGGCTAAGGGATATAAACAGAAGTTTGGTGAAGACTACTTCTGCACCTATTCTCCTGTAACGAAAATAGCCACAATACGCATATTGTTTGCTCTAGCGTCCTCTCACAAGTGGCTGGTCCATCAAATGGATGTAAAAACAGCTTTCCTAAATGGAGACCTGGAAGAAGAAATTTACATGTCTCAACCTCCTGGATGCGCCAACCCCGGGTAAGAAGGGAAGGTATGTAGACTAGTAAAATCCCTATATGGGTTAAAGCAAGCTCCCAAACAGTGGTACGAGAAGTTCCACAAAACACTGTTAGATCTGGGATACACGGTAAACCGATCAGATGCTTGTTTGTACTCAAAAGAGATTGAGTCTAGCATTGTCTTGATTTGCATTTATGTAGATGATATGCTAATCTTTAGCTCGAATATAAATGCAATAAAAGAGACAAAGAGGTCTCTGTGTGACAAGTTTGATATGAAAGATATGGGCGAAGCTGATGTGATACTTGGAGTGAAAGTCATCAAAGAGAAAGATGGCTACAAGTTATCACAGGGTCACTACACAGAGAAACTGCTAAAGAAGTTTAACAGTTTTGAAGTGAACCCTGCTCAAACTCCATATGACCCAAGTGCAAAACTCTCGAAGAACACAGAGGCAAGTGTGTCTCAAGAGGAATATGCGAAAATAATTGGGAGTCTGATGTTCTTAATGAACTATACCAGACCTGATATTGCACTTGCGGTAAATCGACTAAGTCGATACACTCATAATCCCAGCGATACCCATTGGAATGCACTAAAGAGGGTGTTACGCTATCTAAAGGGAACGATGAACTGGGGATTGCACTTTTCTGGCTTCCCAGCGTCCCTAGAGGGGTATTGCGATGCGAATTGGGTGAATGATAGTGATGAGGTGAGCTCCACCAGCGGGTATGTTTTTACCATGGGAGGAGCAGCAGTATCGTGGAAGTCCACGAAACAGGCATGCATAGCCAGATCAACGATGGAAGCTGAATTTATAGCTCTTGATCTAGCAGGGCAAGAGGCTGAGTGGCTTAGAAACCTACTAGCAGACGTGCCTTTGTGGGGGTCTTCTACGTCGTCAGTGCCCATACATTGTGACTCATAAGCTGCGATATGCGTAGCCAAAAATAGTGCCTATAATGGTAAGAGGAGACACATAAGAGTCAGACATGAGTCTGTGAGACAACTAATTCTAAGTGGCGTACTTTCACTAGAATATGTGAAATCCGAAAAGAACATTGCAGATCCTCTCACGAAGGGGCTAAACAAAAGAGCCATCCTCAAAACATCGAGGGAGATGGGCTTAATAGCGATACAGTGAGCAAACATCGAGGTTATATAAACCTGGAAGCTAAACACACCTATTCAGAGATAGGTCTCAGGTCAAAGAGTTGACATTACGAGAAAGACCAAGTTATATATTCTTACAGGGTGATTGCTGGTGTGTGAACTGAGTTCAAAACTAACTCTTCTTTCGATAGTTCAAGATCTAATTCACTATCAAAGGAGAAATTTACTCAAGTCACTACGTGTCAGTTCAAGGTACAACCACTGA
Organism: Ipomoea nil; assembly: GCF_001879475.1. NCBI lineage: Eukaryota > Viridiplantae > Streptophyta > Magnoliopsida > Solanales > Convolvulaceae > Ipomoea > Ipomoea nil. The sequence continues at coordinate 2,143,001 of NW_017619493.1, forward strand.
CATTAAGATCAGCACTCATGCCAGAAATTCTGTCTTCTTCTTGCCACCTTGAATGTGTGGGGGATTGTTGGAGATTACATTCAAGATGGTGGTTTAAAGTGTGTAGAAGGAAGACACTCTTGTCCCACATTGGAAGGATAAGGGACTAATTCCCACCTTTTTAATACCAACCCATTTGGAAGGCTTAAACTATTGTAGAGAGAGAAGGAAAGGGAACCCCACACGCGCGCGCCGCCGCCGCCCGGCTCGGCTCGCGCGTCGTGGTCGAGTTTTTCCCTTTGAGAGGTAGATTTCATGTAGAAATCTACCATCCACACATTAAGTTGTGGTGGAACAAGTCTTCCTATTCTTGTGGGCATTTTCACCACAATTCTCCCTAAAATCGTGGAGGGCATTTTCACTACAATTCTCCCTAAAATCGTGGAGCATGAATGGCTGAGAGGGGAGGGGCGGGTATTTTCAATACTATAAATACCCTGCTTCTCCTCAGTAATATTCACTCATCAAATTCTCTTCTTCTCTTCTGCAATCCTGAGCTTCGGTGTTAACTGGTCGAAAGCAACCGGTAAGACTACAACCGTCTCCGGGAAATTTTTGCTTTTAAAGTAGTGTCTTGCACACGTCACCGATCCCTTCAGGATTCATCCATTCTCAGCCTATAAAAAACAGTAGCCCCAGGTCTACGACATATTCTATCCGAATTTTTCCCCAACAGTTGGTTCTCCTTCGCATAGTAGCAAAGGTCGCCGGTTCTCCTTCGTACACCAAGTACACCTCCGCCGATGGCTGCGAAGAATGATGCCAGAGGCTTGCCAGAAGATTTCCACCGCTGCTGTCATCCAGATCTGTAAGCTAACATTTTCAGATCTATAATCTACAAAATATTTCATTTCCCCCATTTTTCGTCATCATGCGCCATTTATATCTGTAAGCAAAAGAGTAATGGTCAAATATTGATGTTCAATATGGTGGCATTCTATTTAGGGACTAGAATGTGGAGAAGGGGAGCTAACCTAGAGGGTAACACAGCAAAGTGTTTTACTTCCCTTTGAACTTTTTACCATTTTACTCACTATTATGAAACTTCTTTTGCTTTTTCATAAATATTTTGAAACAGGTTCGCATTTGCTTACAACTTTTGATAAAAAGGATCTCTGCTCAGAAGGTCTTTCTTCAAATTTACTTTGTAAATTATATGTGGGGATGTCACTTCTTTGCTCTTCACTTAATTTCTTAGGTATGTTTTTGCAGGAAAAGAATACCAACACTTGAATAAAGAAAAATGACCTTGAGCATTTTTAGTGACATTGCAAAGCAATGCAGAGATCATGGTTTAAAGCACTGTGGCAAGTATTCCATTCCTGTTCTAACTTCTAAGCTTGCAAGGACACAAGCAGCAGTTGCCATTCAATTCGTTTCTCCTTCTCCGATTCACACAGCAGCGGTAGTTGTTCGTTTCTCCTTCATTAGGTAATTTTCCAGCTTTATGCATTGTTTAATTTATGTTTATACATAATATGTCCTTGACATAATTGTGTATTATTGTATTACAATAACTTTTTTCATTGACAATTTCACGGGATTTGAAATCACTTACCTGTTGGAGGCAATTTTCTTTGTTACTTGTTTTGATTCCTACAGTCACTTCCTTTCTAAAGCATTTTACTCTGCAGTGCCAACATTTGTAAAACTTGATAAGTTCCTACAGTCCCCATTGATGATAATACTACTTATTTTAGTATTAATTTGACTGTATCAATAAATTTTTAATGTGATTTTCGAGTAGTTTAATACAGAAACAGGAATTATCTTCATGACCAATTTGCAGTGTTGGTATGTATCTTGTCATATTATATTCCTTTTTTTTTATTGCCTTTGAATTGTTCTATACAAGTGACCTATTTGCAGTGTTTTTATGTATCTTATTGTGTTCTGACGGCTAATTATGATGGAGTGTTAAATGTTTGCATTCATGTTTTTAGTTAATTTTAATAATGTGTTGATACTTGTATTTGTTTTATTTATTCATTTATTTAGTAGTTTTGATAGTTAGTATATTGATAGAGTTTGGTGTATGTAGTGTGCAATTGATTGTGGTAAAGTGTTGAATTGATAGAATTGAAATATTGATATCGTGGTAAAGGGGTGAAAATATTTGTTAACCCTCTTCACAACTTTGATTATGAAGCTAAAAGGAGCAGATCAGAAGGGGAAATCAAAATATTCCCAGTGGAGGAACTATGATGATATAAATGAATACTTTTTTATGTGAAGTACGAAGAGGAGAGAGAGAGAAAGTGAACTTGTTTTATTCAATGTGTCAACAGAAGCCAGGAGAAAGCATTTGTACAAAAGGAATTGGAGGTAAAAGGCGGTTACAACTAATCTATAATGAAAATTACTATTCAACCCTTTTATTCTTCTCCAACACCCCCTCCCCCCGGTAAGGTGGCGCATGCAGGTTCTGGATGCCCAGCTTAGACACAAAAGTTCTGAACATTGTGATGGGTAAAGGTTTAGTAAAACCATCTGCTATTTGATTTGTTGATGATACTGACAGTAGCTTAATTAAGCCTTGGGAGACCTTTTCTCGAACGAGGTGGCAGTCTATCTCGATGTGCTTCGTTCTCTCGTGAAACCCTTTATTTTCGGCCATAGCTACAACAGATTTATTATCACAGAATACCACTGCCGCATAGAGGTCTGCATGCCTGCAAGTAAAAACATTAACCATTGTACCTCACAAATAGAAGAAGCGAGAGCTCGGTACTCTGCTTCAGATGAGGATCTTGATACCGTTGCTTGTTTCTTTGATTTCCAAGAAACGAGCGAAGAACCAAGGAAAACACAAAATCCAGTTATGGACCTTCTCGTTTCTACACACGCAGCCCAATCGGAGTCTGAAAAAACATTAAGCTGTAAGGCATTGTCCTTGGGATTGAACATACCTTGACCTGGTGTCCCCTTTATATACCGAAGTACTCTGTGAGCTGCACTTAGGTGCTTGTCAGTGGGAGTGTCAATGAATTGACTCAACTGTTGCACATCGTAAGATATGTCCGGTCTCGTGGCCGTGAGATATAAGAGACGTCCAACGAGTCTTCTATAGCCATTGACATCATTGAGTGGTTCACCATCCGTGTGGTTGAGATGATAACCAGGAACCATTGGAGTACTTACAGGTTTTGATTCAAGGAAACCTGCTTCTGCTAGGATGTCTAGAGAGTATTTCCTTTGATAGAGATTCAAGCCTTCATCATCTAATCTCGCTTCAATCCCTAGGAAATACCCTAACTTCGCCAAATCTTTAATCTTGAAAGCATTATCAAGCACTATTTTGAGATCACTGATTAGGTTCAAATCAGGACTAGTGACCAATATGTCATCTACATACACGAGAACTGCTATGAAGGTGCCATCTTGTCCTCTAGTAAACAATGACGGATCAGCCTTGGACTGAGTTAACCCCATACTGGACAGAGCAATGCTTAATTTTGCATTCCACTGGCGGCTAGCTTGTTTAAGACCATAGAGAGATCAGAGCAGTTAACACACTTCGTTTGGCTTCTCAGGTTGAAAACCGGGCGGTATGATCATATAAACTTCTTCAGTCAAATCATCATGTAAGAATGCGTTATTTATGTCCATTTGATGAATATACCAAGCCTTCGAAGCTACAATTGCTAGGAAGGTCCGAATGGTTGTGATTCTAGCAACCGGTCAGAATGTCTCAATATAATCAACCCCTAGTTGTTGTGTGTACCCTTTTGCCACAAGACGTGCCTTGTATCTTTCAACTGAACCATCAGCCTTTAACTTCACCTTATAGACCCATTTGCAGCCTATGGGTGTTTTCCCTGCAGTAAGAGTGGTTAACTCCCATGTTTTATTATCCTGCAGTGCTTGGATCTCTGTCTTCATATCTTCCCTCCAATGTTGATCTTTAATGGCTTGGTTGTAGGACTTTGGTTCATTAGCAGAAGTCACAGCCATAGAAAAACATTTGTGTGATGGTTCAAGTGCATCAAAAGTTATGACCTTAGAAAGAGAATGTGGAGATGGACCTTTACTGATCACAGCTTCACAGAGATAGTCTTAAGTCTGTTTGGAAACTGCCTTTGTCTACTCGATCTTCTTGGTTGAACCTCATCATCATTGATTGTCTCATGTGAGGTGTGATCACACTGATGTATTGCATGCATGCTCTCATTATTAGTTCTGGACATACCATCAGAATTGGAATGCTGTGATAAGATCCCTTGGTCTACCACCCCTTGCTCGACTTCATTAGCTGTATTAGAACTGGACTGCTGTAAACCTTACAAAACATATTGCACCTAAGTCGTTCTACACATGAACTCCAGAAGAGTGGTAAAATTCATGTTGAGAAAGTTCGTTCTAGTGAATAATCTTGCAGATATGTTCACTAAGTCTCTGCCTACATCCACTTTTGAGTAATATGTTTATAAAATTGGGATGCGTAGGCTTTGAAGATTGTTATCTTCAGGGGGAGCGACAATCCCTAACTGTGCTAGAATGGACAATCTAGAGGACTTTTGAAATCCTGAAGATTATGCTATGCAAGCATATGGTTGTACTCTTTTTCCCTTACCTATGTTTTTCCCCACATGGTTTTCTTAGGCTAAGATTTTTAATGAGGCAACCGATGTTGGTGCACTTGAGTGGATAGTCCTGAAGACCCTTGAAATCTTGAAGATTATGCCCAGAAGGCTTATGGTTGTACTCTTTTCCTTGACTAAGTTTTTTCCCACTGGGTTTTCTTAGGCTAAGGTTTTTAATGAGGCAACCAGTGCAACACATGGATCAACATACTTCGTGTACTCTTTTCCTCGTCTAGGTTTTTCCCACTAGGTTTTTCTAGCGAGGTTTTTAACGAGGCATGAGTATAGTTATTTAATGGCCAAGGGGGAGTGTTATAAATATTTTATTATTATGGCCATTAAACTTTTGACCTTTTGTTAGCGTTTACTTATTTCATTACTTATGTTAAAGGATGTGAAAGGTTGTAATCATCCCTATAAATTGAGGGTGATGGCTTAATGAAAAGATGGTCTCATGTGATTGTGTTCTATACATTGTGTTCTTCCTCTCCCTTTTACTTATCTATTCTATATACTCATATACATACAATCTCCAAGCATTACCGTGCAAACATCACGCGAGAACTAACGAGTTGATAGGTCGAATTACAACAATATGGAGTTAATTCCAGCAATAGTCCTCTGACTATTGTGATTTTCCAAATTTGGTCCTCGTCTTTTAATCTAGACAAAATAAACCCTTGACTATCAAAAGTGTTCCACCATTAGTCCTTCCGTTAACTAAAAGTTATATAGACGTTAAGTTAAGGGGTAAAAGGGTCTTTTCCTAGTTATCTTCTTCAATTCTCCAGTGAAGCTCTCTCTGCTCTCTCTTCCTGATTCAATCTATGTTCGGAGCATCCCGAGAGAGCTCAAGCTATCAACCATGCTGGTCTATCAGGATTTACTAACTGGTGATGAGCTTCTCTCTAACTCATTTTTCTACAAAGAAATTGAGAACGGGGTTCTGTGGGAAGTTGAGGGAGAGTCGGTGTTCCAGGGAGCAGTTAAAGTAGATATTAGGGCAAACCCATCTGCAGAAGGTGCTGATGAGGATGAGGGAGTTGATGACCAAACTGTTAAGGTGGTCGACATTGTTGACACTTCCAGACTCCAAGAGTAACCTGCCTTTGATAAGAAGCAATTTGTAGCATACATTAAGAAATACATCAAGTAAGAAGCAATTTGTAGCATGCAATTTGTAGCAATTTTTTGTGGGGGATAGCATGGCTGACAATAGCACTCTTGTGTTTGCTTACTACAAGGTGGTTCCACAGACCCAACATTCTTGTACTTTGCCCATGGTCTCAAGGAAGTTAAGTGCTAAATGGCGGTGACCGGTGCAAGCAGCTCTTCACTGGCGACAGCGTGGAGTAGTGGCGAGCTTCCTTCTCCGACGTAGCAGTTTTTTCGGCAGCAAGAAGGCGTCCTCCAATCCGACGTGAGTAGATCAGCGTAGCAGCTTGGTTCTCCTCGGCAGTTTCGGCCTCCAATGAGCTCCGGCAACCTTCTGTTGTAGCAGATCTATTTAGCGGCAAGAAGTAGCAGCGGGAGATCTAGCGAAGTTGATGATGATGCTTTCCGGCAGCGTGGCGGCTACAATGGATCCAGCGAAGGTAGCTTCATGCTCTGGTTCCCTCTTAACGTTGCAGCAGTGGTTGGCAATGACGCTAACTAATAGTGGCGGCGGCTAGATCTCCCCAGCGAGTTGCTCTCTCACTGAGCTTCCGGTGACCCCTGTTTTTTCTCGACGAACAGGGCAGGAGGCAACGACGGACTCCTCTCAACATGCTTTCCGGCGGCGCGGTGGCTACAATTGACACAGCAACCACCGTTTCTTCTCGGCGTTTGGACCTTTCCGGTAGTGAAGTAGTAGGAAGTATACACTAACGCCTAATTACGGTTGTATAATTTGCTTAAAGACATAGCTAATGAAATGACCATTTTATCCTCTACACTAACGCCTAATTAATTGAAAGTTAACGGAAGGACTAATGTTAGAACAAATCTGAAAGTCAAGTGTCTTTTTCGTCCAAATTAAAAGACGAGGACCAATTTAGGAAAATCACGATAGTCGGAGGACCATTGGTGGAAGTAACTCTCCTATATGCATCAGAAGTTAGCATACTCCTGACGCATATAGTATATTTTTAAAAAATAATACTATAAGCGTTAGAAGTTCAGGAACTTAAGACGTGTATAGTCATTATGTGCGTCCAAAGTAACCTATGATGTAGATTGTTCATACAATTTGCGTCTCCTACATATGCGTCCAAGCAACTTTGGACACGTATTGTACATTTCCTAAGACGCGTATTATTGTTTCTGTACTAGTGAATCTGACTAATGAAATATTATTCGGTTTAAGAATTTAAAATGATATGGGTCTAGGGTTAAATAGGTATAAAAAAAAAAAAAAAATTGGCAAGCTCCGCTTAGATAGACTTTTGGGTCAAATTTTTGATAAATAAATATATCCTTTATATTAGGCTTTTGAAACCATAAATAATTATATAAATATTTTGTACCAAATTATTTGAAATAAAGAGTTTAAAATATTTTATTTGTACACCCATTTAGCAAAACCATTGTAGGAGTAAAAATTATATAAATAATTTTATTTTGAAATTTTATTTTAGATGAAAATATTTTGGGGTGTCACAGCACCACTCTAACCTTTATTGGCCGGTTCCTTCTGTTCTTAGGAGAAATTTCACGTCTAACAATGTCGATTGAATTTGAAGCCATACGTACTTGGTGTAATAAGATATTTACGCTGATTTGTGTTGGGAGCATTTAAAGAAGAAGCATTAATGAGATGCTTGTTCAAGTTGTCCCACATTGCTAACTTAGCTTTTGGATTTCCCCTTTATAATAACCAAACCTTTTGAGAAGGTTTGAACTATTATGAAGAGGGAATAAGAGATAACCACGCGCGCGCCGCCGCCGCCGCCCGCCCGTCTCGTCACGACGCTGCCGTGCTGAACGATGTCGTCCTTTGCGACTCACTTATTGACAAGTTGCCAGACTCGCGACTCACTTATTGACAAGTTGCCAGACTCGTGGGTAGATTTCAAAACCAAAATAAAACTACACTCTTCAACAGCTGATCAGTAGCCTGAACATCGAAGAAGAAAATCGAATGGTTCACAGGTCAGTCTTTTTTTCTGATAATGTTAAGGCCAATGTGGTCGAAACCAACACTAGTTCTGACAAGCCTAAATCAGGCGACCGAAACCAAAAGAAAAACTACAAAAACAACGGTAACAACCGTGTCAAAAATGGCAAGATTCAGAAAAAAGGGAAAAATAATGGCGAATGCTACGTCTGTGGCAAAAAGGGCCATAAGGCTGCCCAATGCTATCACCGTAAGGGTTCTACCAGTCAAACTGGTCATAAATCGAACAGTGATGGGCCTAACAATCAAGCTCATCTTCTGGAGAACAAGGATGATCCTGACATTGTAGCTGCAATGATTACCGAAGCCAACATGGTTGGAAATCCAGACGAATGGGTTGTAGACACGGGAGCATCGAGACACTTCTGCTACAACAAGGATCTGTTCAAAACTTTCGAGTCCATCACAGACGGAGAACAAGTGTTCATGGGGAACTCGAGCGTCTCTGAGGTAAGTGGTAGAGGAAAAATAGAACTAATTCTGTGTTCTGGAAAACATCTACTTTTGCACAATGTGTTATATGTCCCTTCCCTTCGTAGAAACTTAATTTCTGGAAGCCTTCTTAACAAGGCTGGAATTAAGATGGTCTTTGAGTCTGACCGATTGGTTATGACTCGCTGTGGGAAATTCCTTGGGAAGGGATATTTGCGTGGAGGTCTTTTTGTGCTAGATGTTAGTATAGTGAAAAATAACACTTCTGTATCTAGAACCTCTCAAATCAGTTGTGATAATAAGAATGCCTCTTCTGCTTATATTACCGTTTCAGTTAATGTTTGGCATGGTAGATTAGGACATGTTGGTGCAAAATGTTTAAATAGACTGAAAAGCATGAATATGTTACCAAATGTGTCAAATGATCCATGTGAACAATGTGAAACGTGTGCTGAAGCTAAATTTGCGAGAACATCTTTTTCTACTGTAAAAGAACGCACTTCATCACTGTTAGAATTAATTCACACTGATTTGGCAGACTTTAAGACCACTGAAAGTAGAGGTGGCAAACGTTATTATATTACGTTTATTGATGACTTCTCCCGTTATACAAAAATCTATTTACTACGATCAAAAAGTGAAGCCGAACAAAAGTTTGTTGCATTTAAAACTGAAGTAGAAAATCAGTTAGACAAAAGGATCAAAAGACTACGATCCGATAGAGGAGGAGAATATGAAACAAACTTCTTGAAAAGTCTATGTGAATCCTCTGGCATTATACATGAGGTAACTGCACCGTACACACCCCAACAAAATGGTATAGCAGAAAGGAAAAATAGAACTCTTAAAGAGATGCTCAATGCTATGTTAATTAGTTCAGGAGCTTCTGATTCTTTGTGGGGGGAAGCTGTTTTAACAGCAAACCACATACTTAATAGAGTTGTACACAAAGGGTTTGAAAAGACCCCTTATGAACTGTGGAAATGGCATGCCCCGAACCTTAAATACCTTAAGGTATGGGGTTGCTTGGCAAAGGTGGGACTACCGTCCTTCAAAAGGCCCAATCTGGGTCCTAAAACCTTAGACGCCGTGTTTGTTGGGTATGCTGAAAACAGTGCTGCATATAGATTTATGTGCTTAGATACTCGTTCAATGTGTGAATATAGAGATGCTGTTTTCTTTGAACACATTTTTCCGTTAAAGGATTCTAACAATACAGAGGTTAATAGACTTCATCAGGTTAACCCCTTTCACAGCTTCACAACTAACTCAGAAGAGCCTAGAAGAAGTAAAAGGCCTAGAGTTGAGAAAAACTTTGGTTCTGGCTTCATCACATATGTGACGGAGTTGAAAGATCTAAATGAGCTTTGTGACCAACTAATATGCCAACTTGTGTTAGAAGAAGAACCAAAAAGCTTTGAAGAAGCTATGCGCTCAGTAGACTCAACCTTATGGAAGGAAGCTGTTAAAAATGAGTTGGACTCCATACGGTCTAATCATACATGGGAACTGGTGAGTTTACCCAAGGGATGTAAACCCATAGGATGCAAATGGATCTTCAAAAGAAAGTTGAGACCCGACGGCTCAATTGAGAGATTCAAAGCAAGACTGGTAGCAAAAGGTTACACACAGAAATTTGGTGAGGATTATTTTTATACCTATTCACCAGTAACCAAAATTGCAACCATTCGTGTATTATTTGCTTTGGCATCCTTACACAGGCTGATAGTGCATCAGATGGATGTGAAAACAGCCTTCCTAAATGGTGAACTAGAAGAGGAGATCTATATGGAACAACCTCCCGGGTGTGTTGATCCGGGACAAGAAGGAAAGGTGTGTAGACTCAAGAGATCTCTGTATGGCTTAAAACAAGCCCCTAAACAGTGGTATGAAAAATTTCATAAAACTCTGTTAGAGTTAGGTTATTCTACTAACCGCTCAGATGCATGTTTATACTCTAAAGAGATAGAGTCTAGTTTTGTGATTATCTGTCTTTATGTAGACGACATGTTAATCTTCAGCTCGAGCATTAAAGCTATAAATGAGACTAAAAAGACTCTGTGTAGCAAATTTGATATGAAGGATATTGGGGAAGCTGATGTAATACTTGGGATTAAAGTTAAGAAAACCGAGAGCGGTTATCTTTTATCTCAAAGCCATTACACAGAAAAACTTCTGAAGAAGTTCGAGAGTTATGATGTGACTCCGGCCAAAACCCCTTATGATCCTAGTGTTAAGTTAATTAAAAACCTAGAGACAAGTGTGTCTCAAGGAGAATATGCAAAGATAATTGGGAGTCTAATGTTCTTAATGAACTATACTAGACCAGATATTGCATTTGCAGTGAACAAACTCAGTCGTTATACACACAACCCTAGCATCTTGCACTGGGATGCACTGAGAAGGGTACTTCGATACCTGAGAGGCACAATAGAATGGGGACTTAACTATAAAGGAAACCCAGCGGTGCTTGAAGGGTTCTGTGATGCAAACTGGGTAAATGACAGTGATGATGTCAGCTCAACTAGTGGATATGTATTCACTATGTGTGGAGCCGCTATATCATGGAAGTCAACAAAACAATCCTGCATTGCCAGATCGACTATGGAATCAGAGTTCATAGCCCTAGATCTAGCAAGTCAGGAAGCCGAGTGGCTGAGAAATCTACTGGCCGACGTGCCATTGTGGGGGTGCCCAGCACCAGCTGTACCAATACATTGTGATTCACAAACTGCCATCTGTGTAGCACAAAATAGTGTCTACAACGGAAAACGAAGACACATAAGAGTCAGACATGAGTCTGTAAGGCAGTTAATAATGAATGGGGTGATCACAATGGAATTTGTGAGATCTGAAAGGAATATCACAGATCCTTTCACGAAAGGCCTAAACCGAAAGGCCATCCTTGATTCATCAAGGGAAATGGGGCTGACGCCCAATGAGGAAAGTAATTCGTGATGAAACGAGGTCACGGAAATACTTTCAAAACACTGTTCCACAGTGGTACTCTGTAGCCTGAAAAGGGTGATCTACAATGAGGTAGATTTGACAGAATTGATGGTCTATGCTGAGGTAGACTAAACAGGGAATTGTTTTGGGTCAAGAATGTAACTACATAGATTCTGTGACCAAAAGAGCTAGTTAAGTGCATTTTAAGTTCAAAATTCATCTAACCGATGAGTTCAAGACCTAGTTCACTCTCGGATAGAGAATTACTTAAGTCACTATATGACAGTTCAAGTATTATACACTGGCATGAAAATTAGCTCTTGAGATTGCTCAGGTACCCTTGAATTTAGCTTTGTCCTTTAAATGTGTGGGGGATTGTTGGGAGCATTTAAAGAAGAAGCATTAATGAGATGCTTGTTCAAGTTGTCCCACATTGCTAACTTAGCTTTTGGATTTCCCCTTTATAATAACCAAACCTTTTGAGAAGGTTTGAACTATTATGAAGAGGGAATAAGAGATAACCACGCGCGCCACCGCCGCCGCCGCCCGTCTCGTCACGACGCGCGGTGGGGTCAACATTTTGCTCCTAACAATGATTTTGACCACCCTATTCCTACGCTGAAGCTGCTAGTGGGCGTCTACTTCTCCATAATGCAGTATAAAAAGATGCCTTGCTTCTCAGTAATTCGCAGACAAAAAACCAGTACAGTACCCAAACGCTGAAACACTTTGTCATCATAGCCTTTGTCCTGAGCATTGAGATTATCTGCGTTTCCTGTCGAAAACATGCGATGCCCTGGTCGTAAATGTTTTTAAGGTAGTGTTGATCAACACGACGCAGATTTTTCCTTTCATCCCCATCTCTAAAATTTATACAGTGTTCGAAACAGCCATATACACTCTTCGAACCAGACACTCCGTGCGACATTTGTTGTTCTACAGGTTCGTAAACTCCAACAATTTGTACTCTGTCAAGATTCAAATGTTTATAAGCGAGAGGAAATTTACATCTATACATTTTGCTTAATGAAGTGTATAAATAAGACTCTACATCAAATATGTTTTGCAAAATTTTCCGTTTCATTACACAACCTTCCATATTTGAAAAATCTTCCGTTTATAAATAGGGTTCTATATCTCTTCCTTATAAATAATATATAGGGATAAACCACATCTACGTGAGAAAGCAAGGAAATAAGCATTGAAGGTGACAATTTAATGAACTTAGGCTCACAAGTAGATTCAAATCAAGAAGAAAAACGTGCACATATAAGCTCACATCAGACGAAGACGAGTGATATGTGTTCCTTTGAGTGTGGAAGTTTTTATGGACGATGGTGGGTGCAGATGAACGGATGTGGGGTGGCCTCCCTCCCCCCCCGCCCCACGAATCCGACGGCATCGAACGGCTGAATTCGGCAGGTTTTCTTTTAAGTTTTTTTTTTAAGTATTTAAATTAAATGCCAAGCAAACAACATTAACTGGTTACTTGTTAAAAATGACAATTGCACATTTTTAACAAGTTTAAGAGTTTAATAGAAGGCTTTTTTAGTTCGAGAGGTTAATTGCACTTTGGTATATATTTAGAAGGTCTATTTGACCCTTATCCCTAATACTACTTCTATGCGCGCATTGCGCGAATGAGTTAATGCCCAATGTTTATAATGAAATAAATATTTGAAAGTATATCAATGGAAGATTATATATGAGAAGTTCATAAATAACTAATTTAATGTCGAATTTGTTTATTTAAATATGTAACGCATAGTATATTGAATAGAATGTAATATAGGAGATTCATTATAATTGTTACTAATTTTTTTTTAAATAGTAACCAAGTATTTTTGTTGCAAAGGGTTCTATTATATATAATGAATGCACATATACATACAAGATCAATGAATGAATCAACGGTATCAGCCCTTTAGGTGTTTTGCTTAGTGTTCATTTAGTTCAACCATTATTTTTGAATAAATTATTATGGATAGAGAAATTCCTAATTGGCAATATGATATAACCCAAAAATCAAAATGCTAAAGAAAATGTTTGGTTATTCAACAGTTTGAAACAACAATTTGTTTCAAACCACTGAAAATACAAATATTGCAAATTACAATATTTTCAGTTAGCGTTTTTTAGAATGATTTCTCCAATACACCTCTATATTTAAAAATTAAAAAAAAAAATATTGTGGAATCATTTCGAGTCCTTAAATAACAAGAGCCAGTTCCGCTGACTCACTGCTTGTCCATCAACGGATGGGAAGGCTTAATTTTTAAATTGGAGCCTTAAGGCTCCTTTTATAGGAGCCTCAAGGCTCCCATGCCACTTTTCCCACCGATGTGGGAAAAGTGGCAAAACTAAAAAGAGCGGAACGTTCGGCTTCCCATATGTTTTATTTATTTTTTAAAAAAATTTATTTCTTTTTAAATTATTATTATTATTATTATTTTAAACAATTATTATTATTATTATTATTATTATTATTATTATTATTATTATTATTATTATTATTATTATTATTATACAATATTTGAATGGTTTTGTGAGGACACACTTGTGATGGTCCTTAGACAGTTTGACAACATTTTTAGACTATCTCTTTTTTTAATTGGTTGCAGTTCGCAAAGATTATCTTATGTCATTAGTAAGGATAATTTTTTATCCTTTCTGCAATTGTTTTTTTTTTTTTTTTTTTTTTTTTTGTTTGTAGGTACTAAAGAAGACAGTGATTCCACATAAAGCAAACGAGTATTAACATCCCGCGATGGAAAAAGACAATGTAGATAGTATATATTAGCATACGTATATAACTTCAATTGTAATTTGTTAATGTAAAACGTTAGTGGGCAGATCAATGTAAGATAAAGCTTAGTGATTAATTATAATTTTCCATGTTCTATTCCTAACAATGTAAAGATTGTAAATATGAACTCTTTTTTTTTTTTTTTTAATCTAATCCTAAAGGCACTTATCCATCACTTCTATTTAGATTACATGCTATTAATAACTATACACTGATTACTAAACTATTTATACAAAGAGTACAAAACTAAATTAGTTAGTAAAAGATATATCTCACATGTATATTTGCTGTCACTCCCTTCTTCATTTTTGTGATCACCAAAAGCAAAGCATGTTGGTATCCAATTTTGAGCACACTGAATACATGTAAACAGCATATTAACATTGTACTTAATATAAGGTAACAAAAATAAAAATAAAAAAAATCCTAGAGGTATTTCAATAAAAATGTAATATAACTTCATCGTAGAGGTATTTCAATAAGCCTAACATAACCAAATAAAAAAAAATCCAATCAGATCTGATTAATATTTTCAGTAAACTTGAACTTATAAACCTTAAAATAAAAATACTCTAATAAAGTAAAGAGACAATTTGATTTCAGGTGAGTTCAGAAAGCATACTATAATGCAGATCAAAATATAGCTCAGATATATTACATTGAGTACATGAGTAGGGAACACACGTTTACTTAAGTATAGTGATAGCTAATTATGGAATTAAAACTTATCTTTTATAATGAAAGTACAACTGAGTTTGACAACGTGTGCATTATAAGGTCCCCTAGAGGCCACAGCCATGTTCACAACAACTTGCAATATAAACTCTCTTCAAAATCCTTTGAACCATCATAGATTATGTAGCAGCTTGCCTGCATTTTTGTCCACAATAATTAAATTAAGATACCATTGTCATTCAAATGGCGTAAACTATAATCACGGTATTAGAAAGTACATGATCATTGTATTATATATAGAGATTTTGCATTTACCATGTGTTGACACCAAATTTGTAATTGATGCTAAACAACTTTAAGATGAACTTTCTATTTGGTGATATAGATTCCACAAGATAATTACCTGTATCAAGGGAGAATAAAATAGGGATTTGTTAGAAACAATGTAATAATATTATTTTTAAAAAACAATATATATGAAAGTAGATTTTAAACTATTGTCTAGGCTTAAAACTTATCTTTGAGGCTTCATTAGCAACTGTAAGTACCAAACTGGATAACATTGGTAGTTAGTTAGTGAAAACATGTCACCACATGTTCACAAACACATCTCTTTTTATATGCAAGCTACCTGAAAAACAACATAGTAGCTTAATCAGCATCTTATTATATTTCAGAATAATTGTACTAATGAATAATCAATAAAATTATTAGGAGGAAATACTAATAATATGCAACTAGCACGTATATTCATATCACTATGCATTAAGTAGCACAACTAAAACTTTTAGTATTCCAACTTGATTTATATTGGCCAGTTTCCAATGTTGTGCTACCAATCTTGGTTGTGAAGTCTGTACTACTATATAACAATCAACATAGACATATTCTTATTCTCTCTGCATCAACACCTAAACAAAACTGCTAATTAGAACTGCAGAAAATACATTTCCAGACGAACACATGAAGAAAATTACAACTTCAACCACGATTGGTGCAAAGCGAAAGCAGAACAGCAACAACCTAGGTAATACTATATACTCTTATCCTTAATTATATTAATCTCTGTTAGATTATAGCCCTAAATACTATCTAAAAGCATATAAACCCTATGCATATGTTCTTGCTCCAAATACTATCTCAAACGCTATAAACTATATAAATTCCAGTATATATGTGTTGTGATATACATGAAGAAGATTTCTAAACAAATTTCATAATACACGAAGAAGATTTCTAAAAATTAGGTCTAGAAGCTGTCGTTTTAGATAGATATATATACAAACTACTTAGATCTGAAAATGTAGAAGAGATAGGGTTAGAAATCCTTACCCAACTTCTTATAAATTATAGAAATGGTGTAGGAGAACACCCATTTCTGCCTTGGTCCATCGTTGAGCAATCGACACATCTGCTACCACCAAGCTTCGATCTACCTAAACCCATGACAGCCGGCTGTACATGTATAGTGCTCATATATAGCACGAAACACCGTTGATAAATCCGAATCGGGGTTTTGACTATGGTCTTAACACTCAGATTGAGTATTGTTGAGTCGTATGCGTCAACCTATACTTCATAGTAAGATCATCTTGATCGCGAATCCATAGTATAGAGGGGTCGAGATGGCCAAATCGAACCCTAACCGGAGTAATGAACTCCATTTTTGTGAGAGAACCCGCAATGGGATGAGTGTGTTGAGCTTAGAAAAGAGCCTGGTAGGTGTATCTGGAAGGGAAGGACAGCGGTGAACATCACCCAAGGAGGCCAGCTGTAGACATCACCGCATTTCTCCTTTATTATTATTATTATTATTATTATTATTATTATTATTATTATTATTATTATTATTATTATTATTATCATTATTATTATTATTATTATTATTATTATTATTATTATTATTATTATTATTATTATTATTATTATTATTATTATTATTATTATTATTATTATTATTATTATTATTATTATTATTATTATTATTATTAGGATTATTGTGTTTATTATTATTAATATTAGTAAAATATTATTATTGCTATATCAATTTGGTTATTATAACACTGAAATGTATTATTATAAAACAAATACATGTATTATTAGTATGGTAGTGATATTATGTATTCATTTGATTGTTTAATTGTCCTAAGCATAAATTTGATTATTATTTACTCATAATAACAATCACGTAATCGCAGTCCGCATAAATATTATTATTATTATTATGTAAACACTAAGTTTAATTGTTTATGTATCACAACTTCATGTACTCAATTGTTTATTAATTTTAATTATTATTAATTAGTATCCTATTTGTTATTAACTATTATTAATGCAGATATATGTATTACTCTGATTGATTAATTAAAGTACATCTCGGTATGAGTAACCAAAATGGGTCCACCAAATAATACATCTGTATTGATAACATTGTATATTTCTAACAGATAATGAAGATATCAATGTTAATGGTGGAGTGTACATGCCGTTCCTTCAATCTAACAAGAATACAAGAATGGGTACACCGCTAATTGGTGTTTTCCAAACTTCACTAAGTACGCCTTTAAATATTCTTACAAATGGTAAGTGTTTTCATTTGGAACAGTTCACTACGTTAATGAATCGTTGTTAACATTAGTCGTCATTGCAATTGACAGGTGACAATGCGGTTCGAACGACAATACGGACTACCCCAATCCAAGATTTTGGTAGCAGAATGGCATTAAGAAACATATCAAATAGTAATTAGCTAAACCAATATTACCAAATTTTTAGTAAATAAATGATATAACAATCAAATTGGACAATTATTATTCTAACGTGTGTTTTTTACGCCTGTTGACTAATTAAAGTAAATGTAACTCGAGCTACCGGGGACCTTGATAAATCACCGCTAACCAAGCGCCATAATCATTTGTTTGACCTAAATAGATCACCACTCTCACAAGGTAATAAAGGTGAAATTGAGTAAATAATCTATAATCACCTGGGTTATAGATTATTCATTTAAAGGTTTTTTTCCCTAATTCACAGGTTCTTCTCTGGGGAGAACGCCAATACAGACTACGTCAACGCAAGTTTGCGGTAGCAGAATTCCGTTTAGCAACATAACAAATAGTAATAATCTCAAACAGCATATTGTAATAATATTACTATGATTTATCGTGTAGCCGAATGGAATAATAAATAGTCTAACAGGTCATTTTACAATTTCTGTTTAATTAAAGCAAACGACGAAACAGTTATTGGAGACCGCGCCATACCAACTACATCCAACTGCCGGGATCGGTGCTTCGACCTAAATCGATCACCAGATTCGCAACTAGGTATCAATATATTACCAGAAGGCGTTTCTTATTGCCAAGTCAATATTAGATTGGATGTAATAATCATGTAATATATTATATAATCGTTTCTGTAGGACTTGAAAGTAATTGTTGTATTACAAATGACAACAACATGCAAATAGTCGTCGTAGAGTCGGATACTGAACCCATCAAGCATTGTCGAAATTTGATATCAGATTTCCAGGGAGTTGTGGACCATTTGCATGAAAATGTGCCAACAAAAATTGGCGAGTTCATATTAAATGTTGTCCAACGAATACGTACTATCTTTTTACTACAATGAACTACATTATTTTGTTACATATGAACTAATATCAATTTTTTTTTTATAGACTATTATTTTGATAGTGGTGATCCCGAGTACGTTTGCGAGCATTGTAATGCCTTTTTTTGGTACAATGAACGGTCAAGCAATTCAAGATCATGTGACCGCCCTAAATACACCGCATGTTGTGTGAATGGTAAGATAAAGTTGCCATTGATGACAAGGCCTCCTCAAAAGTTGTATGATCTATTCTTTACATCAAGTGATAAAAACAAATGTTTTTTGAAGAATATAAGGTCATATAACAATATGTTTTGCTTCACGTCAATGGGTGGGAAGATTGATAGAACTATTAACAATGGAACATCGCCTCCCATATTCCGTATAAATGGTCAAAATTTCCACCGCATTGGAACTCTACTACCGGCACTCGGCACTCAACCTAAATTTGCACAATTATACATTCACGATACAGAGAATGAGATACAAAATCGCTCCAACTCTTTCAGGTATAATAATATTCGGGGCTACTAAACTATTTTGTTCCTGTCATTTTTAAATACTGGAAAGCTTATATTATATATTTTTATCTCTTAGGACGGAAAGCAATGGTTCTGCCGTGCATCTTGATGTAGTTCATGACATTAAGCAAGATCTAGATGATCACAATGTTTTGGTTAAGTCATTCCGAATGGCCAAGTCATTTATGCAATCTAATCCTACAAGTGAAATTAGAATGAGATTAATCGGGAAGAGATCTAAAGATGCCAGAACGTATGCACTACCAACTGCTTCAGAGGTTGCTGCTCTCATTGTTGGAGATCTAGACCCTTGCATGGGTGAACGTGATATCGTGGTCGAGTCTAGATCTGGAATGCTTAAACGAATTAGTGAATTAAACCCAGCGTATCTACAATTGCAATACCCAATTTTATTTCCATATGGGGAGGATGGTTTCAGGGAAGATATACATTTTGCAACACATAGTAATAAACAAAATTTTGCAAGAAAGAGTGTTTCACAAAGAGAGTACTTCGCGTTCCGTATTCACGAAAGATCAAATGAGATCTCAACTATATTGTACGCTAAAAGGTTATTCCAACAATTCTTGGTTGATGCGTATACTATGGTTGAATCTTCGAGGTTGCTATACATTAGGTCCAATCAAAAAGCTTTAAGATGTGAGGCGTACAAAGGTCTTTCTGATGCGTTAACAAGAGGTGAAGTGCAACCTAGCTCTCAAGGTAAAAGGATAATATTACCTTCAAGTTTCACGGAAGGAGCAAGATACATGATACAGAACTACCAAGACGCCATGGCAATTTGCAGATTTATAGGTTATCATAACCTGTTTATTACTTTTACATGTAATCCTAAATGGCCCGAGGTTCAACGCTTTTTGGAGAAAAGAAATTTGAAAGCTGAAGATCGTCCGGACATTGTTTGCCGAATTTTCAAAATGAAGCTAGATTGCTTAATAAAAGAAATAAAAAATGGGAAACTGTTTGGTCCTATAAGGGCAGGTGCTCACCACATTTCCTTATAAAATCATTTTCTAATACACTACTTAATCATACGAATTCTAGAACTAACATCATGTAATTGTTTTTGCAACAGTAATATACACAATTGAGTTTCAGAAACGGGGTCTTCCACATGCTCACATATTATTGTTCCTACAAGGGACGAGTTGCTTTGCCAATCCTGCTTTTATGGACACGATAATTTCGGCCGAGATCCCAGACAAGTTGATAGACATCGAGTATTACAAAGAGGTCGAAGAATTCATGTTGCACGGCCCATGTGGTGTTGCCAGGAGTAATTCACCGTGCATGGTAAATGGCAAGTGCTCGAAGCATTTTCCAAAGAGATTTATTGATGCATCCCATTTTGACCAGGATGGTTACCCGTTGTATCGAAGAAGGGATGAAAAGAGGACAATTAAAAAAAATTGAATAGAGTTGGACAATAGGTATGTTGTACCACATAATCGGTACTTGCTCTTGAAATACAAAGCACACATCAATGTAGAGTGGTGTAACCAATCTAGGTCAATCAAGTACTTATTCAAGTATGTCAACAAGGGTAACGACCGTGTAACGGCTGAGTTTTATAAGACTACAATGGATGAAGCTGGTAATGAGATGGTGGATGAAATAAACATGTACTATGATTGCCGGTACATCTCTGCATGCGAGACCGCATGGCGGTTGTTTAGTTTTGAAGTTCAGTACAGGACTCCACCAGTTGAGCGACTAAGCTTTCACTTGCCTGACTGCCAATCTGTTGTGTTCCAAGACGATGATACCATTGATCATGTCCTGAATAGAGAAATCGTTGGGCAAAGTATGTTTAACGCATGGTTTGTAGCCAACCAGAAGTTTAAAGAAGCGAGCTTATTAACTTACATTGAGATCCCTACCAAATTTGTGTGGAAAAAGGACATCCGTGAATGGCATCCAAGAAAGAAGGGTTTCTCAATTGGTCAGATATTCTATGTCCCACCAGCATCAGGAGAAATTAATTATTTAAGGTGTCTATTGAACATAGTCTGTGGTCCAAAATGCTTCCAAGATATTAGGACAGTTAATGGTGTTGAGTACTTGACCTTTAGAGATGCATGTTAATGAAGCAAACTACTGGTCATCTGCATATTCATTAAGGAAGTTATTTGTTGTCTTACTAACATCCTCATCAATTATTAGACCCGAAAATGTTTGGAATCAGGTGTGGCAACATTTGTCTGAAGATGCTCAACACTATCAAAGAAGAATATTAAAACAACCAGGTAATGTACGTACTTTTTGTTTATACAATAAATTCAATTAAGTTATAAGGATAATTATCTGACTGTTTGCATCGTAACAGATTTGGTCTTAACAGAGGAAGAGAAAAAGAACTTTGCATTGTTCGAATTGGAAAACCTATTGGGGCATCAAAATAAATCTTTAAAAGACTATCCTCCGATGCCAATACCAAGTACATATAATTCAAGGTTGTTTCAGAATAGGTTGATATATATTTGAAGAGTTAGCTTACAATTGTGAGCAGTTGAAAGAAGATGCTGAAGTGTTGTGTGCAAAACTAACTGAAGAACAGAGTCTCATCTATGATACGGTTATACAAGACATTGAAGAAGGTAAAGGTGGCTTATTTTTTGTTTATGGTTACGGTGGAACAGGAAAGACTTTTTTGTGGAGAGCGTTGTCAGCTGCAATCCGATCCAAAGGTAAGATTGTTTTAAATGTGGCATCAAGCGGCATAGCTTCTCTATTGTTACCAGGTGGCCGTACTGCTCACTCGAGATTTGCAATACCTATTGCAATAAATGAAAACTCAACCTGTAACATTAAGCAAGGTAGCGAGCTGGCTGAATTGTTGATAAAGACGAGTTTGATAATATGGGATGAAGCTCCCATGATGCACAAACATTGTTTTGAAGCATTAGATCGAACTATGAGGGATTTGTTGCGTTTTGTAGACCCGTGTAGTGAAATGAAGACGTTTGGTGGTAAAACAGTTGTTTCGGGTGGAGATTTCCGTCAAATCCTCCCGGTAGTCCCAAAAGGTACACGGCAAGATATTGTTTCTTCAGCCATAAATTCATCATACCTATGGGATAGTTGCAAAGTTTTAAGGTTGACTCAAAACCTTAGACTATGTTCGGTACCCAATGGTGGAAATCGACAGGCCTTACAAGAATTTGCCGATTGGATTGCTAATGTCGGTGATGGAAAGCTGGGTGGGCAGAATGATGGTTTCGCAGAGGTTGAAATTCCAAAACACATGTTACTGTCAGCTGGAGCGGATGATATTAAAACAATTGTGCAGAGTACATTTCCTATGTTTGCAAATGGAAACACTGACCCCGAGCATCTAATAGGTCGTGCTATATTAGCACCAACGCTCGATGTGGTCAACGCAGTAAATGAATATATGACTGAGTTGCATAATACCGAAAGCATATCGTACTTCAGTTCAGACGCAGTATGCAAAGCCGATGGCGACAACGGTATATTTGGAGATGTACACACACCGGAATTTCTAAACAGCATTAGGGTTTCAGGTCTACCAAATCATGCATTGACTTTGAAAATAGGATCCCCGGTAATGTTAATGAGAAACATTGACCATTCTCTTGGTTTGTGCAATGGGACTCGGTTGATAATCACAAAGTTAGCAGACCATGTTATTGAAGGCGAGATTCTGACTGGACCTAACAAAGGTACAAAAGTGTTGATCCCCCGAATGTCAATGTCACCCTCTGATCCAAGATTGCCGTTCAAATTTCAACGAAGGCAATTCCCAATTATGATTTCATATGCAATGACCATTAACAAAAGTCAAGGACAAACGTTGACTCATGTTGGTTTAATACTAAAGAAACCGGTTTTTGTACACGGCCAGTTGTACGTTGCTGCATCTCGGGTTAACAATCCAGACGGTCTCAAAATATTGATAGTCAAAGACCCAACTTCAACTACTTCATCAACCACTAATGTTGTATATCATGAGGTTTTCAATAATCTGTAATTTTGTAAAGTCCTCTTTTATTAGTTCCGTGACCTTGCAACTATTTGTAATATACCATTTTCATATTGTTTTTGTTGAATTTCCAATCATATTTCATTTATATGTTATCAATTTTAAGCTCATTAGTTCTCACAATTTGTAACATAACATACACACAATAAATACTTTTTAATTTACATACCGTGCAGCGCACGGGTCAAATACTATTACTGAAGAATAAAAAGCAATTATATATGTCAATAATAGATGTAAATTGGAGAAATGGCCATAATGGATAATGAAATCTATTTCACAAGCTAAGGTTGTCCATGGCCATGTCTTATTAGGGCGACACAGGTGACACCCAAGTTTTGGGGTTCAATTTTTTTTATTTATCTTAAAGGCAGATATAATTTATTACTTTTATGCTTGATAATAATGTTTATAAAATTCAAAAGGTGGTTTTAATTGAAATTGAAAATAAAACTTTAAAAGAAATTGATATTTAAATTTTGGCAAAGAATTTTGTATCTAATAAATATACAATAAAATGTCATTTTTAAGATAAATTTTAAATTGTATTTCTTTTCTTTATTGAATATTTGAATGTTTATGCATTTTATTTTGACAAAAAAAATAATTTATTGTACACTTTTTTTTTTTATTTGTACATATATAATAATTTAAATAAAACTTGATCTAAATTTAACTAATAGGCAAGACCCCCATTTTTAGGGGAGGGTACTGTACTCTTTCATATATACAAATGATGACATATAACTAGTACACAGATCATAACCAAGCAGGATATGAATTTAATATTCAAGACATAGTAAAATTAAAAATAGAAAAAGAAAGAGAAAGGTGTTTATTGTTAGTATTAATATAGCGCACACATAGACGGGCGGGATTGATATGATGAAGTGAAATGGAGGTTTTCTCAGCACTTGGGAATTGTAACCTTGCAGAGTTCATTGGCTTTCTTGGCAGCTGGGGACTTGATGATATACTCATTCAGAGTGGGACTCTTGACGTATTCGCAGAAGCAAGGCTTATGTTGATTAAGCCTCTCGCAGCAGAGTGGTGATGGGTTGGCATTGAGCGTTAAGGCGCTAAAGCAAGGGTCGAGCTGCTTCGCGTCGCAAGCAGCCAACGAAAATTGTGCTTCTCCCAAGAGAAGCAATACAACTGCTAGTGTGATGAGGTTAAAGGCCTTCATTTTTGTTAGCATTAATGCAATTGATCTGATCTGATAATATAATCATCTCTCAAGGCCCCATATATATATGGACATCCAGTTAACGTGTAAGAGGAAACTTGGGGCTATGATGCATCTTTGGCTTAGTGATTCGGAGAATTTATAGAGAGATTTTGGATGTTAATTAACCAATGGTAAATCTTACGTGCAGCATGTTATTTACCTTTGTGCTTATGTATGTTAGGCACCGTACTCTCATCTAATGGCTATGAGAAAATGTTAAGTTAATTGGTTTGAAGCTTCATTCTTTTTTGGTTTTTATTATATATATATATATATATATATATATATATATATATATATATATATATATATATATAGGCGGGTTCAGGTGTGGCAGTGTCTTACGGTGCGGTTATTTCTTACGGTGCGGCAACACCAATAGTTCACCAAATATGCACCATCAACGTTAGGAAATACACCACACAAAACAGAGCCCTGCATCACCAAACACACACCATTAGGTGTGAGTAAAAACACCATACACTCAGGGCCGGCCCTGGGGCAAGGGCAGGCTGGGCCCTTGCCCAGGGCCCAGCTTGGGGGAGGGCCCCATCCTATCTCTTATATATATAGTATATATGCATTGAGTGTAAGTAATTTATATACATATGTTTTACAGTATGGTAAATTAGTTTGGTTGGTAAGATATTTGAATTTTAACCTCATTTAATCAAAGGCTGGTGATCCAAACCTTCCCTTCACATTTTAGAATTCCTCAACTTTACTTCTTTGCTTATATTCTAATGTATCTTTAAAAAAATTATTTTTATTGATTTTTTGTGTTTAATACGGAGTAGTATTTTTCATGTAGTTTTTAAATATATAAATTTTCATATATTTATACTAAACATATTATGAAAATTTTTTATATTAAATATATAAATTTTTATATTAAAATTTTAATGCAGTTTCTAAATTTATAAATTTTTATATACTTATACTAAACATATTATAAAAAAATTGAATTAAAAAAAGTTCAATAAACTCATGTTAATCAAACAAGACACGTAAAAATAGGACGGAGGGGGTTATATGATATATTTTGAGATTGAATTATAAAAAAAATTAAAAGATAATTTACTCCGTACCTTTTTATGAATATCTAATCAATGTAATATAGAAGCTTCTATCATGTGTCATTGTATTCAAATTATTCTAAAAAACTTGAAATTTTATGTATTTAAAAAAAAAGTATTTATAAAAATCATATAAATAATATAGAAGATGTGTGATTTATATGCTTTATGTTCAAACTATTTTATCTAGATAATTATGTTTCATATCTTTTTACATTTTTTATTGCGTTATGAAATATTTTAATTTCTTGCTCCTAGTCAAAAATTTTTTTTTAGCTTCATATATGTTTGCAATTATTGTTTAGTAAATTTTTAATAATAATTAATTTATTATTTATTATGCTAACAATGTTATTGTTTATAATTACTCAATTTTAAATTATTTATTCATTTTTATAAACTATAATAATTATTTATTTATGAAGGCACTTACGATTATTTATTATTTTACATTAAGAAAAGCACCTAGAATTTTTTTCAATGATTATTATTGTGTATGTAAAATTGTTAAAAACTTGTTAATCTTATTTAAAGTTATTGGTATTAATAATTTTTTTTTTAATACCAAGTGGCTTGTAGTCCATTTATATCGGGTTGCTCCCCTAAGTGGGAGGTGTAAAGTTTGAAACTCAATTGAGGCAATAGTGTGTATATGTAGGGTATCCCCTTTCTTTATAATAACAATAAAAAAATTATTTTATTTAAATTTTAGGCATGAAATATATATTAATTGGGGGCTCATTTTTTTTGTCCTGCCCCGGGCCTATAAAATGATAGGACCAGCCCTGCATACACTGTTCGGAAATACACCATTGGGGGTGGTGAGTTATATGGTGTATTTTTTTGAGTCTGTGGTGTATTTTGTGATGTTTTATTACATTTCATTGGGGTGTGTTTTTATTACACTGTTGGTGCATATTGTTAACACTGTTGGTGTATTCTGGAATTTGACCGCACCGCCGCACCGTAAGACCCCGCCGCATATAAGCGCTTTTCTATATATATATATATATATGTATATATATATATATATATATATATATATATATATATATATATATATATATATATATATATATATATATAGATTAAAAATCATATAAGAACTCATCCTTAGGTAGGAACATAGGAACTCATCATAGCCATTTATTTAGGGTGATCAATGGTTTAGATTAAAACATATTTTTATGAGATTTTAAGGTTGATTTTTATTTATTTTAGATAGTTGGAGGGTATTATGGGTATTTTAGTGCATAGTGAATTATGAAAATTGCGAGAGCTTCTCCTTAGTTCCCACACTTCCTCTGCATCTACGAAGGAAACCATTGATCCATCGCCTCCACGCCTGTGTTTTGTCGATCTGCTCCACGACGACGACAACAATTGTCTACAATCTTTTAAATCATTCGGTACGTCCTGGCGAATTGAATATAGCCAATATCCATTCAAAACCAATTTTAATGTGGCTAATTTTAGGGAAAACGGCGAGGAAACCAAGTGGCAAACATTAGAGCCATTTGTGTTTGATTTTGTATGTGGCCATTGTGTATTCTTACTGACAGTATTTATTCTACATTGTGGCACACACAGTTCAACTCAAATGCACATCAGCTTGTTTTACATTCTTCATACACATTAGTTCTGCAGAGTAGGGCACGCACACTCAAGCCTAAGTGCACACCCCAGTCTATCAAATCGACCTGGTTATTGATTATACATACTAACATTATTATTGCACATTATGGCATACACAGTGCTGCCTAAGTGCACAACAAGTTGTTTTTTGTCTTTTCCCTTACGATTGTGCTTGATTTTGTTGTTTGCCAATTTCTAATGTTTTTCATCGTTGTTCGCCCTTTGTCAGAAAGATTTATGGTTTGTGGTCCTTGATGATGTGGTTGATGATCGGTGTGGGGTTGTCGTACGGAATTGAAGCTTGTTCCTAGAAGAATACAGAAGCTTTGGCGTGATGCACGTAACAAAGTGGATGACTTATATGCGTCAGATTTTTTTGATTGATCGAGTTTAACATACACCATTTGAAGAACATCCGTAGTGCAGTTGAATACCGTGACGTTGTTGAACAATGCTACCTATGTGTGCTCATTTGAGCAGGTTGATCAGTACTTTTGCTTAGTTCACATTTAGGCTCATTTATGTATTCTATTTATGATGTGACAGAGTAATAGGACAAGCACCCGACCCGGCCACCAACAAGCACCTAACTCGATACCTAGAAGTCCAACGGGCATAATCATTTACTAGGGGGTCATTTACTACCGCTTATTTAAGACAGAGTTTAAGAGAAATAAGGTGTTCGGCACCTCATTATGATATAATCGTTACTTACCATTAGCAGGGTAGTATAAGTAGGAGATTCTTTGTTAAGCAGGGGTACACATTCTGATTCTTGTACTGAAACACTTAGCAATACAATTTGTTACATATCGATTATGTTCTCTGGTAACATATTTACCGTCATGATGTTTGGAATTTATTCATCGGATCTTTTATGTGTTTTTTGTTTTTTTTTTTTTATTGGTTGACGCTTTGCTCTAATTTATTCCTCAGGTGTTATGTTGTTTTTTGGTTTTTTAATGAACATTTCTGTGTTTTGTTTATGATGTTGGAAATTTAACGTTGAGTGCAACAGTCTGTGCTTTATGTGAAATTGTGTGGATTATTTTTGTGCGAACTCTATATGCACATAGTGAAATACAGTGTGGCACATCATAATCCCACGCTATTTTCTGTATCAGTTTGTTTGAGCATCGTGGCACACACTCGTAAAGCTAAGTACACACCTTAATCTATCACATCAACCAGGCTTTTGTGTATTCATACTATTAGTTGTTGGAAAAAATAGCTTAAAATGACATAAAATGGCATGTTAGTGGCTATTTTGTGGTACAATTATCAGTGGGGTCCACTTCCGATTTGGGTCGGGTTAAAGTGGATTCGGATTCTTCGTAGTGAGACGAAGAGATCGATATATTGTACGCTCAAAACGGATAATGGGTGAATGAGATATTGATTCTCAAAGTAGACCCATTTGAGTTGGAAAATGAAGGGAAAAAGTGAGCTTTTTGTCCCACATTGCTTTGGAATGAAGATTTTCCCCCCTTATATACAAGAGCTCTTTTGAAGCTTGTAGAATTGTATAGCATAGAGGCTCTCTCGCGCGGGGGGGGGGGGGGGGGGGGTGAAAATCAAATTCCAACTAGCAGAGATTGAAAAAGGCTTGATTCAAGCCCGAGCTCGTGTGCGCCGGCACGAATGTCGTCCGAAAATTGGCTAACGGTCAGGAGGGGATTGAAATTCTGAATTCAATTCCCAGGTAGTGGCCTGCTATTATAGCGCTGTTGGAAGGCAGCTTTAATGTCATTTTTAATTGCCATAATAAAGGCTATTTGCTCCTTCAACCCTATATAAGAGAGGGTAGAGGCAGTAGAGTTTTACACACAGAAACATAGAACACGAAAGTTCATTTTTTCAGCTTCAAAACCTCTCTGCTTCTACTCTTTCTTGACCTACTGTGTTCATAACCACGTCTTGCTCACCGGATTCTTTGTTTGAATGCTCAAACACTGAGTCATAGCAAGCTTTATCCTGCGAAGCCTAGGCCACAACGCTCCTAGCATCTTTGGGAGGTGGCAAATAAGGTTTTAAGGAAAGAGTACTCACTTGACTCTTGCAAAAACCCAACACCAAACACTAGCCACTTTTCTTCATCTTTTCTTCCCTTCTTTCCAGAAAATAATAATCTTATTTTTGATTATTATTTGTGTTTTCTACCAACGGTACCAACAGTCTTAAAACCTTATATTTGTTTTCCCGTTGGTGGTCTTATCCGAATTTCCTTGAAGAAAAATGGAGCATCCCATACTGCCAATTGATGGGGAGGATAATGTTGTTGCGGACAACAATGGAAGAAACGGCTACAATAACGTTGTTGCGGATAACAGTGGAGGGAATGGCAACAATGTTGCTAATTCCCAAGCTACACCAGTGAATGTTGGTTCACAAGATGGTGGGAGCACTGAGGGATATATTCCCATGTCTCGGGTACCTTCGGTACCGAGTGGTTCGGTTGAAAAGCCGGAGAAGTTCACCGGTG
Organism: Ipomoea nil; assembly: GCF_001879475.1. Lineage (NCBI taxonomy): Eukaryota > Viridiplantae > Streptophyta > Magnoliopsida > Solanales > Convolvulaceae > Ipomoea > Ipomoea nil. The sequence goes on from NW_017619493.1 coordinate 2,172,220, forward strand.
TTGGTTCGAACTTCAAGAGGTGGCAACAGAAGATGTTGTTCTACCTAGCAACTCTCGGCCTGGCAAGGTTCTTGTCCGAGAGTGTTCCCGAGTTGAAGGAACAAGATGCACAATCCGTGATGGCGGTTGGCTATTGGAAGGATTCGGACTTCCTTTGCCGAAACTACATCCTGAATGGATTGTGTGACACGCTATATGATGTATATCGAAAGATAAGCACATCAAAAGCATTGTGGGAAGCTTTGGATCATAAATACCGAAGTGAGGATGCCGGCTCAAAGAAATTTGTAGTTGGCCGATTCCTCGACTTCAAAATGGTTGATTCAAAGACCGTGTTAAGTCAGGTAGAAGATTTGCAATTAATCTTTGATGAGATCCGTGACGAGGGCATGGTGCTAAGTGAAGCCTTCCAAGTGGGATCTGTGATACATTTGTTGCCTCCAGGTTGGAAGGACTTCAAGAACTACCTTAAGCATAAGCGAAAGGAGATGAATCTGGAGGACCTGATCCAGCGACTCAGGATTGAGGAAGGGAACAGGACGAATGATAGGAAGGCTCCTATCGTTGTTGGCGCTAAGGCCAACGTTGTGGAGCACGGTAAGAGCTCCAAGAGGAACAAGAAGGACAAGCGAAAGCTAGGTCCGAAAGGTGGCGTTACCAAGAACAAGTTTCCTGGTGAATGCTACAATTGTGGCAAGCATGGCCACAGAGCATCTGAATGCAAGGCTCCAAGGAAGAAGAACAAGAGTTCTGAAGCCAATGTTGTTGGAGATAGCAATCAGAAAGAGGTCGAGATTAGCCTTTCGGCTATGGTGACCGAGGTGAACCTCGTGGGCTCAAACCCTCGTGAGTGGTTCATTGATACCGGTGCAACCAGGCACTTGTGTTGCAACCGAGAGATGTTCAACACCTTTGAGACCGTTGAGGGTGAAAAGGTGTGGATGGGAAACTCTGCTCAGTCTGCTGTGGAAGGCATGGGCAAGTTGGTTCTGAAGATGACTTCCGGGAAGGAACTAACGTTGAACAACGTGCTGTATGTTCCTGAGCTGAGGAAGAATCTTGTGTCTGGCTCTCTGTTGAACAAGCATGGCTTTCGCATGGTGTTCGAGTCAGACAAAGTAGTTTTGTCCAAGTTAGGGATGTTTGTTGGTAAAGGATATGTAACTGATGGGCTCTTTAAGCTCAATGTAATTCCTGTTATCAATAAAAGCAAAGTTAATTATGTTTACTTGCTTGAGTCTTCCAGTTTGTGGCATGGTAGACTAGGTCATGTTAATTTTGATTCTATGCGTAGATTAATTAGCATGGACCATATTCCTAACTTTCAAATTGACACAAATAACAAGTGTGAAATTTGTGTTGAGGCAAAACTAACGAAAGTACCTTTCAAGTCGGTTGAAAGGGAAACTGAACCACTAGAATTAATCCATAGTGATTTGTGCGATTTTAGATCGATACAAACGAGAGGTGGTAATAAGTATTTTATCACATTTATCAACGATAGCACACGATACTGCTATGTGTATTTGCTTAAGAGCAAAGATGAAGCCGTTGATAAATTCGTTCTTTATAAGAATGAAGTGGAAAACCAACTTAATCGGAGAATTAAGAAGGTTAGAAGCGATAGAGGTGGTGAGTACGAAGCACCTATTGGTGACTTCTGTGCAAGTGTAGGTATAATACACGAGCGTACTGCACCTTACTCACCTCAATCGAACGGTGTTGCCGAACGAAAGAATCGTACATTGAAAGATATGATGAATGCGATGCTTATAAGTTCGGGCCTACCTCAAGATGCTTGGGGTGAGGCGATTTTGACAAGTAACTAACTTTTGAATAAGGTACCCCGAAAGAAGCTCGATAAGACTCCTTATGAGTTGTGGAACAGTAGGAAACCTTCCTACCAGTACCTGAAAGTGTGGGGGTGTCTTGCCAAAGTTTTGGTGCCAACACCTAAGAAATTAAAGATAGGTCCTAAGACGGTGGACTGTATCTTTATTGGCTATGCACATAATAGTAGTGCTTATCGGTTCTTAGTACACGAGTCCAATAATCCGGACGTACACGAGAACACGATAATAGAATCAAGGAATGCATATTTTTTCGAGAATATATTTCCTTGTAGGTCCAACGAGGGACCAAGTACGTCAAAACGAACGTTTGACGAAACTATGGATAATGATAGTGGGGAATCCGAGAGAGAACCCGAGCTCGAGCCAAGACGCAGTAAGCGGGCGAGAGTTGGAAAATCATTTGGTCCTGATTTTCTAACTTACTTGTTGGAGTACGATTGGAGTACTCTAACTTGTTTATTAGAAAATGAACCCGATTTTCTATCTTATTTGATAGAAAACGAGCCTCGAACGTACGGAGAAGCTGTGACTTCTACAGAAGGACCAATGTGGAAAGAGGCTATAAAAAGTGAAGTGGATTCTATTCTACAGAATCACACTTGGGAACTGGTTGATCTTCCTCTGGGTAGTAAACCCTTAGGATCTAAGTGGGTCTTTAAAAGGAAGATGAAACCGGACGGTTCCATAGAGAAGTATAAGACTAGGCTTGTGATCAAGGGTTACAGGCAAGGCGAGGGCCTCGATTATTTCGACACGTATTCTCCCGTGACGAGAATAAACTCCATTAGGATGATAGTTGCCATAGCCGCGTTGCGAAACTTGGAAGTTCATCAAATGGATGTGAAAACCGCTTTCCTAAACGGCGAATTAGATGAGGAAATCTATATGGAACAACCCGAAGGGTTCATGGTTCCGGGCCAAGAAAGGAAAGTGTGCAAGTTGGTTAAATCGCTATATGGTTTGAAACAAGCGCCCAAGCAGTGGCACGAGAAGTTTTCCCACACGATGTTAACTAACGGGTTTAAAATAAACGAAAGTGACAAATGCGTCTACGTTAAGGAAACGATAGACGGCTATGTCATCCTTTGTTTGTATGTCGATGATATTCTCATCGTTGGTAGTAATGATCGGATGATCAAGTCTACCAAAAACATGTTAAATGCAAGATTTGACATGAAGGATATGGGTTTGGCCGATTTAATCCTCGGGATTAGAATCATTAGAAGACCTGATGGTCTCGTGTTGAGCCAATCACATTATATTGACAAAATCCTTGAGAAATTTAACAAGGATGATAGTCAAGTGGCTAGGACACCATTTGATACAAACATTCATCTAACCAAGAACCACGGAGAAGGTATTTCACAAGTGGAATATGCTCAGGTTATTGGAAGTTTGATGTATCTTATGAGCTGTACTAGGCCGGATATTGCCTATGCGGTTAGTAAGCTCAGTAGATATACGAGTAACCCCGGTGCTATGCACTGGAAGGCAATAGTAAAGGTTATGAGATACTTGAGGTATACTCGTGATCTTGGACTGCACTACGGGAGATATCCCGCTGTACTTGAGGGGTATAGCGACGCGAATTGGATATCTGATATTAAGGACTCTAAGTGCACGAGTGGCTACGTGTTTACACTAGCCGGTGCAGCCGTTGCATGGAAATCCTCTAAGCAAACTGTGATAGCTAGATCCACGATGGAATCTGAGCTGATAGCCTTGGACAAAGGTTGTGAAGAGGCTGAATGGCTACGCCATTTTATAGAGGATATTCCTAATTGGGAAAGACCGGTACCTCCAATATGTGTGCATTGCGATAGTCAGGCCACAATTGGGAGAGTACAGAGTCATATGTATAATGGTAAGTCTAGACATGTGCGTCGTAGACATAATACCATTAGACAACTACTCACAACTGGAGTTGTCTCGATTGACTACGTAAAGTCAAAAGACAATATAGCGGATCCGCTGACCAAAGGGTTAGGAAGAGAAGTTGTGGAGAAGTTGACACGAGGAATGGGTCTAATGCCCTTGGACTGAAAAGTTCTATAGTGGATACCCAACCTAGCTGGCACCTAGGTTCAATGGGACAACTAAATTATGGAACGGAGCGCGTCACTGTGGGGGTCTCGGACTCCCTACCACTCCTCGTTAAAACAGTAACTCCCGCAAGAGGCTAGCATGTTAATGCTTTAATGATTCTTGAGTATGCGGGATACTCGAGAAAGAATCACTTATGTTAGAGAGAAGTGAGGGTCGCTTCAAAGGAGAATTGTTGGGCACAATTCTTTAGAAACTCTCGCAGAACCAGGAACGGTGACCCACGACCAAAACGGGCACAGTCATGAGAGCAAGAGCATGGTTGGGAGATTCCTGTGTGAGATATGTCATCGTCTACACAAACGGCAGTCAGTTCAAAGACATCGCGTTCTACCGTACAGCCAGTAGAGTAAACATGTCTTCACGAGGGAAGGTTCAAAGGGTATAGTGACTCCCTACCTATCCTATGCAGGGATCGACCGTTTGAACACAGTTGTTTCCGATTTCAAAATACCCCGAAAATCAATTTTTCATTCATGTGGGGGATTGTTGGAAAAAATAGCTTAAAATGACATGTTAAGTGGCTATTTTGTGGTACAATTATCAGTGGGGTCCACTTCCGATTTGGGTCGGGTTAAAGTGGATTCGGATTCTTCGTAGTGAGACAAAGAGATCGATATATTGTACGCTCAAAACGGATAATGGGTGAATGAGATATTGATTCTCAAAGTAGACCCATTTGAGTTGGAAAATGAAGGGAAAAAGTGAGTTTTTTGTCCCACATTGCTTTGGAATGAAGATTTTCCCCCCTTATATACAAGAGCTCTTTTGAAGCTTGTAGAATTGTATAGCATAGAGGCTCTCTCGCGCGGGGGGGGGGGGGGGGGGGGGGTTGTGCAAATCAAATTCCAACTGGCCTTGCGGGCTAAGTTATGCCAACTTCTGTATCATTTTCCAACTGGTATAGCCAGTGCTACAAGAGAGCACGAGAGGTTGTGGTGCACCGAGAGCACAACTCTCGTGCAACAGCCACCTACTCTCGTGCAAGGGCCGAAACTGGATGAGGTCGAAAGTTGAGACCGAACCCTGTACGCTAACGGTCAGGAACCCGAAAGTTCTGACTGTTGAGGGGATTGAATTCATCTGTTACGGAATTAATTGTCTATTAATTCCAATTTTGAATTCTGAATTCAATTCCCAGGTAGTGGCCTGCTGTTATAGCTGTTGGAAGACAGCTTTAATGTCATTTTTAATTGCCATAATAAAGGCTATTTGCTCCTTCAACCCTATATAAGAGAGGGTAGAGGCAATAGAGTTTTACACACAGAAACATAGAACACGAAAGTTCGTTTTTTCAGCTTCAAAACCTCTCTGCTTCTACTCTTTCTTGACCTACTGTGTTCATAACCACGTCTTGCTCGCCGGATTCTTTGTTTGAATGCTCAAACACTGAGTCATAGCAAGTTTTATCCTGGGAAGCCTAGGCCACAGCGCTCCTAGCATCTTTGGGAGGTGGCAAATAAGGTTTTAAGGAAAGAGTGCTCACTTGACTCTTGCAAAAACCCAACACCAAACACAAGCCACTTTTCTTCATCTTTTCTTCCCTTCTTTCCAGAAAATAATAATCTTATTTTTGATTATTATTTGTGTTTTCTACCAACGGTACCAACATTAGTATTACTGTACAATATGGCACACACAGTTCAACCCAAGTGCACACATATATACTTCTTCTATGTCTTTTCATACACACTCGTTTTTCACATTATGTCACTCACAGTTTAACCCAAGTGCACACTGTAGTCTATAACATCAAGATGGTTTTCGTGGATCCGTTCTGTCAGTATTATTGCACATTACGACACATACAGTTCAGCCCAAGTGCACACCACGCTCTTTTCCTTGAATTGATTTTGTCATGATTATTGAACATTTTGACACACACAATTCAACCCAAGTGCACACTGGCCAGGTTTATGTGCACACCCTTCTTATCGCAATGGCACACAGTTAAAAACAGATGTACACATGCGTACGAACAAGTCCTTACGCTAGGCCCACACATGCACACTTTGCAATGCATACATGGACACTTTGCAATGCATACATGCACAAACTGACAGTGTTATGCCTTTTTTAGTATCAAATCCACGTTATGTATACAATTCTTATTTTAAGTGCAAACACTTAACAACTAATAGGTAAGAAGGCATAATATATTTTAATATAGTTTGCTTTATGGACTAGTTCTTCCTAGTTTGTAGGATTAGAATATTTCTAATAACTGTTCACAGATTTTGGTGTTTCAGTTGTATGCTTGGCTATTTAAGCCCTCTTTCCCTGTTCATGAAATACATTCTTCATTATATCTCTATATGGTATCAAGAGCTATACTCTAGCGAGGATAAATTTTTTTTCCTTCCCTTTCACATGGCTTCTTCCTCAGACACCCATGTTATTCAACTCAATGCTCCCACTAATCTTCCCATCAAATTAACGTCATCCAACTTCCAAGTCTGGAGACGACAAGTTCAGGCTTATCTCATTGGCTTGGGTCTACTTGGCTATATTGATGGCACAACCCAGGCTCCTACACAGTTCTCTGACATGGCTCAGAAGGAAATCAACGCCGCGTACACCACCTGGTTTAGACAAGATCAAACCATCTTAAATGCTATTTTAGGGAGCTTCTCCGACACGATTCAACCATTGATATCATCGGCGGCATCATCGGCAATCGCATGGGACCGGTTAACGTCGACATATGCCAGTTCCTCTCCATCTCGTATTGTGTCTCTCAAAACTAAACTGGCTTCCAATCCCCAAAATGGCCTCCCGGTGGAAGAGTTTGTCGATGAAATGTTCACCATTGCTGTATCGCTTGCACTTGCTCAACATCCAATCAGTGAGCAAGACCTGGTTGTTCACATCCTCACTCAGTTAAACGAGGAGTATGATCATGTTGTTCCTGCTCTGTGTGTGCGACCGGAACCCATCACCTTTTCTGAGTTGAAAGACGTGCTTATTGAATTTGAAAGACAACAACGAAAGAAGGATGCTGCGAGACAGTCTATGGTTGCTACAGTAAATGTAACACAAAAGCAACATGGGTTTTCAAATTCTGGCCGGAACGGTCCCAAGTCAAATCGAGGAAACAATTGGCAGCATCCTCACTCTCGGAATTTCAATCAACAGCGTCGGAATATAATGTGTAAGTTTTGCAATCTTATGGGACATGAGACACGTGAGTGTCGTAAGCTGTAGCGATTCCTACGTGATAACAATGTCTCTCTAGACGCAAGGTTTGGCACCAAACCAGTGGTGAATACCACCATGGCTACTGATGCATCCCATTCTGCTGCTCATCATCAACAACCTTGGTTGTTTGATTCTGGTGCATCCCATCACACCACTTCAGACCCATCGCTACTACAGTCTGTTACTGAATATGGTGGGCCAGACGAGATTCACTTGGGTGATGGTACGTCTTTGTCAATATCTCATACTGGTCAAACCATCCTCCCTACATCTACCCGTGGTTTATCCTTATCTAATGTTCTTTGTGTTCCTCAATTATAAAGAAATCTTGTCTCTATCTCCAAACTTTGCAAGTCTAACAACTTTTCTTTTGAATTTTTTAATACGCATTTTGTTGTGAAGGATCGATCCACGGGGGCGCTGCTTCTGCGAGGGAGGAACGTGCATGATGTGTACAGTGCTTCTCTATCTTTTCCACCACAAATAAATGCGGCTATCAAGTCCACTCTCACAAGTTGGCATCACACTCTAGGTCACCCATCCAATAAAACACTTGCTAATGTGCTCAGAAGTGCCAATATTTCCCTATGGCCTAATTCTGGTTTCCATTGTAAGTCTTGCCTAAGTAACAAAAGTCACAAGTTACCATTTTATAATAATTCCATGACCAGCACAAGACCACTTACTGCTTGATTTGGGTATACGGTTGTCCACTACGCCGGTCTTATATTGTGATAACATGGGGGCCACTTATGTGTGCAAAAATCCCGTCTATCACTCCCGAATGAAGCACCTTGCGCTAGACTTTTTCTTTGTTCGTGACCTTGTTGAGAATGGGGCCTTACATGTTCATTACATCCGCACACAGGATCAAGTCGCTGATATGCTCACCAAATCTTTGCCACGCCGCGCTTATGAAGGCTTTCGCTCCAAGCTGGGTGTCTCTGATGGATCCACCATCTTGCGGGGGCGTAAGAAGGCATAATATAATTTAATATAGTTTGCTTTATGGACTAGTTCTTCCTAGTTTGTAGGATTAGAATATTTCTAATAACTGTTCACAGATTTTGGTGTTTCAGTTGTATGCTTGGCTATTTAAGCCCTCTTTCCCTGTTCATGAAATACATTCTTCATTATATCTCTATAATAGGCACACGTTTATTCTCGTATTGATGCAAAGTCCAAATCTGAATTGCTTTTTTTTTTTTTTCTCCTTTCTCCCCCTTCTTTATTCATTTTATTTATTTTATTTCATTATTATACATATTTATATACAGATTTTTTGTGGACATTATGGCACATACAGTTTAATCGAAATGCACACCGCAGTCTATCACATCATATTGTCTTACATGTTGCCATATATTGAGTAACATTGCACATTATGGCACACACAGCATAACCCAAGTGCACATCGTAGTCTGCTAAATCAATTTGTTTCATGTTTATTCATTCACAAACATATTAATTAAGAATGAGCTAAATATATGTAGCTAGGTACGTATTGAATTTGAGAAGCGCTGCCCAACCAAAGACTTCATTGACTCTTCACGCTCTGAAGTCTAGTATCTCGTTGGTCCTGGTGAAATATTCATCAAACACCCACATGAACTCCCTGATGAGCCGTCATGACCTGTGAATCATTGAATTCATTATTTACTTAGTATATGGTTAAGCAATGTGGCACAAACATCCGGACCAAGGTGCATGCACTCAGGATTTTTGTGGTCAGTGTGGCACATTCATTAGCCCGTAAGTTCATACACGAAAATCATGACTTCAGAGAATGAGATGTGTGCATGTACACAGGGTTCCTATGGCCTATGTGGCACATTCATTACCCCGTATGTGCATACATTATAGCTTAAATGCACGCCCCAACCTATCATAGGGGTATTTGTGCATACACATTCATATACGTGTACATGCACACATCCCACACTCTATACTCGTGATTACCGTATGTGCACTTACCTTAAGTCGTAGGTGCACACAACCCTGGTGGATATGACAGGCGGGGGTGTGCACTTGCGTAACGAATGGATGTATTCAAATAAATTCCAATTATACGTACGCACAGTTATATAGGGACAAATATTAATGTTACCTGGGTTTTCGCCACTTGCCATTGTTCTTCAACAGTCGGCGATGACCGGTGGGCTGCGTTTCTCTCCTAAATTCGACGATGCACACGTCAGGCAAAGATTCGCAGGCGTTGGTCGGAGAGGTCCCTATCGCAGCGGTGTCGTTCGCGGAATAGCAGAAAGAATAGAGTTCTGAATCATCAACTTTTCCTATATTCTTGGGATAATTTCAAATATAATATTAATTATTAGTTGTTGGCTGCTGAAAATTACCCTAGTATCCCTTGAAATTACTTATAGTAATGGTCTCTTTATTAATGATTAATTAATATAAATCATTGATGGGATGGGATTCAAAGGCTTAGATTAGTTCTTATGTTCCTACCTAAACATGAGTTCTCACTTGAAGCCCTCCCCATATATATATATATATATATATATATATATATATATATATATATATATATATATATATATAGTCCAGATCTAATAGCTTAAAAAAACGCGGTGGCATTTTCGTAAATAATTGAGCATCGAAGTGCAAGTAAAATCACTTACAAGTGCACCTACTTTCACCTATAAGTGCATGTAATTTTGTCTTGTTAGCATTCACTTCCCGCAAACATTCATGCACTTGTGTGTGCTTATAACTACAGGTGCAACTATTTATAAGTATAGGTGCAACTACGTATAACTATAGGTGCATCTACTTTCACCTATAAGTGCATGTAATTTTGCCTTATTAACATTCATTGATCTGAGTTCAGCGGGTAGTAATACACCTGAAAACCACCCGCAAACATTCATGCACCTAGGTGCAACTACTTATAACTATGTGTGCAACTACTTAGAACTATAGGTGCAACTACTTATAACTATAGGTGCACTTAGTATTGATACTCAGTGTAAATTTTTACTTGCACCAATAATACATTTTACATGCACTTGTAATATATTTTACTTGCATTTCGATGTTCAATTATTTACGAAAATGTCACCGCGCTTTTTAAAAATAATCAGTGTTTCTCATCCATTAGATCTGGACACGTGGACAGACAGAATCCATTCCTATTTCGCTCCTGGGCGAAGCATTCGCACTTGAGTGCGATTCAATATATATATATATATATATATATATATATATATATATATATATATATATATATATATATATATTATTTAGATTTTTAATTTTAAGTCAATGAAAGAGCAAATTTCACTTTTAGTCGCCACATCTAGTCATATTATTTTAATTTTGTTATATTACATCCCGGATTTTGATCAACTCTCACTTTTAGTCCTCGACCATTATGACGACATTGTTACATTTACTCCTAGTCTTTTAATTTTTTCATATTACATCTATGACTTTGAGCAACTTCCACTTTTAGTCCACGACTATTGTGGCATTGTCACATCTAGTCCTACTCATTAATTTTTCCATATTACATCCATGACTGACAATCATATGAATGCCATGGATGTAATATGGAAAAACAAAAACACGGTTGAAAATCAACTGATTTCCGGAAATAGCATTAATTAGTTCGAAAAAATTTGTTCCGATCACTTTTACGACCAATTTGGGTGTCTGAAAAACCCACTTCGCTAGTTTCTAACCACTTTGGTGGTCGGAAAACATGACATAGTCAATAAAAAAAAAATTCATTTAACTACAAAGAGGAACCCCTCTGTAGTGAAATGAAATATATATATATATATATATATATATATATATATATATATATATATATATATATATATATATATATATGTATATATATATATATATATATTTATTTATTTATTTATTTATTTATTTATTTATATTGTTGCATGTTGGTAATATATTTGCTGAAAAACATATACACATTTCATATGGTTGAAGATAATTCATTCATGAATATATAATTGAAAATTTAAGACAAGTCAATCTGAAATTCTAAAATTTAACTTCGATTCAATCTCCAAACTATTATCTGCATACTGCCACCAACATTGGACCACAGGAGGAAGTGATGTGTAGTCTATATCTGAGCTCCTTTCTAGCCTACATGCATTAGCCAAAATGCCTAATCAATTACAAGTCTATGACTATTGCGGGTAAGGAGATGTGTCAGAAGATTGTCTCTTATTTTACACCAGGATCTAAAGGTATCCACTTCGATTAAATAATATATATTTTTGTATTTGTTATAGTTTTTATTGTTTATGTTTAAGACTATTATTCTGAATAATAAATTATTGTATACACTTTGATTCCATTGAACAACTTATTATTGTATTTTATATTGGAGATATACAAATTGTGAATCTATAAAAAAAAAATAAATAAATAAAATTTAAAAATACATTAAAATTTGAATTGGTGTACGTAGTTGATAGAATTGGTGTAATGTAGTGTATCTATTAAATTGATTAATGTTGAAGTATATTATATTATTTGTTGATAGTTTATTGGTAGTTTTATAAAATAAATTTAAAAGCAGGACAATATGCGTTTGTTCCTATTAAGGAACAAACGCAGATTGTATTATTTTTATTTCAAAATGTCTCTATGCGTAACTTTAGACACGTATAGTGTTTATTTTCTATTAAAAAATACAATACGCGTCTAAAGTTCTTAAACTTAGGACGCGTATAATAGTTTTGCGCGTCCAAAGTTACCTTGGACGCGTATAGTACGTACAATCAGCGTATCCCACATAGGCGTCCACATTATTGGAAGTTATGATTCGTTTATGGAATGGAGCACTCGGTTAGGGGGAGTAGTAAATGTTACTACTACTCACATGAACAAGGTGAATTTGGTCCCACTATGTGCAATCTACGACCGCTTGAAGTTCCTTTTAATCAGGTACACTATTCACAAGTGGTCCAAAAAGAAATCGAGTCAATTTTTTGATCTTTGTGCCATTATTATCTTTTGTACTGTCCAGTACTTATACTAAGGGCTAATTAATAAAAAGAAATTGATTCTCAATCTTTTGCCCAAGGTATTTGATACTAGAGCTTTACCAAATAAAATGCCAAAGGGGGAGATTGTAAGTGTAAAAGTATTTACACGTTAAACCTTATTGGCTATTTTATTTAGTAGTAATATTATTAGTTCTAATTAAGAGGTTAATTAGAATTATTAGTGTTAATCTTCCTTTGGACCACTTTATATCTTCAAAGTGAATTTGAGTGGACAATATGCATTGGCAAGTGAAGAGGAAGTCAGCAGCAACGCATGAATCAAGCTTTCAAAACAAAAAAGATGTGGTTGTGATTTATTCAAATAAAAAGAGGCTAATGTTAAGGATCAAAGTGGAGGCTTAATACTTGCTATAAAAAGAAGCCACACCAAAGAGGAAAGCTGCCAACTTTGAGATTAATATTCAAGAGCTCACTTATGATTTACAAAGCTTTCGATTTTAATGTATTTTATTATTTAATTCTGATGAATATTTAATATGTACTACATGATCAGTACGTGGTACTGCTGAAGCATCTTGTGAAGATTGTTCGGGTATTCGTGTGTCAATCCTGGATAGGTGTTAGAAAGAGTGGTAGTGGTAAAGGCTGGAGGCCATCTGTATTTACCTCTTGTAATACTCCTTTTGGTGAACATCTATAGTGGATTGGGCAGACGTGGGTTGCCCCGCAGACGTAGGAGAAGGAGCTCCGAACTGCGTAACAATTTCCTTGTGTTTTTATTTTTATTTATGCTTTCTGCATTTATTATTTATACTTGCTTAAACGAGTTTAATTAATGAACGTAACTACTGCATAACCTAATTAACAAGTAAAAACACATAGCTTTTATATTTCAAGTGTCACGGTGCAATTTCAACGCGTATAATAGTTTTGCGTGTCCAAAGTTACCTTGGACGCATATAGTACATACAATCAGCGTATCCCACATAGGCGTCCAAGCAACTTTGGACGCGTATGAACCTTAACTTTAGATCAGACACGAATGACTATTTTTGTACTAGTGACATATGGTGAAGTTCCTACCTTCCCACCATGATGATATGATGAGATGAGTATGGAAAGTATGATGACCCCTCCACTACTATTATCTATACGTATTTATCTTATCTTTCTCTTTGAGGGTATTCATGTTAATGATATTCATGGCTAGAGTTGACTCACTTGACTTTCTCGTTATTGCCGTATTGACATAGTACATGATCTCCATTTTTGTGATTGATGTGATGTTATACCATTTTGATATGATCTAATTATTAGCATGATTACTTGTAACCTTGCCTATATATCTTTGATCTTTTAAGTTAAGCATGCTTCTTAGATTGTTATGCGTGTTATGTATGTATACTTTTGTACGAATTACTTGGTGCTTGACTTGTGTATTACACGTGCATGTGAGTCTATTGTTCGTAGTTGTTGGAAAAAATGGCTTAAAATGATATAAGATGGCATATTAAGTGGCTATTTTGTGGTACAATTATCAGTGGGGTCCACTTCCGATTTGGGTCGGGTCAAAGTGGATTCGGGTTCTTCGTAGTGAGACGAAGAGATTGATATATTGTACGCTCAAAACGGATAATGGGTGAATGAGATATTGATTCTCAAAGTAGACCCGTTTGAGTTGGAAAATGAAGGGAAAAAGTGAGCTTTTGTCCCACATTGGTTTGGGAAGAGGATTTGCCCCACTATTTATACAAGAGCTCATTTTAAGCTCATTGAATTGTATAACATAGAGGCTTTCTCTCACGCGTGGGGGAGAGTGCAAATCAAATCCCAGAATAAGATTAGAAAGGCTTGGATCAAGCCTAATCTCGTGTGCACGAATGTGCGGGCTAAGTTTCGGTGTCATTTTCCAATTCAGTCACGAAATGAAACTTGGTTCTTGGTTTCACTATTTCGTGTTGGTGAAACAATGGTTTCACTGTAAGGCCACATAATAAGAATGAAACAATGTTTCATTGTAATGCATGAAATAATGTTTCACTGTGGGCCACCACGAATGAATGAAACAATGTAATGCATGAAACAAGGTTTCGTGTGGCTCCCTTGGATAATGTTTCACTGTGGGCCACCACGAATGAATGAAACAATGTAATGCATGAAACAAGGTTTCGTGTGGCTCCCTTGGCCGAAGCCGAAAGTAGTGGTTTCGGCTAATGGCCGAAACTACTACTTAGGCAGAAAGTTTGGCCTGAAGCTTTTGTTTGTGACTGTTGGGATTTAATTCAGCTGTTATGGAATTAATTTTTGAATTAATTCCAATTTTAATTTTGAATTAACACCCATGTTAATGGTTGCTGTTACAAGAGACTTAGGGATGCCCCTAAATGCCATAATAAAGGCTATTCACTCCTCAATCCCTATATAAGAAGGGGTAGAGTGCAGCAGAATTTTTCTAAGGAAAAAGTAACAACAACACACAAGAAAAATATTTTTCCAAGCCTCAAAATACTTCTGCTTTTACTCCATTCTTGAAGCTGTGCTTTTGCCCGTGCTCTTGTTCGCCGGGTTCGTTCGTTTGGGTGCTCAAACGTCGAACCGTTGTACGTTTTATCCTGGGAAGCCAAGGCCACAACGCTCCTAGCACTTTTGGGAGGTGGCAAATAAGGTTTTAAGGAAAACAGGCACTTTGCCTAACTCGTACGAATCTTTCTTCCTTCTCCTTCTTTCTTGTTTTGGATTATGCTTTTAAGCAAAAATTCGTTCTTTCTTGTTAATTTGGAATTATAATCTAAGGATTATATTTTCTTTTTGGTTGATATATATTGGTATATCTTTTTCGTAGATATACATTTATATATAACCGTTGGGTCCGTCTTATATATATTTGTGTGTATATATATATTTCGGATATATATATATATCCAATAATATTTTATATATATTTCGTGTGTATATATATAAATATTATTTTACGGATATTAAATCGATTGTGGTTCATTATCACCAACAATCTTAAAACCTTATAATTTTGATAATGAACAAGTCGGTGGATTCCAAGAGTATTGGATCTGTGAATGTTGCCTGAGGTGCACATTCAAATGGTAGGAACGGCAACGAAGTTGCACATTCCGTGATGCCAGTTGATGGCGGCAACGTTGGAAATGTTGTTTTCATGGGAGTTGCAAAAGCACACGATGGTGCTCCGGAGAACTTTGGTTCACGATCCGATAGACCTGTGGCTAATGGCACACAATTAGTACCTATTGTGTTGTCTAGTGGATCGGCTAAAAGCCACGAAGGATCCTATGATGGTGTAATCACTACATGGTCTGAGGACTATGGTAGTGTGACCAATGACTTCAACCGTAATCAAAGGAAACTTAAGCGGAAGCTTAGCTTTCA
The DNA here is from genome assembly GCF_001879475.1 of Ipomoea nil. Lineage (NCBI taxonomy): Eukaryota > Viridiplantae > Streptophyta > Magnoliopsida > Solanales > Convolvulaceae > Ipomoea > Ipomoea nil. The sequence goes on from NW_017619493.1 coordinate 2,187,779, forward strand.
AGAAGATTACGAGAAGAAGGAAAAATGCCACTATGGAGTGAACCGTCATCCTAGTGAAAAGGTTGAGGATAACTTCGCTATGTTTAAGACATGTGGATGGTTGGACGAGTGAGGTCACAACCGAGGTACCCCCGATGTGCGCTATGGACCACCCTTCGTGGAGTGGACGATTGGAAAATGGAACAAGGCACACGGGTTGAAGGATCACTACAAGATAGGAATAAGGAAATTAATTTCCAATGTAATTTTCCCATTTATTTATTTTGAATAAATGTTGTAGTATCCTTATGATACATTTTTTATTGTTGAATAAAAAATGAATTGTTCCATTGAGCTATTGAATCATAGTACATACGAATTATTTGATGAAATAATGTTGAATGTATGAAATGATTCAATATGGGTGCGTAATGCATCATGGAGCATTATGTGGAAAATGCTAAAATGGCGTAACGGCCGGAATTAAATGTAACAAGCGTGTTACATATGTTGAAATCCCGCAACGAACTTCGGTTCAGGTTCATGTAGAACGATACGGATTTCAAGAATCAATTTGTCAAAAATTGGAATAACTATATAATCGTGAGCGTAACAGCTCAAGTGTTGAATATTTTAAATAATATTCTAAGAACGATTATATGAGTTTGATTCAACTAGTCGGAAATTTGGTTGATTTGTTCTTGTTAATTGTGTTATAATTAACTTGATCAAAATTCCAAATTATACTAGTATGAAATATGATTTGAGACAAATTGTTGGGACGTCAAATTAAGCTTGAGCTTAATGAGAAATGCTAATTATATTTGGCATTGTTGAAATGCTAATTGTGGTGCTTAATAGCACTGGACGTCCGAAATGTTGAATTAGCATTATGCAAGAGGCTAATCAAATTTAGCATTGCAAAAAGTGTTATGTGATTAACACGAAAGGAGGCTTGGCTAATTGTGTAATTAGCTAATAATCCCTGTGCTAGGTAGCACTGGAATTATAAATTAAGCAACCGAATGTTGCTGAATTTATAATTTAAAGCAATAGAGATTGCTTGGGAATTGGTGCGTTAGTTTGGGAGCAATGATTCGTGCTTGGAATAGCATGCTTCGTGCTTCATTACTAAGCACTGATTCGTGCTTCAATTTTTGGAAGCAATGATTCGGGTTTGTGGCTTTCGGTCAAAAACCGAATGGACTCGTAAAGGCTAACCTGTTAGCTTCTACGAGATGTGTTAACATGTAACACATGTTTATTCTTTATGAGAATAAAAGGGATAACCAAATTAATTGTGAATTAACGCGGTTACAAACGATCGATGTGGTGAACATGAAACACCGATTGGTGATTTCGGCGCAAGCGTTAGTGTCGTACTCGAGCGTACGGTACGGTATTCACCTCAATCGAACGTTGTTTCCGAACATAAATATCAAGACGTTGATATGTTCGGGTCTACCTCAAGGTATGTGGGGTGAGACAATACTTTGGACAAGTAAAGTACCTTTTAAATAAGGTAACCCGCATGAAATTCTTACGAATTGTGGGTACGCAGGAAGTTTTCCTACGAATACCTGAAATGTGGGGGTGTCTTGCCAAAGGCGTTTTGGTTCTTAGTACACGAGTCCTACGCTCTGGATGTACATAAGAACACAATAAATTGAATCAAGAAATTCATCGTTCCTTAGAAGATGTATTCCCGTGTAGGTTCAATAAAGGACTTAGCACGTTGAAAGGAACTTTCGGCGTAGCTATGATTGAAGGGTATGAAAGAGAACCCGAGCTCAAAGCTAGACGTAGCAAGAGAGCTAGGATTGAAAAATCCTTTGGTCCAGATTTTCTGACATACATGTTAGAGTGTGATGCGCACAATCTAACTTGTTTACTAGAAAATAAACTAGATTTTCTGACACAGTTGTTAGAAAGCGAGCCTCGAACATATGTAGAAGTGATGACTTCTACAGATGGACCAACCCGAGAGAGGCTACCGAGAGTGAAGTAGATTCTATCTTAGAGAATCATACTTGGAACTGGTTGTTCTTCCTCCGGGTTGTAAAACATCGGGATCCTAAGTGGATCACTAGTCGAAAGATAAAACCGGTTGGTTATATCGAAGTAAAATGGCCGAGCTTGTAATTTTAAATTACATGCAACGCGAGTGCCACATTTACTTCAATATATATTCTCTTGTGATGAGAATGAAATCCATTAGGATGATACTTCCCAAGAGCTGTTTAGCGAGACTTGGTAGTTTATCGAAATGGATGTATCGCTTTCTTAATAGACATGGAACAACCCGAGGGTTTCGTGGTTCCGCGCTATGGAAAGAAAGTGTGTAACTGGTCAGATCATTGTTTGGTTTGAAGAAACAATTGCCTTAGTACTTGGCATGTAAGTTTTTATCATACAATGATGTGTCACGAGTTTAGTATAAACAAATGTGATAAATGTCTACGTAATGCGTACGATAGACGAGGTTATCACTATTTGTCTATACACGATAAACTCAACGTGGGTAGTAACGATCGTGTGATCAATTCTACCGAGAACATGTTAAATTTGAGATTTGACATGCGATCAAAAATGGGGGCTTGGTAGATTTAATCTTTGAGATTAAAATTGTGAGAAGACCGTGTGGTCTCGTGTTAAGCCAATCTCATTGTGTTGATTAAATCCTTGCAAAGGATGTTAATCAAGTGGCTTGGACACCGTTAGATACTAACGTACAACTAGCCAATAATCACGAGTATTGTACTTCTCATGGAGAATACATTCAGATTATTGGTAGTTTAATTGTATCCAATGGGTTGTACTAGGTCGGACATTGCCTTTGCGGTTAACGAACTCGGTAGATATACGAGTAACCCTAGTGTTGCGCACTAGAAGGCAATAGCGCAAGTTATGAGATACTTAAGGTATGCTCGTACTCTAGACTGCACTACGTGGGATATCTAACTGTACTTGGAAAGTATAGCCCGGATATCAAAGGACGCTAAGTCCATCAAAGGCTACGTCTTTACGTAGGCCAGTGCAGTTGGTTGGACGGAAATTCTCGAAATGAATTTGTGATAGCTAAGATCCGACGGGGTCAAAGCTGAGAGCCTTACACTCGTGTCGCGAGCGAGTAGGCCGAATGGCTATGCCGTTATTTCGAGAATGTTCCTAGTGGTAAACTCGTACCTCCAATTTGTGTGCATTGCGATAGTCAATCCAAAATTGGTTAAGTACAGAGTTAGATGTGGAATGGTAAGTCTAGACTTATAAGTCGTTGACATAATACCATTAAACAATTTCTCACAACAAGGGTTATCTCTATTGACTACGTGATGTCAAAAGATAACGTAGCGGCCGCTAACTCGCTAACCCGAGGGTAAGCAAATGGTTGTGGAGAAGTTGGAACGAGGAATGGGTCTAAAGCCTTTGGACTAAAAGTTCTATAGTGGATACCCAACCTAGCTGGCACCTAGGTTCAATGGGACAACTAAATTATGGAACGGAGCGTGTCACTGTGGGGGCTCGGACTCCCTACCACTCCTCATTAGAACAGTGACTCCCGCGCAAGGTTAGCATGTTGATGCTTTAATGATTCGAATGTCGGTTGACATGTGTGAGTAGGCGGGATACTCGGAAAAGAATCACCTATGTGAGAGAGAAGTGAGGGTCGCTTCAAAGGAGAATTGATGGGCACAATTCTTCACAAACTCTTGCAGAACCAGGACGGTGACCCACGACCAAAATGGGCACACTCATGAGAACAGAGCATGGTTGGGAGGTTCCTGTGTGAGATATGTCATCGTCTACACAAACGGCAGTCGGTTCAAAGACATCGCGTTCTACCGTACAGCCAGTAGAGTAAACATATCTTTACAAGGGAAGGTTCAAAGGGTATAGTGATCCCTACCTATCCTATGCAGGGATCGACCGTTGAACACAGTTGTTTCCGATTTCAAAATACCCTGAAAATCAATTTTTCATTCATGTGGGGGATTGTTGGAAAAAATGGCTTAAAATGGCATAAGATAGCATATTAAGTGGCTAATTTGTGGTACAATTATCAGTGGGGTCCACTTCCGATTTGGGTCGGGTCAAAGTGGATTCGGGTTCTTCGTAGTGAGACGAAGAGATTGATATATTGTACGCTCAAAACGGATAATGGGTGAATGAGATATTGATTCTCAAAGTAGACCCGTTTGAGTTGGAAAATGAAGGGAAAAAGTGAGCTTTTGTCCCACATTGGTTTGGGAAGAGGATTTGCCCCACTATTTATACAAGAGCTCATTTTAAGCTCATTGAATTGTATAACATAGAGGCTTTCTCTCACGCGTGGGGGAGAGTGCAAATCAAATCCCAGAATAAGATTAGAAAGGCTTGGATCAAGCCTAATCTCGTGTGCACGAATGTGCGGGCTAAGTTTCGGTGTCATTTTCCAATTCAGTCACGAAATGAAACTTGGATCTTGGTTTCACTATTTCGTGTTGGTGAAACAATGGTTTCACTGTAAGGCCACATAATAAGAATGAAACAATGTTTCATTGTAATGCATGAAATAATGTTTCACTGTGGGCCACCACGAATGAATGAAACAATGTAATGCATGAAACAAGGTTTCGTGTGGCTCCCTTGGCCGAAGCCGAAAGTAGTGGTTTCGGGCAAATTATTGTGTGGACCATGGTCCACACAATGTTATGTGGACCATAATATAAAGTACATTTTTAATATACTAAATGTACATTATTTTTGTACTGAATGTACATTATACAATATAATGTACACTCAGTACAATATAATGTACATCTCCTGAATATAATGTACATTATTTTTGTACTGAATGTACATTATTTTATAATATACAAAATATGGTCTACACAACTTGTATGAACCATGGTCCACACAATAATAATTGTTGGTTTCGGCTAATGGCCGAAACTACTACTTAGGCAGAAAGTTTGGCCTGAAGCTTTTGTTTGTGACTGTTGGGATTTAATTCAGCTGTTATGGAATTAATTTTTGAATTAATTCCAATTTTAATTTTGAATTAACACCCATGTTAATGGTTGCTGTTACAAGAGACTTAGGGATGCCCCTAAATGCCATAATAAAGGCTATTCACTCCTCAATCCCTATATAAGAAGGGGTAGAGTGCAGCAGAATTTTTCTAAGGAAAAAGTAACAACAACACACAAGAAAAATATTTTTCCAAGCCTCAAAATACTTCTGCTTCTACTCCATTCTTGAAGCTGTGCTTTTGCCCGTGCTCTTGTTCGCCAGGTTCGTTCGTTTGGGTGCTCAAACGTCGAACCGTTGTACGTTTTATCCTGGGAAGCCAAGGCCACAACGCTCCTAGCACTTTTGGGAGGTGACAAATAAGGTTTTAAGGAAAGACAGGCACTTTGCCTAACTCGTACGAATCTTTCTTCCTTCTCCTTCTTTCTTGTTTTGGATTATGCTTTTAAGCAAAAATCCGTTCTTTCTTGTTAATTTGGAATTATAATCTAAGGATTATATTTTCTTTTTGGTTGATATATATTGGTATATCTTTTTCGTAGATATACATTTATATATAACCGTTGGGTCCGTCTTATATATATTTGTGTGTATATATATATTTCGGATATATATATATCCAATAATATTTTATATATATTTCGTGTGTATATATATAAATATTATTTTACGGATATTAAATCGATTGTGGTTCATTATCACCAACAGTAGTTAGGCATTATTGCTATATATGTATACTTATATACTCGTGAGTTACTTATCTCGTATCTATGATCTTAATTGGCTAACGTGTTAAGTGTGAAATAATCTATTTTCCAAACCTATATCTATATAGTGTACTTTACAGGATACAGTGGTTTATACTTAGCATTCGTCTAACGGGTTGCTTTTGTATACTTTTTACTTAACCCCTTTCAGGTTTGACCAGTGATGGCTGAGCGCGTTAGATAGTGCTAGTTATTATAGAGTTGATGCTAGTTCCTAGCTGTTAGTCAAACCTCTTAGACTTATCTGATGTTAGACTTTGAGTAGTTTAGTCGTTTACCATTATTATGTTTTGTAGTGCGTTTGACACTTAGGCCTGAGTGCCTTAAGTTATATTTTGAGCTTAGACTTTGAATTGATTTGGTTTAGTGGGCCCTTATGAATGAATGTTGATGTGGAATATTAGTTCCTTTCCCGTGTAGTTACACTGTGGAAGGTGACTACGGAGTAGGATCCCTTTTTGGTTGTATGATTCGGGTAATTAGTATATTACCCCTTTCCTTATTCCGGATATCTATCTCTTAAACTATGGTTATTACTAGGCTCAAGTGTGTGAAAACTGGGGGTGTTACAGTTTCGCAATTTCTTCTTTCTCGTCGGTTGTTGGTTCTCCTTCGCATAGTAGCAAAGGTCGCCGGTTCTCCTTCGTACATCAAGTACACCTCCGCCGATGGCTGTGAAGAATGATGCCAGAGGCCTGCCAGAAGATTTCCACCGCTGCTGTCATCCAGATCTGTAAGCTAACATTTTCAGATCTATAATCTACAAAATATTTCATTTCCCCCATTTTTCGTCATCATGCGCCATTTATATCTGTAAGCAAAAGAGTAATGGTCAAATATTGATGTTCAATATGGTGGCATTCTATTTAGGGACTAGAATGTGGAGAAGGGGAGCTAACCTAGAGGGTAACACAGCTAAGTGTTTTACTTCCCTTTGAACTTTTTTACCATTTTACTCACTATTATGAAACTTCTTTTGCTTTTCCATAAATATTTTGAAACAGGTTCGCATTTGCTTACAACTTTTGATAAAAAGGATCTCTGCTCAGAAGGTCTTTCTTCAAATTTACTTTGTAAATTATATGTGGGGATGTCACTTCTTTGCTCTTCACTTAATTTCTTAGGTATGTTTTTGCAGGAAAAGAATACCAACACTTGAATAAAGAAAAATGACCTTGAGCATTTTTAGTGACATTGCAAAGCAATGCAGAGATCATGGTTTAAAGCACTGTGGCAAGTATTCCATTCCTGTTCTAACTTCTAAGCTTGCAAGGACACAAGCAGCAGTTGCCATTCAATTCGTTTCTCCTTCTCCGATTCACACAGCAGCGGTAGTTGTTCGTTTCTCCTTCATTAGGTAATTTTCCAGCTTTATGCATTGTTTAATTTATGTTTATACATAATATGTCCTTGACATAATTGTGTATTATTGTATTACAATAACGTTTTTCATTGACAATTTCACGGGATTTGAAATCACTTACCTGTTGGAGGCAATTTTCTTTGTTACTTGTTTTGATTCCTACAGTCACTTCCTTTCTAAAGCATTTTACTCTGCAGTGCCAACATTTGTAAAACTTGATAAGTTCCTACAGTCCCCATTGATGATAATACTACTTATTTTAGTATTAATTTGACTGTATCAATAAATTTTTAATGTGATTTTCAAGTAGTTTAATACAGAAACAGGAATTATCTTCATGACCAATTTGCAGTGTTGGTATGTATCTTGTCATATTATATTCCTTTTTTTTTATTGCCTTTGAATTGTTCTATACAAGTGACCTATTTGCAGTGTTTTTATGTATCTTATTGTGTTCTGACGGCTAATTATGATGGAGTGTTAAATGTTTGCATTCATGTTTTTAGTTAATTTTAATAATGTGTTGATACTTATATTTGTTTTATTTATTCATTTATTTAGTAGTTTTGATAGTTAGTATATTGATAGAGTTTGGTGTATGTAGTGTGCAATTGATTGTGGTAAAGTGTTGAATTGATAGAATTGAAATATTGATATCGTGGTAAAGGGGTGAAAATATTTGTTAACCCTCTTCACAACTTTGATTATGAAGCTAAAAGGAGCAGATCAGAAGGGGAAATCAAAATATTCCCAGTGGAGGAACTATGATGATATAAATGAATACTTTTTTATGTGAAGTACGAAGAGGAGAGAGAGAGAAAGTGAACTTGTTTTATTCAATGTGTCAACAGAAGCCAGGAGAAAGCATTTGTACAAAAGGAATTGGAGGTAAAAGGCGGTTACAACTAATCTATAATGAAAATTACTATTCAACCCTTTTATTCTTCTCCAACACCCCCTCCACCCGGTAAGGTGGCGCATGCAGGTTCTGGATGCCCAGCTTAGACACAAAAGTTCTGAACATTGTGATGGGTAAAGGTTTAGTAAAACCATCTGCTATTTGATTTGTTGATGATACTGACAGTAGCTTAATTAAGCCTTGGGAGACCTTTTCTCGAACGAGGTGGCAGTCTATCTCGATGTGCTTCGTTCTCTCGTGAAACCCTTTATTTTCGGCCATAGCTACAACAGATTTATTATCACAGAATACCACTGCCGCATAGAGGTCTGCATGCCTGCAAGTAAAAACATTAACCATTGTACCTCACAAACAGAAGAAGCGAGAGCTCGGTACTCTGCTTCAGATGAGGATCTTGATACCGTTGCTTGTTTCTTTGATTTCCAAGAAACGAGCGAAGAACCAAGGAAAACACAAAATCCAGTTATGGACCTTCTCGTTTCTACACACGCAGCCCAATCGGAGTCTGAAAAAACATTAAGCTGTAAGGCATTGTCCTTGGGATTGAACATACCTTGACCTGGTGTCCCCTTTATATACCGAAGTACTCTGTGAGTTGCACTTAGGTGCTTGTCAGTGGGAGTGTCAATGAATTGACTCAACTGTTGCACATCGTAAGATATGTCCAGTCTCGTGGCCATGAGATATAAGAGACGTCCAACGAGTCTTCTATAGCCATTGACATCATTGAGTGGTTCACCATCCGTGTGGTTGAGATGATAACCAGGAACCATTGGAGTACTTACAGGTTTTGATTCAAGGAAACCTGCTTCTGCTAGGATGTCTAGAGAGTATTTCCTTTGATAGAGATTCAAGCCTTCATCATCTAATCTCGCTTCAATCCCTAGGAAATACCCTAACTTCGCCAAATCTTTAATCTTGAAAGCATTATCAAGCACTATTTTGAGATCACTGATTAGGTTCAAATCAGGACTAGTGACCAATATGTCATCTACATACACGAGAACTGCTATGAAGGTGCCATCTTGTCCTCTAGTAAACAATGACGGATCAGCCTTGGACTGAGTTAACCCCATACTAGACAGAGCAATGCTTAATTTTGCATTCCACTGGCGGCTAGCTTGTTTAAGACCATAGAGAGATCGGAGCAGTTAACACACTTCGTTTGGCTTCTCAGGTTGAAAACCGGGCGGTATGATCATATAAACTTCTTTAGTCAAATCATCATGTAAGAATGCGTTATTTATGTCCAGTTGATGAATATACCAAGCCTTCGAAGCTACAATTGCTAGGAAGGTCCGAATGGTTGTGATTCTAGCAACCGGTCAGAATGTCTCAATATAATCAACCCCTAGTTGTTGGGTGTACCCTTTTGCCACAAGACGTGCCTTGTATCTTTCAACTGAACCATTAGCCTTTAACTTCACCTTATAGACCCGTTTGCAGCCTATGGGTGTTTTCCCTGCAGTAAGAGTGGTTAACTCCCATGTTTTATTATCCTGCAGTGCTTGGATCTCTGTCTTCATATCTTCCCTCCAATGTTGATCTTTAATGGCTTGGTTGTAGGACTTTGGTTCATTAGCAGAAGTCACAGCCATAGAAAAACATTTGTGTGATGGTTCAAGTGCATCAAAAGTTATGACCTTAGAAAGAGAATGTGGAGATGGACCTTTACTGATCACAGCTTCACAGAGATAGTCTTAAGTCTGTTTGGAAACTGCCTTTGTCTACTCGATCTTCTTGGTTGAACCTCATCATCATTGATTGTCTCATGTGAGGTGTGATCACACTGATGTATTGCATGCATGCTCTCATTATTAGTTCTGGACATACCATCAGAATTTGAATGCTGTGATAAGATCCCTTGGTCTACCACCCCATGCTCGACTTCATTAGCAGTATTAGAACTGGACTGCTGTAAACCTTACATAACATATTGCACCTAAGTCCTTCTACACATGAACTCCAGAAGAGTGGTAAAATTCTTGTTGAGAAAGTTCGTTCTAGTGAATAATCTTGCAGATATGTTCACTAAGTCTCTGCCTACATCCACTTTTGAGTAATATGTTTATAAAATTGGGATGCGTAGGCTTTGAAGATTGTTATCTTCAGGGGGAGCGACAATCCCTAACTGTGCTAGAATGGACAATCTAGAGTACTTTTGAAATCCTGAAGATTATGCTATGCAAGCATATGGTTGTACTCTTTTTCCCTTACCTAAGTTTTTCCCCACATGGTTTTCTTAGGCTAAGGTTTTTAATGAGGCAACCGATGTTGGTGCACTTGAGTGGATAGTCTTGAAGACCCTTGAAATCTTGAAGATTATGCCCAGAAGGCTTATGGTTGTACTCTTTTCCTTGACTAAGTTTTTTCCCACTGGGTTTTCTTAGGCTAAGGTTTTTAATGAGGCAACCAGTGCAACACATGGATCAACATACTTCGTGTACTCTTTTCCTCGTCTAGGTTTTTCCCACTAGGTTTTTCTAGCGAGGTTTTTAACGAGACATGAGTATAGTTATTTAATGGCCAAGGGGGAGTGTTATAAATATTTTATTATTATGGCCATTAAACTTTTGACCTTTTGTTAGCCTTTACTTATTTCATTACTTATGTTAAAGGATGTGAAAGGTTGTAATCATCCCTATAAATTGAGGGTGATGGCTTAATGAAAAGATGGTCTCATGTGATTGTGTTCTATACATTGTGTTCTTCCTCTCCCTTTTACTTATCTATTCTATATACTCATATACATACAATCTCCAAGCATTACCGTGCAAACATCATGCGAGAACTAACGAGTTGATAGGTCGAATTACAACAATATGGAGTTAATTCCAGCAATAGTCCTCTGACTATTGTGATTTTCCAAATTTGGTCCTCGTCTTTTAATCTAGACAAAATAAACCCTTGACTATCAAAAGTGTTCCACCATTAGTCCTTCCGTTAACTAAAAGTTATATAGACGTTAAGTTAAGGGGTAAAAGGGTCTTTTCCTAGTTATCTTCTTCAATTCTCCAGTGAAGCTCTCTCTGCTCTCTCTTCATGATTCAATCTATGTTCGGAGCATCCCGAGAGAGCTCAAGCTATCAACCATGCTGGTCTATCAGGATTTACTAACTGGTTATGAGCTTCTCTCTAACTCATTTTTCTACAAAGAAATTGAGAACGGGGTTCTGTGGGAAGTTGAGGGAGAGTCAGTGTTCCAGGGAGCAGTTGAAGTAGATATTAGGGCAAACCCATCTGCAGAAGGTGCTGATGAGGATGAGGGAGTTGATGACCAAACTGTTAAGGTGGTCGACATTGTTGACACTTCCAGACTCCAAGAGTAACCTGCCTTTGATAAGAAGCAATTTGTAGCATACATTAAGAAATACATCAAGTAAGAAGCAATTTGTAGCATGCAATTTGTAGCAATTTTTTGTGGGGGATAGCATGGCTGACAATAGCACTCTTGTGTTTGCTTACTACAAGGTGGTTCCACAGACCCAACATTCTTGTACTTTGCCCATGGTCTCAAGGAAGTTAAGTGCTAAATGGCGGTGACCGGTGCAAGCAGCTCTTCACTGGCGACAGCGTGGAGCAGTGGCGAGCTTCCTTCTCCGACGTAGCAGTTTTTCCAGCAGCATGAAGGCGTCCTCCAATCCGACGTGAGCAGATCAGCGTAGCAGCTTGGTTCTCCTCGGCAGTTTCGGCCTCCAATGAGCTCCGGCAACCTTCTGTTGTAGCAGATCTATTTAGCGGCAAGAAGTAGCAGCGGGAGATCTAGCGAAGTTGATGATGATGCTTTCCGGCAGCGTGGCGGCTACAATGGATCCAGCGAAGGTAGCTTCATGCTCTGGTTCCCTCTTAACGTTGCAGCAGTGGTTGGCAATGACGCTAACTAATAGTGGCGGCGGCTAGATCTCCCCAGCGAGTTGCTCTCTCACTGAGCTTCCGGTGACCCCTGTTTTTTCTCGACGAACAGAGCAGGAGGCAACGACGGACTCCTCTCAACATGCTTTCCGGCGGCGCGGTGGCTACAATTGACACAGCAACCACCGTTTCTTCTCGGCGTTTGGACCTTTCCGGTAGTGAAGTAGTAGGAAGTATACACTAACACCTAATTACGGTTGTATAATTTGCTTAAAGACATAGCTAATGAAATGACCATTTTATCCTCTACACTAACGCCTAATTAATTGAAAGTTAACGGAAGGACTAATGTTAGAACAAATCTGAAAGTCAAGTGTCTTTTTCGTCCAAATTAAAAGACGAGGACCAATTTAGGAAAATCACGATAGTCGGAGGACCATTGGTGGAAGTAACTCTCCTATATGCATCAGAAGTTAGCATACTCCTGACGCATATAGTATATTTTTAAAAAATAATACTATAAGCGTTAGAAGTTCCGGAACTTAAGACGTGTATAGTCATTATGTGCGTCCAAAGTAACCTATGATGTAGATTGTTCATACAATTTGCGTCTCCTACATATGCGTCCAAGCAACTTTGGACACGTATTGTACATTTCCTAAGACGCGTATTATTGTTTCTGTACTAGTGAATCTGACTAATGAAATATTATTCGGTTTAAGAATTTAAAATGATATGGGTCTAGGGTTAAATAGGTATAAAAAAAAAAAAAATTGGCAAGCTCCTCTTAGATAGACTTTTGGGTCAAATTTTTGATAAATAAATATATCCTTTACATTAGGCTTTTGAAACCATAAATAATTATATAAATATTTTGTACCAAATTATTTGAAATAAAGAGTTTAAAATATTTTATTTGTACACCCATTTAGCAAAACCATTGTAGGAGTAAAAATTATATAAATTATTTTATTTTGAAATTTTATTTTAGATAAAAATATTTTGGGGTGTCACAGCACCACTCTAACCTTTATTGGCCGGTTCCTTCTGTTCTTAGGAGAAATTTCACGTCTAACAATGTCGATTGAATTTGAAGCCATACGTACTTGGTGTAATAAGATATTTATGCTGATTTGTACTCTGTCAAGATTCAAATGTTTATAAGCGAGAGGAAATTTACATCTATACATTTTGCTTAATGAAGTGTATAAATAAGACTCTACATCAAATATGTTTTGCAAAATTTTCCGTTTAATTACACAAACCTTCCATATTTGAAAAATCTTCCTTTTATAAATAGGGTTCTATATCTCTTCCTTATAAATAATATATAGGGATAAACCACATCTACGTGAGAAAGCAAGGAAATAAGCATTGAAGGTGACAATTTAATGAACTTAAGCTCACAAGTAGATTCAAATCAAGAAGAAAAACGTGCACAAATAAGCTCACATCAAACGAAGACGAGTGATATGTGTTCCTCTGAGTGTGGAAGTTTTTATGGACGATGGTGGGTGCAGATGAACGGATGTGGGGTGGCCTCCCTCCCCGCCCCCCCCCCCCCCCCCCCCCCCCCCCGCCCCACGAATCCGACGGCATCGAACGGCTGAATTCGGCAGGTTTTCTTTTAAGTTTTTTTTTTAAGTATTTAAATTAAATGCCAAGCAAACAACATTAACTGGTTACTTGTTAAAAATGACAATTGCACATTTTTAACAAGTTTAAGAGTTTAATAGAAGGCTTTTTTAGTTCGAGAGGTTAATTGCACTTTGGTATATATTTAGAAGGTCTATTTGACCCTTATCCCTAATACTACTTCTATGCGCGCATTGCGCGAATGAGTTAATGCCCAATGTTTATAATGAAATAAATATTTGAAAGTATATCAATGGAAGATTATATATGAGAAGTTCATACATAACTAATTTAATGTCGAATTTGTTTATTTAAATATGTAACGCATAGTATATTGAATAGAATGTAATATAGAAGATTCATTATAATTGTTACTAATTTTTTTTTTAAATAGTAACCAAGTATTTTTGTTGCAAAGGGTTCTATTATATATAATGAATGCACATATACATACAAGATCAATGAATGAATCAACGGTATCAGCCCTTTAGGTGTTTTGCTTAGTGTTCATTTAGTTCAACCATTAGTTTTGAATAAATTATTATGGATAGAGAAATTCCTAATTGGCAATATGATATAACCCAACAATCAAAATGCTAAAGAAAATGTTTGGTTATTCAACAGTTTGAAACAACAATTTGTTTCAAACCACTGAAAATACAAATATTGCAAATTACAATATTTTCAGTTAGCGTTTTTTAGAATGATTTCTCCAATACACCTCTATATTTAAAAAAAAAAAATATTGTGGAATCATTTCGACTCCTTAAATAACAAGAGCCAGTTCCGCTGACTCACTGCTTGTCCATCAACGGATGGGAAAGCTTAATTTTTAAATTGGAGCCTTAAGGCTCCTTTTATAGGAGCCTCAAGGCTCCCATGCCACTTTTCCCACCGATGTGGGAAAAGTGGTAAAACTAAAAAGAGCGGAATGTTCGGCTTCCCATATGTTTTATTTATTTTTTAAAAAAATTTATTTCTTTTTAAATTATTATTATTATTATTTTAAACAATTATTATTATTATTATTATTATTATTATTATTATTATTATTATTATTATTATTATTATTATTATTATTATTATTATTATTATTATTATTATTATTATTATTATTATTATTATTATTATACCCTTAGGTCATTTTACATGTTAATCTAAACTGCTAATTTTTCAAATATCTTTTTTCTCACCGTTGATATAATTCGCTAGTCAAATTCGCTAACTTCTGATTGTCAAGCAAGGACATTGCGAGGTAGTTTCCCACTTCAATTTGTTGTGTGATTTGAATACTCTCTTTGTGAACAAATTCCTCGAGTAGTTAATATGATTGGCTTTATTAATTATATATTTTTTAATCTTTTCATGGTATTAATAAAATATTTGGTAAATAAATATATGGCATTATTCTGTATTATAACTTTGATATTTAATTTAAAAATAGTGCACAAATTAGATAATAGAGAATGTAGTGAATATAATCAATTGATGAATTTGAATGTATAGAATTCTTACATTGGAGAAAAATAAAGACAATATAACTAATGAAATTATTTCTCCCTTTTAAGCAAAATAACCTTATTATTAATTATTAATAAAAGTTTGGGCGAGAAACTACACAGGATGATTTTATTTTTATTAATATTATAAATAAATAAGAGATAAGAGAAGTACGTATTGTTTTGATTAGTTTTTACCCATAACCCTTTGAACTTAACTAAATTTAGTCTAATGTAATATATGTTCTCATATGACATAAGGATGATATTTGGTGTAAATGCGATATTTCAAAACGTTTAGATGAAATTTGATCAATTTGTAAACGTAAAAGTAAAAATGTTGTTATCTCTATATATATTAAAGCAAAATAATAGGAGCAAAAAACTCCCGCCCAAAAGGAACGACGCCGTTTTGACATAGCCGAAATATTTATTGTATCTGCGTCGGAAAACGAAGGGCTTGTGCAGTGTAATACTTAAACTTTATAGAAACCTACGTTTTTAAAAATATCTATGGTAGATCTAGCTCCAATCCAATGAGATTAGAGAATGTATTTAATCCCATTAGTTCCCCATATTGAACATTGAGCCCACGAACCCATACGTATTCCCTAGGTATTAATTTCGAAGGGAAAAGTACGAAAGGTCATCAGACCTTATATATACAGCACATATACACACTAAGTTATTGCACAGAAAAAATATACAGCGGCCTCTCTCCTTCTTTTTCCCTACAACAAGATGTTCATCCTTGCTAGCCAAATATCTCCAATGAACACCAGGCAGGCTCTTAGGCTACGGGTGGTGCGAGTATATCAGATACCTGAGAGAAGTGATCCATCTAAGATTAGATCAAAAGAGATAGTTTTTCATGATGAAGAGGTAAGTATATTCAAATACATCAACAGTATGCAGTGCAGTTTAGGGTTAAAAATATATGTTTTTTATTTTTCACAGTTGCTATGTATGAGATATATAAACAAAGCTCCTATTTATGTTATTTACATATACACAGGGTTCCTTCCTGCATGCTCATGTACCCAAAGAATATGTGGATAAGTACCTAAGTAATTTTTTTGAAGGTTCAGTTTACGCTATAAAGAATTTTTGTGTGATCACTAATTTCTACTCATACAAGACCAGCCCACAGAAGTACATGATTAAATTCAATTATCAGACTATGGTAAAGGATTTAAAGAATGCGAAGTTTCCTATGAAAATGTATCGTCTGAAGTCATTTAGGGAGATCAAGTCTAATGAAGGCCTTGATGAGAAGCACTTCTTTGGTAATCAATTGGTATCTTTTATTTAATTTTCTGAATAATCGATTTTGTTAATATTATTTTATTATACTCTAATCCACTATTTTGTAGATGTGATTGGTCGAGTTATTGAGATTCACTGCCCACAGGAGAAATTGATTAATGGGAAGAACTCTAGGCTGATTGACTTCACCATTGAAGACACTGAGTATGTTTTTTCCTATTTTCATTCTATTTCTATTATATTTTTACAGTTTCTGTTCTTCTAATCTCTTATCTAACATTTTACAGTGGTATAGGATAGTGTTTTTTTTTTCCTATTTTCATTCTATTTCTATTATATTTTTAGAGTTTCTGTTCTTCTAATCTCTTATCTAACATTTTGCAGTGGTATACAATTGATGTGTACTTTGTGGGATGAACACGTAAGCAAGATCGAGGCATTCTACAATTCTACTTCACAAGAGCCTTTATTGGTGTTGATCCAATTTTGTAGGGCTAGGGTGTGTCTAAAAAGTAAGTACATAACAAATTTTAGTTTCTGCCTAACTTATATTATTATTTGTCCATATTTGCAGGCATTCCTTTGAACCTCTCCGGAGGACGGAGGAGAGAAGGCGAGGCAACAGATGAGAGAATGTCCGCGAAGGTGCGGGGAGGGGGCGCGGCGGCCCCCGGAGGCGCCGTCATAGGAAGGCGAACAGAAGCGGAAGCGCAGCACAATTTGCAGAGTGATTTCTATCTAACCTTTTTAAATTTCTATCTAATTAGGTTTTTAGTCAATGCTTATTCTTGCACTACTTATTCAATTAGTCCCTAATTCTTAGTGAATTTTGTATAACAATCACAGTATCAGTCAGGAACAAACTCCAATGCGCAGTATTATTTTGCAATCGAGTTTTAAGGAATGCAGCTCATATTCAGTTTCCCTATCTGGTGATATGGAAGTCCGTACTATCAGTGAAATATACAGAGACAAGGAGGTAATCTCTATATTTAAAACCTATTAGTTGTTACCTTAGTCAATATACAAAGACAAGGAGGTGCTTCAGATTTCCATGGTAGATATCAATGCCAACTGCTTTAATTGTAATCTGCATGAGCATAATATGCATTATGAGAATTAACAAATATACTATTTGGTTAATTGACTAAAATTGAGTATGACTTTAAGTATACCATTGGATGCTTACCTGATTGAGAAATAAATAGTCTTTAAATATATAGACTAATACTGTGCAGGTCATGCTATGTAGGCATCTCAAACCTGCACAATGAGAGACAATATAGAACTTAGCATCCCATTAATACAAATTAAAACGATATATAGTAAGTATTAGAGAGACTGTTAGTGGGTGCTTAGCTCATTGTGCTGTAGATATGCTATTATCTCTATAGCAATTCTCTGTTGAAATATCAATGCCAATGCTTGATTTGTAATCTGCATTTAATAATATGCATGAGATTTGAAACAAATATAATACTTGGTTAATTTAATAATACTGTGAAGTATACCATTGGATACTTAGCTGATTGAGGAAATAAATAGTCTTTAAATATATAGACTAATAATGTGCATGCCATGCTATGTAGTCATCTCAAACCTGCACAGTGAGAGTAAATAGAGAACTTAGCATCCCATTAATCCTCATTCAAACTTTATACAGTAACAAATCAAAGAGAATGTTAGTGGCTGCTTAGCTCAATTTGAAATTGTTGTGAGAGTGAGTATGCAAATCATACTCTGTATGTCACTTCAACCTGCACAAACAGTATAATAATCACTTTAATGTTTACATTGGATCATTTCAAGTCTTATTCAAGATATTTGTACTCACTCTATAGTTGACCATTGTTAGATGTTTTTGCCACACATGCTCTGTATTCATTGAGGCATATGGACAGTGAGTGGCAACCTGACCAGCTATGGTTATGCAAACCATACTCTGTGTTTGACCCAAACCTGCACACACAAATTAAGCTTGGTTAGTTGTATTTAACCATACTATATAAATAAACAGGATTGGATTTGGGCTTAGAATGTACCTTGCTAATTCTCTATGTGTGTGTGCAGTTTGGAGATTTTTGGGTGGCAGCAAGGATTGTGTTCATTGATGATCCTGAGTGGTACTATGCTTCGTGTAGAACAAAGGGTTGCAACAAAAAGCTGAAAATGAAAGGTAACTGGCTGTGGTGTTCTACATGTGACAGGAATTGGGGGGATGGAACCTTGAGGTACAGGGTTAAAGTGAGGGTTGTGGACTTGGATGGGAATGCTCTTTTCCTTCTATGGGACAAGGAGTGCCTTGATCTACTTGGTGTTAGTGCAGATGATTTGAATTCTTCCCATACTAAGGTACTAAATGGTGATTAATATACCAATTCTTAACTAATTTACCAATTGTTTAAATTTCCTATGTACACAAACTTTTAAAAATTAAAATTAATTACGTGCAGGGCCGAAAGGGGCTACCTAAGGAGCTTGAGACTCTAATTGGATTGAATCTACTCTTTTGAATTGCTGTTCGCAAATAACAGTTCCAAAACTACCTTAATGCCTTCCCTATTATGAGGATCATCACTGATGAAAAGGTTGTAGAAAAGCATGCACCAGAGCTAGTTGGAGTTAGGGACCGGGACCTCAGTTCGAAATTGGAGTTGGAGCTTACAGACGATGATCTATGGGATCTAGAGGTATAATTGGGGCTACAGAGTATTGTATTATACTATTATACTAATTACTTTAAAAATGCAAATTATTTAGTACTTACAGTTTCAAATCTCTATTTTGTAGGAAATGACCAAGCAAATGAAGCTGAAAGTCCTCTACAAGTTGTTGCACAGAGGCTGAATGCAGAGAACACCATTGAGAATGGCACTGTCAAGAGATTCCTGATTGATGAATTTTCCAGCACACAAAGTTCTAAAAAAAGCAAGGAAGCTGTGGTCAAAATTGAGAAATAATGAATGTGTAATGAGTAGAATGTCTGGGATGTGCTCAACAATATTTTTTTTGAATGGTTTTGTGAGGACACACTTGTGATGGTCCTTAGACAGTTTGACAACATTTTTAGACTATCTCTTTTTTTAATTGGTTGCAGTTCGCAAAGATTATCTTATGTTATTAGTAAGGATAATTTTTTATCCTTTCTGCAATTGTTTTTTTTTTTTTTTTTTTTTTTTTTTTTTTGTTTGTAGGTACTAAAGAAGACAGTGATTCCACATAAAGCAAACGAGTATTAACATCCCGCGATGGAAAAAGACAATGTAGATAGTATATATTAGCATATGTATATAACTTCAATTGTAATTTGTTAATGTAAAACGTTAGTGGGCAGATCAATGTAAGATAAAGCTTAGTGATTAATTATAATTTTCCATGTTCTATTCCTAACAATGTAAAGATTGTAAATATGAACTCTTTTTTTTTTTTTTTAATCTAATCCTAAAGGCACTTATCCATCACTTCTATTTAGATTACATGCTATTAATAACTATACACTGATTACTAAACTATTTATACAAAGAGTACAAAACTAAATTAGTTAGTAAAAGATATATCTCACCATGTATATTTGTTGCTGTCACTCCCTTCTTCATTTTTGTGATCACCAAAAGCAAAGCATGTTGGTATCCAATTTTGAGCACGCTGAATACATGTAAACAGCATATTAACATTGTACTTAATATAAGGTAACAAAAATAAAAATAAAAAAAATCCTAGAGGTATTTCAATAAAAATGTAATATAACTTCATCCTAGAGGTATTTCAATAAGCCTAACATAACCAAATAAAAAAAAAATCCAATCAGATCTTATTAATATTTTCAGTAAACTTGAACTTATAAACCTTAAAATAAAAATACTCTAATAAAGTAAAGAGACAATTTGATTTCAGGTGAGTTCAGAAAGCATACTATAATGCAGATCAAAATATAGCTCAGATATATTACATTGAGTACATGAGTAGGGAACACACGTTTACTTAAGTATAGTGATAGCTAATTATGGAATTAAAACTTATCTTTTATAATGAAAGTACAACTGAGTTTGACAACGTGTGCATTATAAGGTCCCCTCGAGGCCACAGCCATGTTCACAACAACTTGCAATATAAACTCTCTTCAAAATCCTTTGAACCATCATAGATTATGTAGCAGCTTGCCTGCATTTTTGTCCACAATAATTAAATTAAGATACCATTGTCATTCAAATGGCGTAAACTATAATCACGGTATTAGAAAGTACATGATCATTGTATTATATATAGAGATTTTGCATTTACCATGTGTTGACACCAAATTTGTAATTGATGCTAAACAACTTTAAGATGAACTTTCTATTTGGTGATATAGATTCCACAAGATAATTACCTGTATCAAGGGAGAATAAAATAGGGATTTGTTAGAAACAATGTAATAATATTATTTTTAAAAAACAATATATATGAAAGTAGATTTTAAACTATTGTCTAGGCTTAAAACTTATCTTTGAGGCTTCATTAGCAACTGTAAGTACCAAACTGGATAACATTGGTAGTTAGTTAGTGAAAACATGTCACCACATGTTCACAAACACATCTCTTTTTATATGCAAGCTACCTGAAAAACAACATAGTAGCTTAATCAGCATCTTATTATATTTCAGAATAATTGTACTAATGAATAATCAATAAAATTATTAGGAGGAAATACTAATAATATGCAACTAGCACGTATATTCATATCACTATGCATTAAGTAGCACAACTAAAACTTTTAGTATTCCAACTTGATTTATATTGGCCAGTTTCCAATGTTGTGCTACCAATCTTGGTTGTGAAGTCTGTACTACTATATAACAATCAACATAGACATATTCTTATTCTCTCTGCATCAACACCTAAACAAAACTGCTAATTAGAACTGCAGAAAATACATTTCCAGACGAACACATGAAGAAAATTACAACTTCAACCACGATTGGTGCAAAGCGAAAGCAGAACAGCAACAACCCAGGTAATACTATATACTCTTATCCTTAATTATATTAATCTCTGTTAGATTATAGCCCTAAATACTATCTAAAAGCATATAAACCCTATGCATATGTTCTTGCTCCAAATACTATCTCAAACGCTATAAACTATATAAATTCCAGTATATATGTGTTGTGATATACATGAAGAAGATTTCTAAACAAATTTCATAATACACGAAGAAGATTTCTAAAAATTAGGTCTAGAAGCTGTCGTTTTAGATAGATATATATACAAACTACTTAGATCTGAAAATGTAGAAGAGATAGGGTTAGAAATCCTTACCCAACTTCTTATAAATTATAGAAATGGTGTAGGAGAACACCCATTTCTGCCTTGGTCCATCGTTGAGCAATCGACACATCTGCTACCACCAAGCTTCGATCTACCTAAACCCATGACAGCCGGCTGTACATGTATAGTGCTCATATATAGCACGAAACACCGTTGATAAATCCGAATCGGGGTTTTGACTATGGTCTTAACACTCAGATTGAGTATTGTTGAGTCGTATGCGTCAACCTATACTTCACAATAAGATCATCTTGATCGCGAATCCATAGTATAGAGGGGTCGAGATGGCCAAATCGAACCCTAACCGGAGTAATGAACTCCATTTTTGTGAGAGAACCCACAATGGGATGAGTGTGTTGAGCTTAGAAAAGAGCCTGGTAGGTGTATCTGGAAGGGAAGGACAGCGGTGAACATCACCCAAGGAGGCCAGCTGTAGACATCACCGCATTTCTCCTTTATTATTATTATTATTATTATTATTATTATTATTATTATTATTATTATTATTATTATTATTATTATTATTATTATTATTATTATTAGGATTATTGTGTTTATTATTATTAATATTAGTAAAATATTATTATTGCTATATCAATTTGGTTATTATAACACTGAAATGTATTATTATAAAACAAATACATGTATTATTAGTATGGTAGTGATATTATGTATTCATTTGATTGTTTAATTGTCCTAAGCATAAATTTGATTATTATTTACTCATAATAACAATCACGTAATCGCAGTCCGCATAAATATTATTATTATTATGTAAACACTAAGTTTAATTGTTTATGTATCACAACTTCATGTACTCAATTGTTTATTAATTTTAATTATTATTAATTACTATCCTATTTGTTATTAATTATTATTAATGCAGATAGTTGTATTACTCTGATTGATTAATTAAAGTACATCTCGGTATGAGTAACCAAAATGGGTCGACCAAATAATACATCTGTATTGATAACATTGTATATTTCTAACAGATAATGAAGATATCAATGTCAATGGTGGAGTGTACATGTCGTTCCTTCAATCTAACAAGAATACAAGAATGGGTACACCGCTAATTGGTGTTTTCCAAAGTTCACTAAGTACGCCTTTAAATATTCTTACAAATGGTAAGTGTTTTCATTTGGAACAGTTCACTACGTTAATGAATCGTTGTTAACATTAGTCGTCATTGCAATTGACAGGTGACAATGCGGTTCGAACGACAATACGGACTACCCCAATCCAAGATTTTGGTAGCAGAATGGCATTAAGAAACATATCAAATAGTAATTAGCTAAACCAATATTACCAAATTTTTAGTAAATAAATGATATAACAATCAAATTGGACAATTATTATTCTAACGTGTGTTTTTTACGCCTGTTGACTAATTAAAGTAAATGTAACTCGAGCTACCGGGGACCTTGATAAATCACCGCTAACCAAGCGCCATAATCATTTGTTTGACCTAAATAGATCACCACTCTCGCAAGGTAATAAAGGTGAAATTGAGTAAATAATCTATAATCACCTGGGTTATAGATTATTCATTTAGAGGTTTTTTTCCCTAATTCACAGGTTCTTCTCCGGGGAGAACGCCAATACAGACTACGTCAACGCAAGTTTGCGGTAGCAGAATTCCGTTTAGCAACATAACAAATAGTAATAATCTCAAACAGCATATTGTAATAATATTACTATGATTTATCGTGTAGCCGAATGGAATAATAAATAGTCTAACAGGTCATTTTACAATTTCTGTTTAATTATAGCAAACGACGAAACAGTTATTGGAGACCGCGCCATACCAACTACATCCAACTGTCGGGATCGGTGCTTCGACCTAAATCGATCACCAGATTCGCAACTAGGTATCAATATATTACCAGAAGGCGTTTCTTATTGCCAAGTAAATATTAGATTGGATGTAATAATCATGTAATATATTATATAATCGTTTCTGTAGGACTTGAAAGTAATTGTTGTATTACAAATGACAACAACATGCAAATAGTCGTCGTAGAGTCGGATACTGAACCCATCAAGCATTGTCGAAATTTGATATCAGATTTCCAGGGAGTTGTGGACCATTTGCATGAAAATGTGCCAACAAAAAATGGTGAGTTCATATTAAATGTTGTCCAACGAATACGTACTATCTTTTTACTACAATGAACTACATTATTTTGTTACATATGAACTAATATCAATTTTTTTTTATAGACTATTATTTTGATAGTGGTGATCCCGAGTACGTTTGCGAGCATTGTAATGCCTTTTTTTGGTACAATGAACGGTCAAGCAATTCAAGATCATGTGACAGCCCTAAATACACCGCATGTTGTGTGAATGGTAAGATAAAGTTTCCATTGATGACAAGGCCTCCTCAAAAGTTGTATGATCTATTCTTTACATCAAGTGATAAAAACAAATGTTTTTTGAAGAATATAAGGTCATATAACAATATGTTTTGCTTCACGTCAAAGGGTGGGAAGATTGATAGAACTATTAACAATGGAAAATCACCTCCCATATTCCGTATAAATGGTCAAAATTTCCACCGCATTGGAACTCTACTACCGGCACTCGGCACTCAACCTAAATTTGCACAATTATACATTCACGATACAGAGAATGAGATACAAAATCGCTCCAACTCTTTCAGGTATAATAATATTCGGGGCTACTAAACTATTTTGTTCCTGTCATTTTTAAATACTGGAAAGCTTATATTATATATTTTTATCTCTTAGGACGGAAAGCAATGGTTCTGCCGTGCATCTTGATGTAGTTCATGACATTAAGCAAGATCTAGATGATCACAATGTTTTGGTTAAGTCATTCCGAATGGCCAAGTCATTTATGCAATCTAATCCTACAAGTGAAATTAGAATGAGATTAATCGGGAAGAGATCTAAAGATGCCAGAACGTATGCACTACCAACTGCTTCAGAGGTTGCTGCTCTCATTGTTGGAGATCTAGAACCTTGCATGGGTGAACGTGATATCGTGGTCGAGTCTAGATCTAGAATGCTTAAACGAATTAGTGAATTAAACCCAGCGTATCTACAATTGCAATACCCAATTTTATTTCCATATGGGGAGGATGGTTTCAGGGAAGATATACATTTTGCCACACATAGTAATAAACAAAATTTTGCAAGAAAGAGTGTTTCACAAAGAGAGTACTTCGCGTTCCGTATTCACGAAAGATCAAATGAGATCTCAACTATATTGTACGCTAAAAGGTTATTCCAACAATTCTTGGTTGATGCGTATACTATGGTTGAATCTTCGAGGTTGCTATACATTAGGTCCAATCAAAAAACTTTAAGATGTGAGGCGTACAAAGGTCTTTCTGATGCGTTAACAAGAGGTGAAGTGCAACCTAGCTCTCAAGGTAAAAGGATAATATTACCTTCAAGTTTCACGGGAGGAGCAAGATACATGATACAGAACTACCAAGACGCCATGGCAATTTGCAGATTTATAGGTTATCCAAACCTGTTTATTACTTTTACATGTAATCCTAAATGGCCCGAGGTTCAACGCTTTTTGGAGAAAAGAAATTTGAAAGCTGAAGATCGTCCGGACATTGTTTGCCGAATTTTCAAAATGAAGCTAGATTGCTTAATAAAAGAAATAAAAAATGGGAAACTGTTTGGTCCTATGAGGGCAGGTGCGCACCGCATTTCCTTATAAAATCATTTTCTAATACACTACTTAATCATACGAATTCTAGAACTAACATCATGTAATTGTTTTTGCAACAGTAATATACACAATTGAGTTTCAGAAACGGGGTCTCCACATGCTCACATATTATTGTTCCTACAAGGGACGAGTTGCTTTGCCAATCCTGCTTTTATGGACACGATAATTTCGGCCGAGATCCCAGACAAATTGATAGACATCGAGTATTACAAAGCGGTCGAAGAATTCATGTTGCACGGCCCATGTGGTGTTGCCAGGAGTAATTCACCGTGCATGGTAAATGGCAAGTGCTCGAAGCATTTTCCAAAGAGATTTATTGATGCATCCCATTTTGACCAGGATGGTTACCCGTTGTATCGAAGAAGGGATGATAAGAGGACAATTAAAAAAAATTGAATAGAATTGGACAATAGGTATGTTGTACCACATAATCGGTACTTGCTCTTGAAATACAAAGCACACATCAATGTAGAGTGGTGTAACCAATCTAGGTCAATCAAGTACTTATTCAAGTATGTCAACAAGGGTAACGACCGTGTAACGGCTGAGTTTTATAAGACTACAATGGATGAAGCTGGTAATGAGATGGTGGATGAAATAAACATGTACTATGATTGCCGGTACATCTCTGCATGCGAGACCGCATGGCGGTTGTTTAGTTTTGAAGTTCAGTACAGGACTCCACCAGTTGAGCGACTAAGCTTTCACTTGCCTGACTGCCAATCTGTTGTGTTCCAAGACGATGATACCATTGATCATGTCCTGAATAGAGAAACCGTTGGGCAAAGTATGTTTAACGCATGGTTTGTAGCCAACCAGAAGTTTAAAGAAGCGAGCTTATTAACTTACATTGAGATGCCTACCAAATTTGTGTGGAAAAAGGACATCCGTGAATGGCATCCAAGAAAGAAGGGTTTCTCAATTGGTCAGATATTCTATGTCCCACCAGCATCAGGAGAAATTTATTATTTAAGGTGTCTATTGAACATAGTTCGTGGTCCAAAATGCTTCCAAGATATTAGGACAGTTAATGGTGTTGAGTACTTGACCTTTAGAGATGCATGTTAATGAAGCAAGCTACTGGTCATCTGCATATTCATTAAGGAAGCTATTTGTTGTCTTACTAACATCCTCATCAATTATTAGACCCGAAAATGTTTGGAATCAGGTGTGGCAACATTTGTCTGAAGATGCTCAACACTATCAAAGAAGAATATTAAAACAACCAGGTAATGTACGTACTTTTTGTTTATACAATAAATTCAATTAAGTTATAAGGATAATTATCTGACTGTTTGCATCGTAACAGATTTGGTCTTAACAGAGGAAGAGAAAAAGAACTTTGCATTGTTCGAATTGGAAAACCTATTGGGGCATCAAAATAAATCTTTAAAAGACTATCCTCCGATGCCAATACCAAGTACATATAATTCAAGGTTGTTTCAGAATAGGTTGATATTTGAAGAGTTGGCTTACAATTGTGAGCAGTTGAAAGAAGATGCTGAAGTGTTGTGTGCAAAACTAACTGAAGAACAGAGTCTCATCTATGATACGGTTATACAAGACATTGAAGAAGGTAAAGGTGGCTTATTTTTTGTTTATGGTTACGGTGGAACAGGAAAGACTTTTTTGTGGAGAGCGTTGTCAGCTGCAATCCGATCCAAAGGTAAGATTGTTTTAAATGTGGCATCAAGCGGCATAGCTTCTCTATTGTTACCAGGTGGCCGTACTGCTCACTCGAGATTTGCAATACCTATTGCAATAAATGAAGACTCAACCTGTAACATTAAGCAAGGTAGCGAGCTGGCTGAATTGTTGATAAAGACGAGTTTGATAATATGGGATGAAGCTCCCATGATGCACAAACATTGTTTTGAAGCATTAGATCGAACTATGAGGGATTTGTTGCGTTTTGTAGACCCGTGTAGTGAAATGAAGACGTTTGGTGGTAAAACAGTTGTTTCGGGTGGAGATTTCCGTCAAATCCTCCCGGTAGTCCCAAAAGGTACACGGCAAGATATTGTTTCTTCAGCCATAAATTCATCATACCTATGGGATAGTTGCAAAGTTTTAAGGTTGACTCAAAACCTTAGACTATGTTCGGTACCCAATGGTGGAAATCGGTAGGCCTTACAAGAATTTGCCGATTGGATTGCTAATGTCGGTGATGGAAAGCTGGGTGGGCAGAATGATGGTTTCGCAGAGGTTGAAATTCCAAAACACATGTTACTGTCAGCTGGAGCGGATGATATTAAAACAATTGTGCAGAGTACATTTCCTATGTTTGCAAATGGAAACACTGACCCCGAGCATCTAATAGGTCGTGCTATATTAGCATCAACGCTCGATGTGGTCAACGCAGTCAATGAATATATGACTGAGTTGCATAATACCGAAAGCATATCGTACTTCAGTTCAGATGCAGTATGCAAAGCCGATGGCGACAACGGTATATTTGGAGATGTACACACACCGGAATTTCTAAACAGCATTAGGGTTTCAGGTCTACCAAATCATGCATTGACTTTGAAAATAGGATCCCCGGTAATGTTAATGAGAAACATTGACCATTCTCTTGGTTTGTGCAATGGGACTCGGTTGATAATCACAAAGTTAGCAGACCATGTTATTGAAGGCGAGATTCTGACTGGACCTAACAAAGGTACAAAAGTGTTAATCCCCCGAATGTCAATGTCACCCTCTGATCCAAGATTGCCGTTCAAATTTCAACGAAGGCAATTCCCAATTATGATTTCATATGCAATGACCATTACCAAAAGTCAAGGACAAACGTTGACTCATGTTGGTTTAATACTAAAGAAACCGTTTTTTGTACACGGCCAGTTGTACGTTGCTGCATCTCGGGTTAATAATCCAGACGGTCTCAAAATATTGATAGTCAAAGACCCAACTTCAACTACTTCATCAACCACTAATGTTGTATATCATGAGGTTTTCAATAATCTGTAATTTTGTAAAGTCCTCTTTTATTAGTTCCATGACCTTGCAACTATTTGTAATATACCATTTTCATATTGTTTTTGTTGAATTTCCAATCATATTTCATTTATATGTTATCAATTTTAAGCTCATTAGTTCTCACAATTTGTAACATAACATACACACAATAAATACTTTTTAATTTACATACCGTGCAGCGCACGGGTCAAATACTATTACTGAAGAATAAAAAGCAATTATATATGTCAATAATAGATGTAAATTGGAGAAATGGCCATAATGGATAATGAAATCTATTTCACAAGCTAAGGTTGTCCATGGCCATGTCTTATTAGGGCGACACAGGTGACACCCAAGTTTTGGGGTTCAATTTTTTTTACTTATCTTAAAGGCAGATATAATTTATTACTTTTATGCTTGATAATAATGTTTATAAAATTCAAAAGGTGGTTTTAATTGAAATTGAAAATAAAACTTTAAAAGAAATTGATATTTAAATTTTGGCTAACAATTTTGTATCTAATAAATATACAATAAAATGTCATTTTTAAGATAAATTTTAAATTGTATTTCTTTTCTTTATTGAATATTTGAATGTTTATGCATTTTATTTTGACAAAAAAATAATTTATTTTACACTTTTTTTTTTATTTGTACATATATAATAATTTAAATAAAACTTGATCTAAATTTAACTAATAGACAAGACCCCCATTTTTAGGGGAGGGTACTGTACTCTTTCATATATACAAATGATGACATATAACTAGTACACAGATCATAACCAAGCAGGATATGAATTTAATATTCAAGACATAGTAAAATTAAAAATAGAAAAAGAAAGAGAAAGGTGTTTATTGTTAGTATTAATATAGCGCACACATAGACGGGCGGGATTGATATGATGAAGTGAAATGGAGGTTTTCTCAGCACTTGGGAATTGTAACCTTGCAGAGTTCATTGGCTTTCTTGGCAGCTGGGGACTTGATGATATACTCATTCAGAGTGGGACTCTTGACGTATTCGCAGAAGCAAGGCTTATGTTGATTAAGCCTCTCGCAGCAGAGTGGTGATGGGTTGGCATTGAGCGTTAAGGCGCTAAAGCAAGGGTCGAGCTGCTTCGCGTCGCAAGCAGCCAACGAAAATTGTGCTTCTCCCAAGAGAAGCAATACAACTGCTAGTGTGATGAGGTTAAAGGCCTTCATTTTTGTTAGCATTAATGCAATTGATCTGATCTGATCTGATAATATAATCATCTCTCAAGGCCCCATATATATATGGACATCCAGTTAACGTGTAAGAGGAAACTTGGGGCTATGATGCATCTTTGGCTTAGTGATTCGGAGAATTTATAGAGAGATTTTGGATGTTAATTAACCAATGGTAAATCTTACGTGCAGCATGTTATTTACCTTTGTGCTTATGTATGTTAGGCACCGTACTCTCATCTAATGGCTATGAGAAAATGTTAAGTTAATTGGTTTGAAGCTTCATTGTTTTTTGGTTTTTATTATTATTATTATTATTATTATTATTATATATATATATATATATATATATATATATATATATATATATATATATATATATAGGCGGGTTCAGGTGTGGTAGTGTCTTACGGTGCGGTTATTTCTTACGGTGCGGCAACACCAATAGTTCACCAAATATGCACCATCAACGTTAGGAAATACACCACACAAAACAGAGTAAACAGAGCCCTGCATCACCAAACACACACCATTAGGTGTGAGTAAAAACACCATACACTGTTCGGAAATACACCATTGGGGGTGGTGAGTTATATGGTGTATTTTTTTGAGTCTGTGGTGTATTTTGTGATGTTTTATTACATTTCATTGGGGTGTGTTTTTATTACACTGTTGGTGCATATTGTTAACACTGTTGGTGTATTCTGGAATTTGACCGCACCGCCGCACCGTAAGACCCCGCCGCATATTAGCGCTCTTCTATATATATATATATATATATATATATATATATATATATATATATATATATATATATATATATATATATATATATATATATATATATATATATATAGATTAAAAATCATATAAGAACTCATCCTTAGGTAGGAACATAGGAACTCATCATAGCCATTTATTTAGGGTGATCAATGGTTTAGATTAAAACATATTTTTATGAGATTTTAAGGTTGATCTTTATTTATTTTAGATAGTTGGAGGGTATTATGGGTATTTTAGTGCATAGTGAACTATGAAAATTGCGAGACCTTCTCCTTAGTTCCCACACTTCCTCTGCATCTACGAAGGAAACCATTGATCCATCGCCTCCACGCCTGTGTTTTGTCGATCTGCTCCACGACGACGACAACAATTGTCTACAATCTTTTAAATCATTCGGTACGTCCTGGCGAATTGAATATAGCCAATATCCACTCAAAACCAATTTTAATGTGGCTAATTTTAGGGAAAACGGCGAGGAAACCAAGTGGCAAACATTAGAGCCATTTGTGTTTAGTATATCAAATCTTCATTCTGTGTTTAATATATCAAATCATTACCATTTGTGTTTGATTTTGTATGTGGCCATTGTGTATTCTTACTGACAGTATTTATTCTACATTGTGGCACACACAGTTCAACTCAGATGCACATCAGCTTGTTTTACATTTTTCATACACATTAATTCTGCAGAGTAGGGCACGCACACTCAAGCCTAAGTGCACACCCCAGTCTATCAAATCGACCTGGTTATTGATTATACATACTAACATTATTATTGCACATTATGGCATACTGATTGCTATAATCTGCAAGCGCACAGAGTCAATCACAGTATAAATTCCTGGAGTATTCCAGGGTCGATCCCACGAAGAACACTATTAACTGTTATCTTAAATAATCAAATTGTTGATAAGGAAATTCGCAAATAAATAGAATTAATGTGATTAAAAGAATATTTATGAATTTAAAGCAAAGGGAAACTCTAATTAAGAGAAGACTAGGGATTTGGGTTCACCTATTAGATAATTAACTAACTCTCCTAAATATTAATTCTTATAACTATAGTGATGATTGCCTCATATATATCCTAATACTCCGTCGAGCTACTAGGTTGTATCCAATTAACTGTGATCATCCGTCGATATCTCACCAACATTAATTAAACCCATTAAGAAACAATCAAATATCACCACAAATACCTAAAGCTATGTCTAGTTTAGGTCAATTGTGTTTATCTTACGAGTTCTAGGTTCATAATTCACCTGTCAGTTCTTCTTATGAACCCTAATATTAGAATTATGTAATGGCCAGTCACACAATCCACAATTAAAACACATAAAATAAATATAATCAAATTCAATTATTAAACTGAAATTAGAAGAATCAACACATGAAAAATAGTCAATTAATCTAATATAGGCTAATCCAAATCCCTAATTAAAGTTCTAGCCAATAATCATAATTAAATGCATAAACAATTCAAAGAATATTATTCTGGAAATTTAAACAAGAAATAAAATAGAGAAGAAAAATAATTCAAGCCTAAGAGATGATAGCTGTGATTGAAGCTCAGAAATTCCTCTGCGATGAAGCCTCGAATGTCTTCTGCCTCCTTTCCTCGCCGAAGACCCCTACTGCTTCTCCCCAGGCTTTCGTTTTTTCCCTTCGCCCTCTTTTTTCTTTCTGCTCCCGTCTACCGCCGTACGCACCCCAAACCTAAAACTATTTATAAAGGGTTCTTTTTCCCTTATTTTTCTTTTTCTTTCTTTTGGGATACGCAAGAAGGCAAAACTCATTTCCCTTTTCTTTCTTTATTGCTGCGCAACTAACTCCAATGAACACAAAATAAAATAAACTAAAGTTAAATTAATAATAATTATAAACTAATGACACAATTTAATAAAACCAAGTAATAAAATACTATAGCTAAAATAAAATACTATTATATTCATAAAAATGCAACATTAATCTAATACTTATTAAAACCAATCTAAACTAGTAACATACATATAAATGTAATATCTATAATAAAATTGACCCTAAAACTTAATTTATTTATGCAACTCACTAACTAAAATTACTTTAAATAATGCCTAGAAATTGAGCTTATCACATACACAGTGCTGCCTAAGTGCACAACAAGTTGTTTTTTGTCTTTTCCCTTACGATTGTGCTTGATTTTGTTGTTTGCCAATTTCTAATGTTTTTCATCGTTGTTCGCCCTTTGTCAGAAAGATTTATGGTCTGTGGTCCTTGATGATGTGGTTGATGATCGGTGTGGGGTTGTCGTACGGAATTGAAGCTTGTTCCTAGAAGAATACAGAAGCTTTGGCGTGATGCACGTAACAAAGTGGATGACTTATATGCGTCAGATTTTTTTGATTGATCGAGTTTAACATACACCATTTGAAGAACTTCCGTAGTGCAGTTGAATACCGTGACGTTGTTGAACAATGCTACCTATGTGTGCTCATTTGAGCAGGTTGATCAGTACTTTTGCT
The DNA here is from genome assembly GCF_001879475.1 of Ipomoea nil. NCBI lineage: Eukaryota > Viridiplantae > Streptophyta > Magnoliopsida > Solanales > Convolvulaceae > Ipomoea > Ipomoea nil. The sequence goes on from NW_017619493.1 coordinate 2,220,546, forward strand.
TAGTTCACATTTAGGCTCATTTATGTATTCTATTTATGATGTGACAGAGTAATAGGACAAGCACCCGACCCGGCCACCAACAAGCACCTAACTCGATACCTAGAAGTCCAACGGGCATAATCATTTACTAGGGGGTCATTTACTACCGCTTATTTAAGACAGAGTTTAAGAGAAATAAGGTGTTCGGCACCTCATTATGATATAATCGTTACTTACCATTAGCAGGGTAGTATAAGTAGGAGATTCTTTGTTAAGCAAGGGTACACATTCTGATTCTTGTACTGAAACACTTAGCAATACAATTTGTTACATATCGATTATGTTCTCTGGTAACATATTTACCGTCATGATGTTTGGAATTTATTCATCGGATCTTTTATGTGTTTTTTGTTTTTTTTTATTGGTTGACGCTTTGCTCTAATTTATTCCTCAGGTGTTATGTTGTTTTTTGGTTTTTTAATGAACATTTCTGTGTTTTGTTTATGATGTTGGAAATTTAACGTTGAGTGCAACAGTCTGTGCTTTATGTGAAATTGTGTGGATTATTTTTGTGCGAACTCTATATGCACATAGTGAAATACAGTGTGGCACATCATAATCCCACGCTATTTTCTGTATCAGTTTGTTTGAGCATCGTGGCACACACTCGTAAAGCTAAGTACACACCTTAATCTATCACATCAACCAGGCTTTTGTGTATTCATACTATTAGTTGTTGGAAAAAATAGTTTAAAATGGCATAAAATGGCATGTTAAGTGGCTATTTTGTGGTACAATTATCAGTGGGGTCCACTTCTGATTTGGGTCGGGATAAAGTGGATTCGGATTCTTCGTAGTGAGACGAAGAGATCGATATATTGTACGCTCAAAACGGATAATGGGTGAATGAGATATTGATTCTCAAAGTAGACCCATTTGAGTTGGAAAATGAAGGGAAAAAGTGAGCTTTTTGTCCCACATTGCTTTGGAATGAAGATTTTCCCCCCTTATATACAAGAGCTCTTTTGAAGCTTGTAGAATTGTATAGCATAGAGGCTCTCTCGCGCGGGGGGGGGGGGGGGGTGCAAATCAAATTCCAACTAGCAGAGATTGAAAAAGGCTTGATTCAAGCCCGAGCTCGTGTGCGCCGGCACCTGGGGGCACGAATGTCGTCCAAAAATTGGCTAACGGTCAGGAGGGGATTGAATTCATCTGTTACGGAATTAATTGTCTATCAATTCCAATTTTAATTGCCATAATAAAGGCTATTTGCTCCTTCAACCCTATATAAGAGAGGGTAGAGGCAGTAGAAACCTCTCTGCTTCTACTCTTTCTTGACTAACTGTGTTCATAACCACGTCTTGCTCGTCGGATTCTTTGTTTGAATGCTCAAACACTGAGTCATAGCAAGTTTTATCCTGCGAAGCCTAGGCCACAACGCTCCTAGCATCTTTGGGAGGTGGCAAATAAGGTTTTAAGGAAAGAGTGCTCACTTGACTCTTGCAAAAACCCAACACCAAACACTAGCCACTTTTCTTCATCTTTTCTTCCCTTCTTTCCAGAAAATAATAATCTTATTTTTGATTATTATTTGTGTTTTCTACCAACGGTACCAACAGTCTTAAAACCTTATATTTGTTTTCCCGGTGGTGGTCTTATCCGAATTTCCTTGAAGAAAAATGGAGCATCCCGTACTGCCAATTGATGGGGAGGATAATGTTGTTGCGGACAACAATGGAAGAAACGGCTATAATAACGTTGTTGCGGATAATAGTGGAGGGAATGGCAACAATGTTGCTAATTCCAAAGCTACACCAGTGAACGTTGGTTCACAAGATGGTGGGAGCACTGAGGGATATATTCCCATGTCTCGGGTACCTTCGGTACCGAGTGGTTCGGCTGAAAAGCCGGAGAAGTTCACCGGTGTTGGTTCAAACTTCAAGAGGTGGCAACAGAAGATGTTGTTCTACCTAGCAACTCTCGGCCTGGCAAGGTTCTTGTCCAAGAGTGTTCCCGAGTTGAAGGAACAAGATGCACAATCCGTGATGGCGGTTGGCTATTGGAAGGATTCGGACTTCCTTTGCCGAAACTACATCCTGAATGGATTGTGTGACACGCTATATGATGTATATCGAAAGATAAGCACATCAAAAGCATTGTGGGAAGCTTTGGATCATAAATACCGAAGTGAGGATGCCGGCTCAAAGAAATTTGTAGTTGGCCGATTCCTCGACTTCAAAATGGTTGATTCAAAGACCGTGTTAAGTCAGGTAGAAGATTTGCAATTAATCTTTGATGAGATCCGTGACGAGGGCATGGTGCTAAGTGAAGCCTTCCAAGTGGGATCTGTGATACATTTGTTGCCTCCAGGTTGGAAGGACTTCAAGAACTACCTTAAGCATAAGCGAAAGGAGATGAATCTGGAGGACCTGATCCAGCGACTCAGGATTGATGAAGGGAACAGGACGAATGATAGGAAGGCTCCTATCGTTGTTGGCGCTAAGGCCAATGTTGTGGAGCACGGTAAGAGCTCCAAGAGGAACAAGAAGGACAAGCGAAAGCTAGGTCCGAAAGGTGGCGTTACCAAGAACAAGTTTCCTGGTGAATGCTACAATTGTGGCAAGCATGGCCACAGAGCATCTGAATGCAAGGCTCCAAGGAAGAAGAACAAGAGTTCTGAAGCCAATGTTGTTGGAGATAGCAATCAGAAAGAGGTCGAGATTAGCCTTTCGGCTATGGTGACCGAGGTGAACCTCGTGGGCTCAAACCCTCGTGAGTGGTTCATTGATACCGGTGCAACCAGGCACTTGTGTTGCAACCGAGAGATGTTCAACACCTTTGAGACCGTTGAGGGTGAAAAGGTGTGGATGGGAAACTCTGCTCAGTCTGCTGTGGAAGGCATGGGCAAGGTGGTTCTGAAGATGACTTCCGGGAAGGAACTAACGTTGAACAACGTGCTGTATGTTCCTGAGCTGAGGAAGAATCTTGTGTCTGGCTCTCTGTTGAACAAGCATGGCTTTCGCATGGTGTTCGAGTCAGACAAAGTAGTTTTGTCCAAGTTAGGGATGTTTGTTGGTAAAGGATATGTAACTGATGGGCTCTTTAAGCTCAATGTAATTCCTGTTATCAATAAAAGCAAAGTTAATTATGTTTACTTGCTTGAGTCTTCCAGTTTGTGGCATGGTAGACTAGGTCATGTTAATTTTGATTCTATGCGTAGATTAATTAGCATGGACCATATTCCTAACTTTCAAATTGACACAAATAACAAGTGTGAAATTTGTGTTGAGGCAAAACTAACGAAAGTACCTTTCAAGTCGATTGAAAGGGAAACTGAACCACTAGAATTAATCCATAGTGATTTGTGCGATTTTAGATCGATACAAACGAGAGGTGGTAATAAGTATTTTATCACATTTATCGACGATAGCACACGATACTGCTATGTGTATTTGCTTAAGAGCAAAGATGAAGCCGTTGATAAATTCGTTCTTTATAAGAATGAAGTGGAAAACCAACTTAATCGGAGAATTAAGAAGGTTAGAAACGATAGAGGTGGTGAGTACGAAGCACCTATTGGTGACTTCTGTGCAAGTGTAGGTATAATACACGAGCGTACTGCACCTTACTCACCTCAATCGAACGGTGTTGCCGAACGAAAGAATCGTACATTGAAAGATATGATGAATGCGATGCTTATAAGTTCGGGCCTACCTCAAGATGCTTGGGGTGAGGCGATTTTGACAAGTAACTACCTTTTGAATAAGGTACCCCGAAAGAAGCTCGATAAGACTCCTTATGAGCTGTGGAACGGTAGGAAACCTTCCTACCAGTACCTGAAAGTGTGGGGGTGTCTTGCCAAAGTTTTGGTGCCAACACCTAAGAAAGTAAAGATAGGTCCTAAGACGGTGGACTGTATCTTTATTGGCTATGCACATAATAGTAGTGCTTATCGGTTCATAGTACACGAGTCCAATAATCCGGACGTACACGAGAACACGATAATAGAATCAAGGAATGCATATTTTTTCGAGAATATATTTCCTTGTAGGTCCAATGAGGGACCAAGTACGTCAAAACGAACGTTTGACGAAACTATGGATAATGATAGTGGGGAATCTGAGAGAGAACCCGAGCTCGAGCCAAGACGCAGTAAGCGGGCGAGAGTTGGAAAATCATTTGGTCCTGATTTTCTAACTTACTTGTTGGAGTACGATTGGAGTACTCTAACTTGTTTATTAGAAAATGAACCCGATTTTCTATCTTATTTGATAGAAAACGAGCCTCGAACGTACGGAGAAGCTGTGACTTCTACAGAAGGACCAATGTGGAAAGAGGCTATAAAAAGTGAAGTGGATTCTATTCTACAGAATCACACTTGGGAACTGGTTGATCTTCCTCCGGGTAGTAAACCCTTAGGATCCAAGTGGGTCTTTAAAAGGAAGATGAAACCGGACGGTTCCATCGAGAAGTATAAGGCTAGGCTTGTGATCAAGGGTTACAGGCAACGCGAGGGCCTCGATTATTTCGACACGTATTCTCCCGTGACGAGAATAAACTCCATTAGGATGATAGTTGCCATAGCCGCGTTGCGGAACTTGGAAGTTCATCAAATGGATGTGAAAACCGCTTTCCTAAACGGCGAATTAGATGAGGAAATCTATATGGAACAACCCGAAGGGTTCATGGTTCCGGGCCAAGAAAGGAAAGTGTGCAAGTTGGTTAAATCGCTATATGGTTTGAAACAAGCGCCCAAGCAGTGGCACGAGAAGTTTGACCACGCGATGTTAACTAACGGGTTTAAAATAAACGAAAGTGACAAATGCGTCTACGTTAAGGAAACGATAGACGGCTATGTCATCCTTTGTTTATATGCCTGTAAGCATTGAAAATTTAAATAATATTGTTGGACCGTGGTGGATATTTAATTCTTAAATTAATTACTTTAATTAAGTTAATTGGACTAATATTTATTTAATTGGGTTAATTAAATGGCCCACTAAATAATTAATTGGTTTAATTACTTAATTAAATGTAATTGAATGTTGGATTGTTTGGCCTAAGTTGGTGGAATATTTAATTAAATCGGACCAGGCTGCTTGGATTAATTGGGTTGCATATAGCGGGTTTGACTTGGTCTTGGCCCACTAAAATTATATGTGGATTATATAATTTTGAGGAATTTGGATATTTGATATTATTTGTAAATTTGATGAAATCATGAACCTGGACGCAATGGTGTCCCGATACGTTCCTTAATTTAATTAAAATAATTAAATTAAATAAGGAATTAAGAGTTGGTTGGAGATTTTCCCTCACCCTCACCACTATAAATAGTGGTTTCATTTTCAAGAATGGGAGCTCTGAAAATCTGCATACTGAAGCTCTGCCGAAGTCTCGCCAGGATATCGTCTGGAACACGCCCGCAGTTGTACTGCGTATACCGCGCTGAGGAACACGCCACTTGAACACCGGAAGCCCTTCTTTGAAGATCAAGCTGCATATTAGCCCTTCATTGAGGAACAAGCTACCAACTCCGGAGGCCCTTCAGCAAGGAACTACTCCAGTTCGGCATACTCCCGAACTCGGCATACTTCCAGTTCGGCCATACTCCCGAACTTGACATACTTCCAGTTCAGCATACTCTGAACTCAGCATACTTCCAACAAGGAACTCGGCATACTTCCAATTTGGCATATTCCAAATTTGGCACACATCTAATAGGCATACATCTAGTAGAGAATCAGAGGACTTCTCATATACAGAGATTGTACCCCTTCTTGATTGATACATACTACTTGTAACCGATACTTTGAATTTTGAATATATACAATTCAAGTTTTTCGCGTTTACATATTTTGGCACACCTAGTGAGACTTCTCTGCCTCTCATCTCTCTACTACTATACCTCTACCTGCGCATCAAATGGCATCGAACAATCCCATGTTCAGGAGGACCTATGCCCAAGCTACCAAGTCCAAGTCTACGCTTGTAGCTAGCCTTGGCACAACCCAGAAAATGCAAGGTCCGCTGACAAGGAACCGCGCAAAGGATTTGGGGGTCCGAGTACCTGAACCTCAGTCCATGGCACGACGGGTGGTTCGAAGGCTCGACAAGGCCCCTGCTGCCTCAAAGGCAATTGCTTTTGCTGGAAGTCCACCCTCGCCCAAGGGAGCTACCGATGGTGGTAGTCCAACTTTTATGCAAGGGAACGCTAGTAGCGGGAGCACTTCCCCCGCAACTCCGCCTCATCCATTATGGAAGGCTGCACCTGAGTGGTCGCATGTCTACAACGTCATGCCGGCCATGGCGACAAACACAGAGTCTGTGGAGGAGCAATTAGCTAGAATTGCTAAGTCTCTGGAAGGAATGGCTGTCGCTCTCCAAAATCAAGAGAAACGGCTTAACACCCTCGATAATAGGGTAGGAAGCATCATGGAAGAGCAAGGAAGCCGTGCTCCAGGAAAGCAACCTGAAGGGCAAGAAGAGGTTGGTCAGCAATCACCACCACCTCATGTTAGCCATGTAGTAGGAGAAGCTGCTTCCCACTTACCTGCAACTGAGAAAACTATTCCAGTTACCAAAGGCATGATATCGGTGGATCAGTTGAAGGACTACATAATGGGGGCCATCAAAGGCAAGTTGGATGGAGGCCAACCTTCATATTCCTATGCTAAGCCCTACACACAAAGAATTGAGGAGTTGAAAATGCCCTACGGCTATCAACCTCCTAAGTTCCAACAATTCCATGGCAAGGGAAACCCTCGACAACACATTGCCCACTTTGTGGAAACATGCAATGATGCAGGGACTTATGGCGATCTGTTGGTAAAGCAGTTTGTCCGTTCATTAAAGGGAACTGCGTTTGATTGGTACACTGACCTTGCGCCCGGCTGCATTGATAGCTGGCATGATATGGAACGTGAGTTCTTAACTCGTTTCTATAGCACAAGGAGAACGGTCAGCTTCTTGGAACTCGCCACTACTCGCCAATGGAAGGGTGAACGCGCTGGTACCTACATCGAAAGGTGGAGGGAACTATGCCTCAATTGCAAAGAAAGAATATCCCAAAGTTCTGCAATTGAGATGTGCATCCAAGGAATGCACTTTGAACTCTCCTATATCCTACAAGGGATTAAGCCAAAGTCCTTTGAGGAGTTATCCAGTCGTGCTCACGACATGGAATTGAGCATCGAAGCCAGCGGAGGGCTCAACATATTGAACTTGCCTAGCTCCTCCAATGCACCTGGAAAACAAGAAGTTAAAAAGTGGAACAAACCTTTTCCAAAGCAGGAGAAGAAAGAAGTGATGAATGTGAAGGCTACTCCCATGACAGTCTTCACTAAGGCAACTAAAAGGCCTAGGTCAAGATCATTTTCTGGCCCGTCAAGGGGTGGTAGAAGGCCGACAATTGAAGAAAGGCAGGAGAAGACTTATCCTTTCATGGATTCCGATGTATCTCCCATGTTTGATGAGCTACTTAAACTTAGGCTCATTGAGTTGCCTGAAATGAAACGTCCCGAGGAAGCTTCATGGGTGGATGATCCACACTATTGCAAGTATCATCGTCTTCTTGGTCATCCGATTGAGAAGTGTTTTATCTTCAAAGATAAAGTAATGGCACTGGCCAGAGATGGAAAAATCGAGCTTGCCGATGCTAACGCGAGCTCAAATCAAATCTCGATTACACCCGGACGGTTCGCTCCGCTGTGTACTGAAAAGGAAGATGGGAAACAACGGAAGCGTCCACTCCCCTTCATTGTTAAGCACGCTGTCGGTCAAAGTCCAGAACCGCAATGGAATGATAACGCATCCGAAGGTAAATGGGTGATTGTCACTCATAGAAAGAAGAAATTCAAGCCCGTGAAGCATCAAAAGCACATAGTGAAAAGTTGGGTTGAGAAAACCTCAAAAAGTACCCATGCCCGCAAATCAAAGACGAAGGGCCATGTCAAACAGCCACGTGCACCAGTTCCTTTGGCTCAATATATGCCAAAGGGATTTGATCTTCAAGGGGCAGGCACTTCTAGCTCCTGCCTAAATACGAATGACAAGCCAGAAGACGGAGGGGAATGTTCATCTCCTAAACACATCGGGGATGAGGAAGTGCTAATGCATAAGGCTACTTCCTACTCCACAGAAATTACCTTCAAGGATGAAGACTTGTTACTTGGAGGCACGCCACACAATCGCCCACTATTTGTTGAAGGCTATACCCGTGGGCAAAGTCTTAAAAGAATTATGGTTGATCAAGGCTCAGCTATCAACATCCTATCCCTCCGAGCTGTGAAGGACCTTGGTATACCTACAGATGAGCTTGCCCAAAGTCGTCTAATGATACAAGGCTTCAACCAGGGAGGGCAAAGAGCAATCGGCATCATCAGACTTGACTTAAGAATTGGAAACCTAAGTTCAGGTGTCCTGTGCCATGTCATAGATGCAAGGACATCTTATAACTTGTTACTTGGAAGGCCATGGATACATGAAAATGGGGTGGTACCCTCGTCTTGGCATCAGTGCCTCATGTTTGAAAAGAACGGCGTAGTTGAAAAGGTTGTCGCCGATGAAAGCCCTTTCACAGAGGCTGAGTCTTACTTTGCAGATGCAAAGTTCTACATTAAAAGGCAAGTTATTGTTGAAGATATTGAGGGAAACAATGACGATCCACCTTCCCGATCGAAGTCAAAGGGAAAACAAGTTGTAGCGGGGGATCAACACAACACGAAACTCATCTTCCCGCTTGCAAGGATTGATACACTCAACACAAATGCAGCAAAATCATCCGAAGAGAAATGTGGTGATAAAGTGGGCCAAATACTCCCTGCCAAACGTACCGAGGGTTTCGACCCTAACGCTTATAAGCTTCTAGCCAAGGCTGGCTATAACCCCAACGAGCCACAGAAGTTGGGAAAGCTTATCCCAGAGGCCGGTGGTAAAGGTAAGGCAAGCCACCAAGAACCTCAAACTCGCAAAGGGTTGGGCTATGTTCCCCCTAAACTAGTGCGAATTCTTATAAACAGGGCTGCAAGTAATTGTATCTCCGCGGAGGGAAGCGAGTATGACCCAAAGCTCACTCCTACCAATGATAATGGGCAAGACAAAAAGAAGTCAGTCTTCGACCGAATCAGTAAGGCGGACTCTCGACGCTCAGTCTTCGATAGACTGGGGTCAAGTCCTAAAGCCCTAAAGAGAAAGTCAATGCATGATCGACTTGGAGCTGTCCAAGTTATTAAAGACAGTGCCAATGTTCCCGCTGAAGTGGAACCTCCCAAAAGGCTTAGAAGCATGATTCCTTCTCGGATGAGACGAGAAACATATATTCATGTTTCATGCGGTGAAGTGTTGAAAGTCCAACCGAAGACCATTGTACACACTCGTGTACATAAAGAAGAAAATGAGGAAAGCGTAGGTTCAAGTGATGACGTACCACCAACTACTCAGGAAGAGGTGGCATCGTCGTTCCATATCACGTTATGTGATGAAACCCTGATTGAGGGGGAAGATGCAGAAGATGCACCCCATGAGTTAGAAGAAGGGGTACGAGCCGCGGTGGACGAATTAAAAGAAGTTGATCTGGGAACGCCTGAAAATCCTCGTCCTATCTTCATTAGCGCACTCCTATCTGATGAAGATGAAGAAATCTATGTCACATTGCTGAAAGAATACATTGATGTCTTTGCATGGACATACAAGGAGATGCCAGGGTTAGACCCAAAGAAGCCTTGGATGAGAAACGGCTGCAAGCGCAACAAAGCCTGGAGTGCTATCAAGCTCGCATGTCTAAAGCATTTAACAAAAGGGTTAGGACCCGTTCCTTTCAAATTGGGGACAAAGTCCTAGCTGTTCGCAGGCCCATCATTGTCACAAGAAAAACTGGCCACAAGTTCACTCCAAGGTGGGATGGTCCCTACGTGATTTTGGAAGTTTACACAGGCGGGGCTTATAAGCTAATTAGTGAAGATGGTTTGAAGATCGGTCCGATTAATGGAAGGTTCCTAAAGCTTTACCACCCTTAAACTTGGGTGTCAACGCAAGTCATGAAGATGTGATGAATGGCTGATCCACCAAAAATGCAGCACGTGGATAAACTGCTAATGCATCTCGCTTTGTCTATGGGTGGGCTCAAATCATAGACGCTCCTGGCCCGCATGAGTCAAAACTGTGAACGGCTCTACTTTGTAAAAAAAAAAATCATTTGAACTACGTTTGACTTGATCTCCGTGATAGGAGTACGTAGGCAGCTTAGAATCAAATTATCTAAGTTCAGTCATAACAAAATCAAATCCAATTCATGTTGCAAGAGTGGGTTATCTAGACAATCCTTCAACGGGTGAAAGAAAAGTTGTTTGAATTATCGCTAAAAGACCGGCACATAAATGAGGAGCATTCAATTATCAATAGTTAGAAATGAAACAACAAAAGTTCTTGCAATCAAAAGAGAAACTAAATGACAAAGAGTATCAGTCAATAAAAAAGCCTAAAGCTAAGCATATTGTCTTTGCACGCTTCTAAGCCTCTCTTTGCCTCCTTTATGCTCGTTTCATCTTCTGGCGTCAGTACAGTCAGGTCCTTAATGCGGGTGACCTCTGCCCCAGCCTCCGAAACGGCAGTCTTAGCATTGCCCAGGTCATCTGTAATTTTGGCAATCGCAGTGTCGCATTCCTCTGCCTTGGCACGAACTAACTTCAGTTCTTTCTCCAATTCCTCTTCCCGATCTTTTGTGGCCTTAAACATCTTATGTTGGCCCAATAGATCTTTCTTGAGTTTCCTAAACTCGTCTTGTGCATTCTTAAGCGCATCCTTCGCCAGGGATAAAGACTGAGACTCGCTCGATGTTTTGTCAGAAATTGTGGACCTTAAGTTATCAAAGGCTTGAGCTTTCGTGAAAATGTCTGCAACCCGTGTTTCCAAGGGAGAGATATCAATGTCTAATTTCCGCAGATTTGCAAAAGTGTTCAAAAAGCTCTCTTGCAAAGATGAAATGTGTTCTACCGAGGTGTCGTCCAACTTTTTGCGAAGCTTATTCCAGACATTTATGACAACCACCTTAAATTCTTCCAGTACGAGGTCTTTTCCATCAAAGACAGAGACCTCAGGTCTATCTTGCTGACCTACGCGTGGCTCGTCGAGGGAATTCCCCGACTGGTGCGTGTTTGATGCTGAGGCATTGTTTGAATGTCCACTTTCTCCAGTATTGCTGGCTGCCACCCTTTTATTTGATGACTCAGCCCCTCCACTAGCAGGTATCGCCACATTTTCCTGTCAAGAAGTAAAAGAGGGTAAATTAAGTGCTACCAGCAATCATTGGGATAAGCGAGAGCAGTGATTTACCTCATCTGGGGAAGGCGAACGTCTGTCTTGTCGCCGTTTCCAGTGACGGTCATGGCTTTCCTCATCACCCGAGTCCGACCGTACCACATCGGCCCTGTTTTTCGAGATGATATGCTCCTTTCTCTTCTTGGGTGGTGGTTCATCTCCCTGGAATGGGTGTTTGCCCTTCTTGGCGGTGCCAGCCTCCTGCTGCACGTTTGCTGGATCCTCAGGAGCTAAACCCTTGATATTGCGCTCGAGGTAGTCCCCATGGACTTGGGCCCACGAATCTTTATAGCCCGGCGAGAAATACTTCTCCATGGTGACAGTAACTCGAGTCGCGGGAAATGTCACTCGCAACCCTGAACCCCTAAGTGTAGAGTGGCGCCAACGTTGGAAACCCTCCGAAAGCGTGACCTCACGTTGATCATTGCCCAGTATGCCAGAGCTGCCGTCTTGGTAGTAGCTGAACTGTCGGCTGAATCGATGTGGAGTGTAAGGCTCTGCGATACATGCATCCGCCCATCGCAATATGAGGTGGTTAGAACGAAGACACATGAGGTACTCGTGGTCGGTAGAGTGTGCGTCCCCATTATCGAGGAAGTGGAGATCCTTAGTTAGGCGGCGCGTCGTGCAGAGCCAATTGGCGCTGTCGGCTTTGAACATCTTACAACGAGCCTCTACTGGTCCATAATACCTCGCGCCACCCTCTCCAGAGTAGGCAATCATCAGCGGGGAAGCGGACGTTTGATCATTTGCGAAATGAGTGTCGAAGTAGAACGACAGCCATCCATACACATAGTGAATGGGAAAGTGACTATCAACTGACCCCTGCGTACTAGAGTGCGATATTACATTCAATCCATTGTAAATGCTCGCAAGTACGGGGATCCCAAGGTTCAGTGTTTTGCCCGTCGCCATTAGACTAGCCATTTTGAATGTTTGGGCTCGAATGAGTCGCATTGCTTTGATGGGGAGCACGAATACGCACAGCCAACAACTTAGGTATGCCGCCAAATGGGTCTCCTCCTCGTATTCGGAGGGAATTCCAAGCTCAGCAAAAGGCGCTTTGGTCGTTTTGGTCCAACCCCCGAATGCTGGGATCTTGCCACTTGGATTATGGGTGTTCCTCGGCCAAGTCTTCTTCTTATCCTCTTTCCTAGGCGGTGGCCTGTCATAAACTTGCGGTCTTCTTTTCCAGAATTCTATCCACTCAACAACGTGAACTGAACGACTTTTCTCCTGTTGCCCACGGCGACCACCTCGTTGCCTAATTCGGTTACCAAGGTGACAGTATGCTTGGAACAAATACTTACAACATTGAGGGGCGGAGTTGATGTCTTCCCCTGTTAATTGCGAGGCAGTTGGAACATACTCATCGTAGATGTCGCCAGATATCGGTAGACCGCAAAGTACATGCATATCCCAAAGTGAGATTGAAGGCTCACCGAGGGATGTAAGCAAGGTATTTGTCATGGGGCACCACGCTTCGCAGAATGCTTGGACGATAGGCGTCGAGCGGTCATATGTGAATAAGGAGGCGTATACGCCGTCGTAGATCGTCACATCCTCTAGAAGTTTGCGATGCCAACTGAGTATAGCCTCAGTCCACTCCCAATACCCCTTTGTGAAGCTAAATTCACCTTTAAAGCTGGGGTGCTGATTCCATGAAGCCTCACCTTCAAGTATCCATCTCCCTAAAGTCGGGAGTGTGTCTGTGTAGTCCACATGACTTAAGCCGGTCTTCAGAACCCATGTTTTCGATGGCTGGGTGTCAGTGTCATGGGTCCAATTTTCCACTTTATATGGCAGTATCTGGGAAAGACGAGTTCGCGACGCCATTGGTGGGTAAACGATGAACGACATGCTATCTTTTCCAGTCTCGTCGCTTGATACTTTGAGCCTCCTCTTCTGATCGGCTCCCACGGTTTCCCAAAACACTACCATTGTTCAAAGATGGTTTGCGATGTATGAATCTGCATGAAAATCAAGAGGCCAAGTCCATAAGTAATAACAATTTGTAAAGCAAGGAAAAAGTTCTAAGTCTAAAATCGCCATGAAACTGTTCAAGGAAATTTTTCACGTGATGATATGTGCACAAGGCAACCCATATAATATATGTTATACGTATACACTTACTACGTACATATATTACATATTACATGCGTGTGTAGTGAGTACATATATTATATGGCAAAGGAAATATACACGCAGTATATGCAACAAGGATATTATATATATATTATATACGTATATATATACACACCAAATCAATCACATGAATTAGGTGTTATATATATACCCACGCATTGTATGCAAATGGTGGTGCAAGACAAAAGCACCAAATATATATCCATATGGACCACGCATGTATTATATATATTATGCACAAAGTATGCATGTGTATATTATATATAATATAAGTTAAACATGTGGATTATGCATAATGGGCCGTGTGTGTATATATATATATATATATATATATATATATATATATATATATATATATATATATATATATGTAATTTGCACTGCGCAAACTTGTGTATTACATATATATTATTATATAATACTACAAGTGGTGAAGCAAAGTGCATGAGGATGGACTACACATTATGCATACATACATATGTGCACGAGAAACAAGGATTATATTATATATATGTAAGGTGAAGTGATGAAGCAACAACATTGAACACATGCACAGTGAAAGGCAAGAAAAACATATATTAAACATATATATTTACACATAGCCACAAGTGAGCACATGGGTACAGTGGATAATGCATATATATTATACATATTCACGTGGGCCAGTGGATAATATGTTGTACATATACATTTATATAGTGGTGCAAGAGAAAAGCAAAATGGCAGCCATGCTATGTGTCAAGTATATACACGCACAAAAAACTCCAAGCTCTTGAATAAGTCCAAAAGAGAAGCATTGAATTGTGAATAGGCTATGTTCACTGAAACACGCAAAGCAGATGAAAAAGAACCTTGGGGATAGTGAAAAGCAAAAGTGAGAGCACATGGCTCTATGTAGTCTTTATTTAAATACAAAGCAGAGGATAAGTTAAAAAGCAAAAAATTCTCGCTAGTTTGGTACCTCTGTCGACGAACACAGCGAAGCCTGAACAAGCTTTCTTCTCTGTCAAGCCCGCCGGCGGTCGGTCCAAGCAATTGGTCCTTCGGCGACGATTCTATGGTGCACGGCGAATTCCTGGGGCACGGGAAATTTTCTTTAAACAAAGGGGAGGAGAAGAAACAAAGCATAGTTTGTTTCCGAGACGGTGGTTTCGGACTCCCGTTCGTAGAAATGGAAGGGTGCCGGAGCAACACCCTGCGACGACCTTACGGCAACGGCAACACGCCGGAGCGCGTGCCCGATGATTACACGGCAGCTTTCGTCCCCAAAGGGTTAACGGCGCGAAACCAAACCATTCCGGAAAGAATCAATTTCCAGTCGACGGTGAGTTCAATCAATGGTGAAATACACCTCAGAAAATCAATTTTCAGTGTTTTCTACCCAATGCCTCACATGTCTCGTCTTCCTTCTTCCCCTGTCAAAAGAAAGTCAAGAATATAGATAGTTGCAAGAAGAAAGATTACCTTGTCATAGTGAAGATTGAAGCTCGGTGAAATTAACTGCAGGTAGCTAGCTCTGCTCTTGGTTTGGGAAAAGGATGGTGAACTGTTACATTATTTATAGTCAGAGGATGAGGAATTTGAGTGTGTTGGACCTCTAATTCTGTTAACTCAATCCTTATCAGTTTATGATTTTGTGGTTAATTATGTGGTGGGGTATGAAAAGGGTTTAATATTGTTTACCACGGGTATGATCCGTTGCTACAATTCATGATGGGATAAGGGTTGTGTCATTTGGTGTATCTGGCTAAATTCTCAGGAAGATTCAACTTCTGGGAAGATCCGTAGATTGATTTCAGTTAAAGCTAAAATTGCAAGTTGGCCAAAGTTAAAAAAAAAAAAAAAAAAAAAACAGTTTTTAGAAGGGAAAAAAGGAAACAAGCTTGTTATTTGCAAAATTGGACTCTTGGACTACTACGGTTAATTTCGAGACTACCTTCTCTTTGCATTTGAGGCACGTCAAGCAAGTCTCGAAGGGGCAATTTGTAAGCATTGAAAATTTAAATAATATTGTTGGACCGTGGTGGATATTTAATTCTTAAATTAATTACTTTAATTAAGTTAATTGGACTAATATTTATTTAATTGGGTTAATTAAATGGCCCACTAAATAATTAATTGGTTTAATTACTTAATTAAATGTAATTGAATGTTGGATTGTTTGGCCTAAGTTGGTGGAATATTTAATTAAATCGGACCAGGCTGCTTGGATTAATTGGGTTGCATATAGCGGGTTTGACTTGGTCTTGGCCCACTAAAATTATATGTGGATTATATAATTTTGAGGAATTTGGATATTTGATATTATTTGTAAATTTGATGAAATCATGAACCTGGACGCAATGGTGTCCCGATACGTTCCTTAATTTAATTAAAATAATTAAATTAAATAAGGAATTAAGAGTTGGTTGGAGATTTTCCCTCACCCTCACCACTATAAATAGTGGTTTCATTTTCAAGAATGGGAGCTCTGAAAATCTGCATACTGAAGCTCTGCCGAAGTCTCGCCAGGATATCGTCTGGAATACGCCCGCAGTTGTACTGCGTATACCGCGCTGAGGAACACGCCACTTGAACACCGGAAGCCCTTCTTTGAAGATCAAGCTGCATATTAGCCCTTCATTGAGGAACAAGCTACCAACTCCTGAGGCCCTTCAGCAAGGAACTACTCCAGTTCGGCATACTCCCGAACTCGGCATACTTCCAGTTCGGCCATACTCCCGAACTTGACATACTTCCAGTTCAGCATACTCTGAACTCAGCATACTTCCAACAAGGAACTCGGCATACTTCCAATTTGGCACACATCTAATAGGCATACTTCTAGTAGAGAATCAGAGGTCTTCTTATATACAGAGATTGTACCCCTTCTTGATTGATACATACTACTTGTAACCGATACTTTGAATTTTGAATATATACAATTCGAGTTTTTCGCGTTTACAATGTCGATGATATTCTCATCGTTGGTAGTAATGATCGGATGATCAAGTCTACCAAAAACATGTTAAATGCAAGATTTGACATGAAGGATATGGGTTTGGCCGATTTAATCCTCGGGATTAGAATCATTAGAAGACCTGATGGTCTCGTGTTGAGCCAATCACATTATATTGACAAAATCATTGAGAAATTTAACAAGGATGATAGTCAAGTGGCTAGGACACCATTTGATACAAACATTCATCTAACCAAGAACCACGGAGAAGGTATTTCACAAGTGGAATATGCTCAGGTTATTGGTAGTTTGATGTATCTTATGAGTTGTACTAGGCCGGATATTGCCTATGCGGTTAGTAAGCTCAGTAGATATACGAGTAACCCCGGTGCTATGCACTGGAAGGCAATAGTAAAGGTTATGAGATACTTGAGGTATACTCGTGATCTTGGACTGCACTACGGGAGATATCCTGCTGTACTTGAAGGGTATAGCGACGCGAATTGGATATCTGATATTAAGGACTCTAAGTCCGCGAGTGGCTACGTGTTTACACTAGCCGGTGCAGCCGTTGCATGGAAATCCTCTAAGCAAACTGTGATAGCTAGATCCACGATGGAATCTGAGCTGATAGCCTTGGACAAAGGTTGTGAAGAGGCTGAATGGCTACGCCATTTTATAGAGGATATTCCTAATTGGGAAAGACCGGTACCTCCAATATGTGTGCATTGCGATAGTCAGGCTACAATTGGGAGAGTACAGAGTCATATGTATAATGGTAAGTCTAGACATGTGCGTCGTAGACATAATACCATTAGACAACTACTCACAACTGGAGTTGTCTCGATTGACTACATAAAGTCAAAAGACAATATAGCGGATCCGCTGACCAAAGGGTTAGGAAGAGAAGTTGTGGAGAAGTTGACACGAGGAATGGGTCTAATGCCCTTGGACTGAAAAGTTCTATAGTGGATACCCAACCTAGCTGGCACCTAGGTTCAATGGGACAACTAAATTATGGAACGGAGCGCGTCACTGTGGGGGTCTCGGACTCCCTACCACTCCTCGTTAAAACAGTGACTCCCGCAAGAGGCTAGCATGTTAATGCTTTAATGATTCTTGAGTATGCGGGATACTCGAGAAAGAATCACCTATGTTAGAGAGAAGTGAGGGTCGCTTCAAAGGAGAATTGTTGGGCACAATTCTTTAGAAACTCTCGCAGAACCAGGAACGGTGACCCACGACCAAAACGGGCACACTCATGAGAGCAAGAGCATGGTTGGGAGATTCCTGTGTGAGATATGTCATCGTCTACACAAACGGCAGTCAGTTCAAAGACATCGCGTTCTACCGTACAGCCAGTAGAGTAAACATGTCTTCACGAGGGAAGGTTCAAAGGGTATAGTGACTCCCTACCTATCCTATGCAGGGATCGACCGTTTGAACACAGTTGTTTCCGATTTCAAAATACCCTGAAAATCAATTTTTCATTCATGTGGGGGATTGTTGGAAAAAATAGCTTAAAATGGCATAAAATGGCATGTTAAGTGGCTATTTTGTGGTGCAATTATCAGTGGGGTCCACTTCCGATTTGGGTCGGGTTAAAGTGGATTCGGATTCTTCGTAGTGAGACGAAGAGATCGATATATTGTACGCTCAAAACGGATAATGGGTGAATGAGATATTGATTCTCAAAGTAGACCCATTTGAGTTGGAAAATGAAGGGAAAAAGTGAGCTTTTTGTCCCACATTGCTTTGGAATGAAGATTTTCCCCCTATATACAAGAGCTCTTTTGAAGCTTGTAGAATTGTATAGCATAGAGGCTCTCTCGCGCGGGGGGGGGGGGGGGGGGGGGGGGAGGGGCAAATCAAATTCCAACTAGCAGAGATTGACAAAGGCTTGATTCAAGCCCGAGCTCGTGTGCGCCGGCACCTGGGGGCACGAATGTCGTCCGAAAATTGTTTGGCCTTGCGGGCTAAGTTATGCCAACTTCGGTATCATTTTCCAACTGGTATAGCCAGTGCTCTCTTAACTGGTATAGCCAGTGCTACAAGAGAGCACGAGAGGTTGTGGTGCACCGAGAGCACAACTCTCGTGCAATAGCCACCTACTCTCGTGTAGTGGTGCACCGAGAGCACAACTCTCGTGCAACAGAGTCCACGAGAGGTGCAAGGGCCGAAACTGGATGAGGTCGAAAGTTGAGACCGAACCCTGTACGCTAACGGTCAGGAACCCGAAAGTTCTGACTGTTGAGGGGATTGAATTCATCTGTTACGGAATTAATTGTCTATTAATTCCAATTTTGAATTCTGAATTCAATTCCCAGGTAGTGGCATGCTGTTATAGCTGTTGGAAGGCAGCTTTAATGTCATTTTTAATTTCCATAATAAAGGCTATTTGCTCCTTCAACCCTATATAAGAGAGGGTAGAGGCAGTAGAGTTTTACACACAGAAACATAGAACACGAAAGTTCGTTTTTTCAGCTTCAAAACCTCTCTGCTTCTACTCTTTCTTAACCTACTGTGTTCATAACCACGTCTTGCTCGCCGGATTCTTTGTTTGAATGCTCAAACACTGAGTCATAGCAAGTTTTATCCTGGGAAGCCTAGGCCACAACGCTCCTAGCATCTTTGGGAGGTGGCAAATAAGGTTTTAAGGAAAGAGTGCTCACTTGACTCTTGCAAAAACCCAACACCAAACACTAGCCACTTTTCTTCATCTTTTCTTCCCTTCTTTCCAGAAAATAATAATCTTATTTTTGATTATTATTTGTGTTTTCTACCAACGGTACCAACATTAGTATTACTGTACAAAATGGCACACACAGTTCAACCCAAGTGCACACATATATACTTCTTCTATGTCTTTTCATACACACTCGTTTTTCACATTATGTCACTCACAATTTAACCCAAGTGCACACTGTAGTCTATAACATCAAGATGGTTTTCGTGGATCCATTCTGTCAGTATTATTGCACATTACGACACATACAGTTCAGCCCAAGTGCACACCAAGCTCTTTTCCTTGAATTGATTTTGTCATGATTATTGAACATTTTGACACACACAATTCAACCCAAGTGCACACTGGCCAGGTTTATGTGCACACCCTTCTTATCGCAATAGCACACAGTTAAAAACAAATGTACACATGTGTACGAACAAGTCCTTACGCTAGGCCCACACATGCACACTTTGCAATGCATACATGGACACTTTGCAATGCATACATGCACAAACTGACAGTGTTATGCTTTTTTTAGTATCAAATCCACGTTATGTATACAATTCTTATTTTAAGTGCAAACACTTAACAACTAATAGGTAAGAAGGCATAATATATTTTAATATAGTTTGCTTTATGGACTAGTTCTTCCTAGTTTGTAGGATTAGAATATTTCTAATAACTGTTCACAGATTTTGGTGTTTCAGTTGTATGCTTGGCTATTTAAGCCCTCTTTCCCTGTTCATGAAATACATTCTTCATTATATCTCTATATGGTATCAAGAGCTATACTCTAGCGAGGATAAATTTTTTTTTCCTTCCCTTTCACATGGCTTCTTCCTCAGACACCCATGTTATTCAACTCAATGCTCCCACTAATCTTCCCATCAAATTAACGTCATCCAACTTCCAAGTCTGGAGACGACAAGTTCAGGCTTATCTCATTGGCTTGGGTCTACTTGGCTATATTGATGGCACAACCCAGGCTCCTACACAGTTCTCTGACACGGCTCAGAAGGAAATCAACGCCGCGTACACCACCTGGTTTAGACAAGATCAAACCATCTTAAATGCTATTTTAGGGAGCTGCTCCGACACGATTCAACCATTGATATCATCAGCGGCATCATCGGCAATCGCATGAGACCGGTTAACGTCGACATATGCCAGTTCCTCTCCATCTCGTATTGTGTCTCTCAAAACTAAACTGGCTTCCAATCCCCAAAATGGCCGCCCGGTGGAAGAGTTTGTCGATGAAATGTTCACCATTGCTGAATCGCTTTCACTTGCTCAACATCCAATCAGTGAGCAAGACCTGGTTGTTCACATCCTCACTCAGTTAAACGAGGAGTATGATCATGTTGTTCCTGCTCTGCGTGTGCGACCGGAACCCATCACCTTTTCTGAGTTGAAAGACGTGCTTATTGAATTTGAAAGACAACAACGAAAGAAGGATGCTGCGAGACAGTCTATGGTTGCTACAGTAAATGTAACACAAAAGCAACATGGGTTTTCAAATTCTGGCCGGAACGGTCCCAAGTCAAATCGAGGAAACAATTGGCAGCATCCTCACTCTCGGAATTTCAATCAACAGCGTCGGAATATAATGTGTAAGTTTTGCAATCTTATGGGACATGAGACACGTGAGTGTCGTAAGCTGCAGCGATTCCTACATGATAACAATGTCTCTCTAGACGCAAGGTTTGGCACCAAACCAGTGGTGAATACCACCATGGCTACTGCTGCATCCCATTCTGCTGCTCATCATCAACAACCTTGGTTGTTTGATTCTGGTGCATCCCATCACACCACTTCAGACCCATCGCTACTACACTCTGTTATTGAATATAGTGGGCCAGACGAGATTCACTTGGGTGATGGTACGTCTTTGTCAATATCTCATACTGGTCAAACCATCCTCTCTACATCTACCCGTGGTTTATCCTTATCTAATGTTCTTTGTGTTCCTCAATTACAAAGAAATCTTGTCTCTATCTCCAAACTTTGCAAGTCTAACAACGTTTCTTTTGAATTTTTTAATACGCATTTTGTTGTGAAGGATCGATCCACGGGGGCGCTGCTTCTGCGAGGGAGGAACGTGCATGATGTGTACAGTGCTTCTCTATCTTTTCCACCACAAATAAATGCGGCTATCAAGTCCACTCTCACAAGTTGGCATCACACTCTAGGTCACCCATCCAATAAAACACTTGCTAATGTGCTCAGAAGTGCCAATATTTCCCTACGGCCTAATTCTGGTTTCCATTGTAAGTCTTGCCTAAGTAACAAAAGTCACAAGTTACCATTTTATAATAATTCCATGACCAGCACAAGACCACTTACTGCTTGATTTGGGTATACGGTTGTCCACTACGCCGGTCTTATATTGTGATAACATGGGGGCCACTTATGTGTGCAAAAATCCCGTCTATCACTCCCGAATGAAGCACCTTGCGCTAGACTTTTTCTTTGTTCGTGACCCTGTTGAGAATGGGGCCTTACATGTTCATTACATCCGCACACAGGATCAAGTCGCTGATATGCTCACCAAATCTTTGCCACGCCGCGCTTATGAAGGCTTTCGCTCCAAGCTGGGTGTCTCTGATGGATCCACCATCTTGCAGGGGCGTAAGAAGGAATAATATATTTTAATATAGTTTGCTTTATGGACTAGTTCATCCTAGTTTGTAGGATTAGAATATTTCTAATAACTGTTCACAGATTTTGGTGTTTCAGTTGTATGCTTGGCTATTTAAGCCCTCTTTCCCTGTTCATGAAATACATTCTTCATTATATCTCTATAATAGGCACACGTTTATTCTCGTATTGATGCAAAGTCCAAATCTAAATTGCTTTTTTTTTTCTCCTTTCTCCCCCTTCTTTATTCATTTTATTTATTTTATTTCATTATTATACATATTTATATACAGATTTTTTGTGGACATTATGGCACATACAGTTTAATCAAAATGCACACCGCAGTCTATCACATCATATTGTCTTACATGTTGCCATATATTGAGTAACATTGCACATTATGGCACACACAGCATAACCCAAGTGCACATCGTAGTCTGCTAAATCAATTTGTTTCATGTTTATTCATTCACAAACATATTAATTAAGAATGAGCTAAATATATGTAGCTAGGTACGTATTGAATTTGAGAAGCACTGCCCAACCAAAGACTTCATTGACTCTTCACGCTCTGAAGTCTAGTATCTCGTTGGTCCTGGTGAAATATTCATCAAACACCCACATGAACTCCCTGATGAGCCGTCATGACCTGTGAATCATTGAATTCATTATTTACTTAGTATATGGTTAAGCAATGTGGCACAAACATCCGGACCAAGGTGCATGCACTCAGGATTTTTGTGGTCAGTGTGGCACATTCATTAGCCCGTAAGTTCATACACGAAAATCATGACTTCAGAGAATGAGATGTGTGCATGTACACAGGGTTCCTATGGCCTATGTGGCACATTCATTACCCCGTATGTGCATACATTATAGCCTAAATGCACGCCCCAACCTATCATAGGGGTATTTGTGCATACACATTCATATACGTGTACATGCACACATCCCACTCTCTATACTCGTGATTACCGTATGTGCACTTACCTTAAGTCGTAGGTGCACACAACCCTGGTGGATATGACAGGCGGGGGTGTGCACTTGCGTAACGAATGGATGTATTCAAATAAATTCCAATTATACGTACGCACAGTTATATAGGGACAAATATTAATGTTACCTGGGTTTTCGCCACTTGCCATTGTTCTTCAACAGTCGGCGATGACCGGTGGGCTGCGTTTCTCTCCTAAATTCGACGATGCACACGTCAGGCAAAGATTCGCAGGCGTTGGTCGGAGAGGTCCCTATCGCAGCGGTGTCGTTCGCAGAATAGCAGAAAGAATAGAGTTCTGAATCATCTACTTTTCCTATATTCTTGGGATAATTTCAAATATAATATTAATTATTAGTTGTTGGCTGCTGAAAATTACCCTAGTATCCCTTGAAATTACTTATAGTAATGGTCTCTTTATTAATGATTAATTAATATAAACCATTGATGGGATAGGATTCAAAGGCTTAGATTAGTTATTATGTTCCTACCTAAACATGAGTTCTCACTTGAAGCCCTCCCTATATATATATATATATATATATATATATATATATATATATATATATATATATATATATATATATATATATATATATATATATATATATATATAGTCCAGATCTAATAGCTTAAAAAAACGCGGTGGCATTTTCGTAAATAATTGAGCATCGAAGTGCAAGTAAAATCACTTACAAGTGCACCTACTTTCACCTATAAGTGCATGTAATTTTGTCTTGTTAGCATTCACTTCCCGCAAACATTCATGCACTTGTGTGTGCTTATAACTATAGGTGCAACTATTTATAAGTATAGGTGCAACTACGTATAACTATAGGTGCATCTACTTTCACCTATAAGTGCATGTAATTTTGCCTTATTAACATTCATTGATCTGAGTTCAGCGGGTAGTAATACCCCTGAAAACCACCCGCAAACATTCATGCACCTAGGTGCAACTACTTATAACTATGTGTGCAACTACTTAGAACTATAGGTGCAACTACTTATAACTATAGGTGCACTTAGTATTGATACTCAGTGTAAATTTTTACTTGCACCAATAACACATTTTACATGCACTTGTAATATATTTTACTTGCACTTCGATGTTCAATTATTTACGAAAATGTCACCGCGCTTTTTAAAAAAAATCAGTGTTTCTCATCCATTAGATCTGGACACGTGGACAGACAGAATCCATTCCTATTTCGCTCCTGGGCGAAGCATTCGCACTTGAGTGCGATTCTATATATATATATATATATATATATATATATATATATATATATATATATATATATATATATATATATATATATATATATATATATATATATATATATTATTTAGATTTTTAATTTTAAGTCAATGAAAGAGCAAATTTCACTTTTAGTCGCCACATTTAGTCATATTATTTTAATTTTGTTATATTACATCCCGGATTTTGATCAACTCTCACTTTTAGTCCTCGACTATTATGACGACATTGTTACATTTACTCCTAGTCTTTTAATTTTTTCATATTACATCTATGACTTTGAGCAACTTCCACTTTTAGTCCACGACTATTGTGGCATTGTCACATCTAGTCCTACTCATTAATTTTTCCATATTACATCCATGACTGACAATCATATGAATGCCATGGATGTAATATGGAAAAACAAAAACACGGTTGGAAATCAACTGATTTCCGGAAATAGCATTAATTAGTTCGAAAAAATTTGTTCCGATCACTTTTACGACCAATTTGGGTGTCTGAAAAACCCACTTCGCTAGTTTCTAACCACTTTGGTGGTCGGAAAACATGACATAGTCAATAAAAAAAAATTCATTTAACTACAAAGAGGAACCCCTCTGTAGTGAAATGAAAAAAAAAAAAAAAATATATATATATATATATATATATATATATATATTTATTTATTTATTTATTTATTTATTTATTTATATTGTTGCAAGTTGGTAATATATTTGCTGAAAAACATATACACATTTCATATGGTTGAAGATAATTCATTCATGAATATATAATTGAAAATTTAAGACAAGTCAATCTGAAATTCTAAAATTTAACTTCGATTCAATCTCCAAACTATTATCTGCATACTGCCACCAACATTGGACCACAGGAGGAAGTGATGTGCAGTCTATATCTGAGCTCCTTTCTAGCCTACATGCATTAGCCAAAATGCCTAATCAATTACAAGTCTATGACTATTGCGGGTAAGGAGATGTGTCAGAAGATTGTCTCTTATTTTACACTAGGATCTAAAGGTATCCACTTCGATTAAATAATATATATTTTTGTATTTGTTATAGTTTTTATTGTTTATGTTTAAGACTATTATTCTGAATAATAAATTATTGTATACACTTTGATTCCATTGAACAACTTATTATTGTATTTTATATTGGAGATATACAAATTGTGAATCTATAAAAAAAATAAATAAATAAAATTTAAAAATACATTAAAATTTGAATTGGTGTACGTAGTTGATAGAATTGGTGTAATGTAGTGTATCTATTAAATTGATTAATGTTGAAGTATATTATATTATTTGTTGATAGTTTATTGGTAGTTTTATAAAATAAATTTAAAAGCAGGACAATATGCGTTTGTTCCTATTAAGGAACAAACGAAGATTGTATTATTTTTATTTCAAAAATGTCTCTATGCGTAACTTTAGACACGTATAGTGTTTATTTTCTATTAAAAAATACAATACGCGTCTAAAGTTCTTAAACTTAGGACGCGTGTAAGTGTAAAAGTATTTACACGTTAAACCTTATTGGCTATTTTATTTAGTAGTAATATTATTAGTTCTAATTAAGAGGTTAATTAGAATTATTAGTGTTAATCTTCCTTTGGACCACTTTATATCTTCAAAGTGAATTTGAGTGGACAATATGCATTGGCAAGTGAAGAGGAAGTCAGCAGCAACGCATGAATCAAGCTTTCAAAACAAAAAAGATGTGGTTGTGATTTATTCAAATAAAAAGAGGCTAATATTAAGGATCAAAGTGGAGGCTTAATACTTGCTATAAAAAGAAGCCACACCAAAGAGGAAAGCTGCCAACTTTGAGATTAATATTCAAGAGCTCACTTATGATTTACAAAGCTTTCGATTTTAATGTATTTTATTATTTAATTCTGATGAATATTTAATATGTACTACATGATCAGTACGTGGTACTGCTGAAGCATCTTGTGAAGATTGTTCGGGTATTCGTGTGTCAATCCTGGATAGGTGTTAGAAAGAGTGGTAGTGGTAAAGGCTGGAGGCCATCTGTATTTACCTCTTGTAATACTCCTTTTGGTGAACATCTATAGTGGATTGGGCAGACGTGGGTTGCCCCGCAGACGTAGGAGAAGGAGCTCTGAACTGCGTAACAATTTCCTTGTGTTTTTATTTTTATTTATGCTTTCTGCAGTTATTATTTATACTTGCTTAAACGAGTTTAATTAATGAACGTAACTACTGCATAACCTAATTAACAAGTAAAAACACATAGCTTTTATATTTCAAGTGTCACGGTGCCATTTCAATTGGTATCAGAGCCTGTAGACTTAATTTATTAGTCTATCGATCTGGCGATTCCGTGCCTCTTGAATTCATATCTTCAGCGGCTTTTATTATTTATCTGTTTATTACTTATTTGTTTGATCTCACGGGGTGTTAAGTGTTACAGAATGGAGCGAACAAAAGTCCTTCCCCAGTTGACCGGCGACAACTACGCATATTGGAAGGCTCGCACCCGTACGCATCTAAAAGCTAAAGGTGAAGCCGTATGGCGGTCTGTGGTGTCAGGTTGGACACATCCCACTAAACCCAGTTCCAGCACTGATGGAACAGAAGTCACTAAGCCAGAGACTGAGTGGACTCAAACAGAAATAAACAATGCAGGAAACAATGATAAAGCCTTAGACACAATTTATTCTCTTATGCATGAAAGTCAGTTTTCAATTGTTGCAGGTATTCCTTCAGCTAAAGGTGCTTGGGAGGCTCTTGAGTCTACATACGAAGGAACTACCTCGGTAAAACAGTCGAAGCTGCAACTGGTCCAGTCAGAATTCGAAGAACTGCACATGAACGAGGATGAGACAGTCATCGACTTTCATACACGCATACAGGAACTGGCAAATCGCGCAATGGTCCTTGGTGAACCATTCTCGTAGGAAAAACTTGTTAAGAAGATACTGAGATCTTTACCGGCCAGGTTCCGAATGAAAGTCACTGCCATCCAAGAGCATGATGGCTGGGAGAAAAAATCTGTTACTCAGCTAATGGGAAATCTTAAAACATATGAAATGGAAATTTTAACTGATCACACAAAAATGAAAAAACAAAAAAATATAGCTTTTGCCGCTGAAGAAAATAATATTGTATCCGATTCAGATGAAACTAGTGATGATACAGTTGCGTTCTTAACTAAACAGTTTTCCAAAATTTTGAAACAGGTATCCAAAAACACACGCAACAGAAATTCACAAAAGGGAGCAACGCCGTTCAAAACTGCACCTAAGACAGGGACGTCAAACGCCAAACAGTCTATCTCACGTCCAGGACAGTCCAAAGAAAGGACCAACAACAAAGGCATCAAGTGTTATGAATGCGAGGGATTTGGACATGTACAAGCTGAGTGCGCCACCTATCTTCAACGCAAAAAGTCTATGTCAGCCATTACTTGGAGCGATGACGAACCCGACGTTGAACCAACTGGGTCAGATGTCGAGGAAATTTCGGGGAATTTTGTTGCATTTACGGCACGATTTACTGACAGTTCAGAACCTGTTGAAGACTCAGAAGGTGGTGATTATGTCTCTGCAGAAGTTGTGGAACAAAATGCTTTATCTTTTGAAGCTGAATTTAATAAGTTCTATCCCAAATGGGAAGCTTTAAGAAAAATGAACTGCAAGCTAGCTAGTAAAATAGAGATTGTAACAAATGCAAATAAAGTATATCAAAATCAAGTAGCTGATAGGAATGTTTTGCTTAAAGAAGCAGCAGGTCGAGAGGAAAGACTTCAAAACGAAGTACAAACCAGAAATGTACTTCTTAAGGAAGCAGCTGACCGAGAAGCAAAACTCCAACAAGAAGTTCAGAATTTGAAACAGGAGCTCTGCACCTACAAACGACAAATCCAAATGATGGATACCACTTCAACACTCGATAAGATTCTTGATTCCGGCAGGAAAACTTCTGCAAAATTTGGTTTGGGCTTCACTGGAAGTAACTCCAAAGATAAGACAGTATTTGTCAAAGCATCTGGACCTGATCCAGAGGACATCCCAGAATCCAGCACAAGGAAACGCTCCTATGGTAAAGTAAGCGCAGATAAGCTCCATTATAAACTATATAACCCTGTTTGCCGCTATTGCAGGTTGCGTGGTCATACCAGACCTGAATGCTACTACTTTTACAAGGATCAAAGAATCGAGAAGTTCAGGCATAAGAACATTCAACCATTTACAAAACAGATTTGGGTTAAAAAGACTACTATATTTCATTTATTTCTTTTCAATCTAAAAGTGCAGGACAAGAAGAGCAGTGGTATTTCGACAGTGGGTGTTCTAGTCACATGACAGGAAATGTCAAATTTCTAAGCAATGTGAAGGCTAGCAAAGGTGAAGTCACTTTTGGTGACGGTGTTAAAGGTCAAGTCACCGGCGTAGGCACTCTAAATGTGACTGGCCTACCCAAGTTAGAAAAAGTACTGCCTGTGAATGGTCTTCGTGAAAATCTCATAAGTATAAGCCAACTCTGCGAACAAAATTGGAACGTGTCCTTCACCAAAAATACATGCAGTGTCCTGGACGACACAAATCAATGTGTTATGGAAGGTAAGAGGTCAACTGACAATTGCTACATTCTGACCAACAATGTTGTTTTTCTGCAGGTCTAGTGTTGATGAAGCTGAGTTATGGCATCAAAAAGCTGGGACATCTAAGCTATAGCTTAGGAATTTTCTAAGGCATCTCAAAATGAAAACTGACAAATTTGCAATTGAGGGTTGCAATTAAGAATTACAGGTTCATTACTCTTCAATTCCTTTCGTTAATTTCTTGATTTTTTTTTTGGTGTCGTTGTCTAATATGTCTTGTGAAATACCTGCAAATATTCTTATGTCAAAAGCTGAGTTTTGTATGTGTTTTGTTACCTAAATTGGTGCCTTCTACTTCAATATACTTGCCTTCATCAAATCTTGACTATTCTTCATCCTTACCTGTGTAATATTCTGCATCTGTGATAGGATCTGTTTCAAGATCAAGAAAGTTATCTTTTGAATTATTGGTGCTGTTCCTACATGCTCTCATATTGCATATATGTCTCTTATTTTTTTTATTTGAAGTGTGTCTCTCTATGGTTGGTTTGCCCTCTATTCCCATTTTTTAATTTTCTCGCAATTAGTCATTTTCGTTGCTTACTACTCTAAATTGCGGATTGATTCTTTGTGTTGTGTTCTTGACTGTTTTCTATGTGTTTCCTAAATGTTCTACTTGCGTTGTTTTGAGTGCTTTTGAACTGATAAGCCTCTTTTTGCTTAGGTTATTTTATTGGTGTTCCTTGTGTTGAATCTTTGAATTCTCTATGGTTATTTGAATTAAAATTTGATTCAATTTGTTTAATATTTGTATTCTCCTGTGTTACTCTGTGTTATGTGTTTAGTCCGGTCATGACCGTATGTGTGTTTATTTGTGTGTTTTCCCGTGCTACCTGGTATGAATCTGTGCCTAAATTAGATTTATATGAATCTGTGCCTAATGTTGCTTTAGTTGAATCTCTGGCTGAATATGCTTTACCTGAATGTGATTACTGTCTTATTTACCAATCTGTCCTTTTGAGTGACCCAATTGTGTGTTTTTTGTGTTATGTGCTACGAATTTGTGCTTGAATACGTTTGTTACTTGGTATATTTTATCTACTTAATCTGCTCCAAATTGACTTGTGCGTATATGTTATTTGTTAAAATTGTTTTGATAAATTTTTTTCGTTTTTTGGTTTGGTATGTACTGGTTGTCTTTGTTGGAATAAAGGGGTAAGTAAGAAAGGGGGAGTAGTAGTTAATATGGTTTATGTATTGGCTTGACTATGACTGCTGCATATGGTATTCTTTTTGGTACTACTACTCTTATGGAAATCTTCTTTTGATAAATCTCTTGCTATTATATCAGTCTCCGATTATGAAGTTTATGGTTATTAATTGGTTATTAATCTCACGCCAAATATAAAGCCTTTATTTGGCTATATGATGCATTGGATTCTCTTACTGGAATTTCTCAGATTTTGGATTATCTCGTTTGGTTATAGTTTTATTTGGCTCATCATAAACTCTGGGGTCTCATTTTATAATCATCACCTTATTTGGATTATCTTGGATTATCTACTTGATGAGGGCTAATACTGGCGCTACTACCAATGAAACTGATGATGCTGACGACGACTCAGTTTCGGGCACCCCGTCTGCACGGTAAATCTAATCCACTATTATGATGTTCACCTTCCTTTGTCATTTATTTGGCAAAAAGGGGGAGTTTTTGGAGTAAGGGGGAGTATTTTTTGATATTTGGATATTTGGATCTTTTGGAACTTTTGGAATATTATGAAAATAATTGGGATTATTATGGAGTGGTTTTATGAAGAATATATTATGAAGTATGTATCAGTGGAAGTTTTTGGAGTGTTTGATCCCACATTATTGGAAGTTATGATTCGTTTATGGAATGGAGCACTCGGTTAGGGGGAGTAGTAAATGTTACTACTACTCACATGAACAAGGTGAATTTGGTCCCACTATGTGCAATCTACGACCGCTTGAAGTTCCTTTTAATCAGGTACACTATTCACAAGTGGTCCAAAAAGAAATCGAGTCAATTTTTTGATCTTTGTGCCATTATTATCTTTTGTACTGTCCAGTACTTATACTAAGGGCTAATTAATAAAAAGAAATTGATTCTCAATCTTTTGCCCAAGGTATTTGATACTAGAGCTTTACCAAATAAAATGCCAAAGGGGGAGATTGTAAGTGTAAAAGTATTTACACGTTAAACCTTATTGGCTATTTTATTTAGTAGTAATATTATTAGTTCTAATTAAGAGGTTAATTAGAATTATTAGTGTTAATCTTCCTTTGGACCACTTTATATCTTCAAAGTGAATTTGAGTGGACAATATGCATTGGCAAGTGAAGAGGAAGTCAGCAGCAACGCATGAATCAAGCTTTCAAAACAAAAAAGATGTGGTTGTGATTTATTCAAATAAAAAGAGGCTAATATTAAGGATCAAAGTGGAGGCTTAATACTTGCTATAAAAAGAAGCCACACCAAAGAGGAAAGCTGCCAACTTTGAGATTAATATTCAAGAGCTCACTTATGATTTACAAAGCTTTCGATTTTAATGTATTTTATTATTTAATTCTGATGAATATTTAATATGTACTACATGATCAGTACGTGGTACTGCTGAAGCATCTTGTGAAGATTGTTCGGGTATTCGTGTGTCAATCCTGGATAGGTGTTAGAAAGAGTGGTAGTGGTAAAGGCTGGAGGCCATCTGTATTTACCTCTTGTAATACTCCTTTTGGTGAACATCTATAGTGGATTGGGCAGACGTGGGTTGCCCCGCAGACGTAGGAGAAGGAGCTCCGAACTGCGTAACAATTTCCTTGTGTTTTTATTTTTATTTATGCTTTCTGCATTTATTATTTATACTTGCTTAAACGAGTTTAATTAATGAACGTAACTACTGCATAACCTAATTAACAAGTAAAAACACATAGCTTTTATATTTCAAGTGTCACGGTGCAATTTCAACGCGTATAATAGTTTTGCGTGTCCAAAGTTACCTTGGACGCATATAGTACATACAATCAACGTATCCCACATAGGCGTCCAAGCAACTTTGGACGCGTATGAACCTTAACTTTAGATCAGACACGAATGACTATTTTTGTACTAGTGACATATGGTGAAGTTCCTACCTTCCCACCATGATGATATGATGAGATGAGTATGGAAAGTATGATGACCCCTCCACTACTATTATCTATACGTATTTATCTTATCTTTCTCTTTGAGGGTATTCATGTTAATGATATTCATGGCTAGAGTTGACTCACTTGACTTTCTCGTTATTGCCGTATTGACATAGTACATGATCTCCATTTTTGTGATTGATGTGATGTTATACCATTTTGATATGATCTAATTATTAGCATGATTACTTGTAACCTTGCCTATATATCTTTGATCTTTTAAGTTAAGCATGCTTCTTAGATTGTTATGCGTGTTATGTATGTATACTTTTGTACGAATTACTTGGTGCTTGACTTGTGTATTATACGTGCATGTGAGTCTATTGTTCGTAGTTGTTGGAAAAAATGGCTTAAAATGGCATAAGATGGCATATTAAGTGGCTATTTTGTGGTACAATTATCAGTGGGGTCCACTTCCGATTTGGGTCGGGTCAAAGTGGATTCGGGTTCTTCGTAGTGAGACGAAGAGATTGATATATTGTACGCTCAAAACGGATAATGGGTGAATGAGATATTGATTCTCAAAGTAGACCCGTTTGAGTTGGAAAATGAAGGGAAAAAGTGAGCTTTTGTCCCACATTGGTTTGGGAAGAGGATTTGCCCCACTATTTATACAAGAGCTCATTTTAAGCTTATTGAATTGTATAACATAGAGGCTCTTTCTCACGCGTGGGGGATAGTGTAAATCAAATCCCAGAATGAGATCAGAAAGGCTTGGATCAAGCCTAATCTCGTGTGCACGAATGTCATCCGAAAATCGACCGGCCTTGCGGGCTAAGTTTCGGTGTCATTTTCCAATTCGTGTTTCACTATTTCGTGTCACCACGAAATGAAAGGGTTCATTGTTTCGTGTCACCACGAAATGAAATAATTCTTTCGTGTGCCACCATGAAATAAAGTGAAACAATGGTTTCACTGTAAGGCCACATAATGAAATAATGAATGATAATGAATGAAACAATGTAATGCATGAAACAAGGTTTCGTGTGGCTCCCTTGGCCGAAGCCGAAAGTAGTGGTTTCAGCTAATGGCCGAAACTACTACTTAGGCAGAAAGTTTGGCCTGAAGCTTTTGTTTGTGACTGTTGGGATTTAATTCAGCTGTTATGGAATTAATTTTTGAATTAATTCCAATTTTAATTTTGAATTAACACCCATGTTAATGGTTGCTGTTACAAGAGACTTAGGGATGCCCCTAAATGCCATAATAAAGGCTATTCACTCCTCAATCCCTATATAAGAAGGGGTAGAGTGCAGCAGAATTTTTCTAAGGAAAAAGTAACAACAACACACAAGAAAAATATTTTTCCAAGCCTCAAAATACTTCTGCTTCTACTCCATTCTTGAAGCTGTGCTTTTGCCCGTGCTCTTGTTCGCCGGGTTCGTTCGTTTGGGTGCTCAAACGTCGAACCGTTGTACGTTTTATCCTGGGAAGCCTAGGCCACAACGCTCCTAGCACTTTTGGGAGGTGGCAAATAAGGTTTTAAGGAAAGACAGGCATTTTGCCTAACTCGTACGAATCTTTCTTCCTTCTCCTTCTTTCTTGTTTTGGATTATGCTTTTAAGCAAAAATCCGTTCTTTCTTGTTAATTTGGAATTATAATCTAAGGATTATATTTTCTTTTTGGTTGATATATATTGGTATATCTTTTTCGTAGATATACATTTATATATAACCGTTCGGTCCGTCTTATATATATTTGTGTGTATATATATATTTCGGATATATATATATCCAATAATATTTTATATATATTTCGTGTGTATATATATAAATATTATTTTACGGATATTAAATCGATTGTGTTTCATTATCACCAACAATCTTAAAACCTTATAATTTTGATAATGAACATGTCGGTGGATTCCAAGAGTATTGGATCCGTGAATGTTGCCTGAGGTGCACATTCAAATGGTAGGAACGGCAACGAAGTTGCACATTCCGTGATGCCAGTTGATGGCGGCAACGTTGGAAATGTTGTTTCCATGGGAGTTGCAAAAGCACACGATGGTGCTCCGGAGAACTTTGGTTCACGATCCAGTAGACCTGTGGCTAATGGCACACAATTGGTACCTATTGTGTTGTCTAGTGGATCGGCTAAAAGCCACGAAGGATCCTATGATGGTGTAATCACTACATGGTCTGAGGACTATGGTAGTGTGACCAATGACTTCAACCGTAATCAAAGGAAACTTAAGCGGAAGCTTAGCTTTCAAGAAGATTACCAGAAGAAGGAAAAATGCCACTATGGAGTGAACCGTCATCCTAGTGAAAAGGTTGAGGACAACTTCGCTATGTTTAAGACATGTGGATGGTTGGACGAGTGAAGTCACAACCGAGGTACCCCCGATGTGCGCTATGGACCACCCTTCTTGGAGTGGACGATTGGAAAATGGAACAAGGCACACGGGTTGAAGGATCACTACAAGATAGGAATAAGGAAATTAATTTCCAATGTAATTTTCCTATTTATTTATTTTGAATAAATGTTGTAGTATCCTTATGATACATTTTTTATTGTTGAATAAAAAATGAATTGTTCCATTGAGCTATTGAATCATAGTACATACGAATTATTTGATGAAATAATGTTGAATATATGAAATGATTCAATATGGGTGCGTAATGCATCATGGAGCATTATGTGGAAAATGCTAAAATGGCATAACGGCCGAAATTAAATGTAACAAGCGTGTTACATGTTGAAATCCCGCAACGAACTTCGATTCAGGTTCATGTAGAACGATACGGATTTCAAGAATCAATTTGTCAAAAATTGGAATAACTATATAATCGTGAGCGTAACAGCTCAAGTGTTGAATATTTTAAATAATATTCTAAGAACGATTATATGAGTTTGATTCAACTAGTCGGAAATTTGGTTGATTTGTTCTTGTTAATTGTGTTATAATTAACTTGATCAAAATTCCAAATTATACTAGTATGAAATATGATTTGAGACAAATTGTTGGGACGTCAAATTAAGCTTGAGCTTAATGAGAAATGCTAATTATATTTGGCATTGTTGAAATGCTAATTGTGGTGCTTAATAGCACTGGACGTCCAAATGTTGAATTAGCATTATGCAAGAGGCTAATCAAATTTAGCATTGCAAAAAGTGTTATGTGATTAACACGAAAGGAGGCTTGGCTAATTGTGTAATTAGCTAATAATCCCTGTGCTAGGTAGCACTGGAATTATAAATTAAGCAACCGAATGTTGCTGAATTTATAATTTAAAGCAATAGAGATTGCTTGGGAATCGGTGCGTTAGTTTGGGAGCAATGATTCGTGCTTGGAATAGCATGCTTCGTGCTTCATTACTAAGCACTGATTCGTGCTTCAATTTTTGGAAGCAATGATTCGGGTTTGTGGCTTTCAGTCAAAAACTGAATGGACTCGTAAAGGCTAATCTGTTAGCTTCTACGAGATGTGTTAACGTGTAACACATGTTTATTCTTTATGAGAATAAAAGGGATAACCAAATTAATTGTGAATTAACGCGGTTACAAACGATCGATGTGGTGAACATGAAACACCGATTGGTGATTTCGGCGCAAGCGTTAGTGTCGTACTCGAGCGTACAGTACGGTATTCACCTCAATCGAACGTTGTTTCCGAACATAAATATCAAGACGTTGATAAGTTTGGGTCTACCTCAAGGTATGTGGGGTGAGACAATACTTTGGACAAGTAAAGTACCTTTTAAATAAGGTAACCCGCATGAAATTCTTACGAATTGTGGGTACGCAGGAAGTTTTCCTACGAATACCTGAAATGTGGGGGTGTCTTGCCAAAGGCGTTTTGGTTCTTAGTACACGAGTCCTACGCTCTGGATGTACATAAGAACACAATAAATTGAATCAAGAAATTCATCGTTCCTTAGAAGATGTATTCCCGTGTAGGTTCAATAAAGGACTTAGCACGTTGAAAGGAACTTTCGCCGTAGCTATGATTGAAGGGTATGAAAGAGAACCCGAGCTCAAAGCTAGACGTAGCAAGAGAGCTAGGATTGAAAAATCCTTTGGTCCAGATTTTCTGACATACATGTTAGAGTGTGATGCGCACAATCTAACTTGTTTACTAGAAAATAAACCAGATTTTCTGACATAGTTGTTAGAAAGCGAGCCTCGAACATATGTAGAAGTGATGACTTCTACAGATGGACCAACCCGAGAGAGGCTACCGAGAGTGAAGTAGATTCTATCTTAGAGAATCATACTTGGAACTGGTTGTTCTTCCTCCGGGTTGTAAAACATCGGGATCCTAAGTGGATCACTAGTCGGAAGATAAAACCGGTTGGTTATATCGAAGTAAAATGGCCGAGCTTGTAATTTTAAATTACATGCAACGCGAGTGCCACATTTACTTCAATATATATTCTCTTGTGATGAGAATGAAATCCATTAGGATGATACTTCCCAAGAGCTGTTTAGCGAGACTTGGTAGTTTATCGAAATGGATGTATCGCTTTCTTAATAGACATGGAACAACCCGAGGGTTTCGTGGTTCCGCGCTATGGAAAGAAAGTGTGTAACTGGTCAGATCATTGTTTGGTTTGAAGAAACAATTGCCTTAGTACTTGGCATGTAAGTTTTTATCATACAATGATGTGTCACGAGTTTAGTATAAACAAATGTGATAAATGTCTACGTAATGCGTACGATAGACGAGGTTATCACTATTTGTCTATACACGATAAAATCAACGTGGGTAGTAACGATCGTGTGATCAATTCTACCGAGAACATGTTAAATTTGAGATTTGACATGCGATCAAAAATGGGGGCTTGGCAGATTTAATCTTTGAGATTAAAATTGTGAGAAGACCGTATGGTCTCGTGTTAAGCCAATCTCATTGTGTTGATTAAATCCTTGCAAAGGATGTTAATCAAGTGGCTTGGACACCGTTAGATACTAACGTACAACTAGCCAATAATCACGAGTATTTTACTTCTCATGGAGAATACATTCAGATTATTGGTAGTTTAATTGTATCCAATGGGTTGTACTAGGTCGGACATTGCCTTTGCGGTTAACGAACTCGGTAGATATACAAGTAACCCTAGTGTTGCGCACTAGAAGGCAATAGCGCAAGTTATGAGATACTTATGGTATGCTCGTACTCTAGACTGCACTACGTGGGATATCTAACTGTACTTGGAAAGTATAGCCCGGATATCAAAGGACGCTAAGTCCATCAAAGGCTACGTCTTTACGTAGGCCAGTGCAGTTGGTTGGACGGAAATTCTCGAAATGAATTTGTGATAGCTAAGATCCGACGGGGTCAAAGCTGAGAGCCTTACACTCGTGTCGCGAGCGAGTAGGCCGAATGGCTATGCCGTTATTTCGAGAATGTTCCTAGTGGTAAACTCGTACCTCCAATTTGTGTGCATTGCGATAGTCAATCCAAAATTGGTTAAGTACAGAGTTAGATGTGGAATGGTAAGTCTAGACTTATAAGTCGTTGACATAATACCATTAAACAATTTCTCACAACAAGGGTTATCTCTATTGACTACGTGATGTCAAAAGATAACGTAGCGGCCGCTAACTCGCTAACCCGAGGGTAAGCAAATGGTTGTGGAGAAGTTGGAACGAGGAATGGGTCTAAAGCCTTTGGACTAAAAGTTCTATAGTGGATACCCAACCTAGCTGGCACCTAGGTTCAATGGGACAACTAAATTATGGAACGGAGCGTGTCACTGTGGGGGTCTCGGACTCCCTACCACTCCTCATTAGAACAGTGACTCCCGCGCAAGGTTAGCATGTTGATGCTTTAATGATTCGAATGTCGGTTGACATGTGTGAGTAGGCGGGATACTCGGAAAAGAATCACCTATGTGAGAGAGAAGTGAGGGTCGCTTCAAAGGAGAATTGATGGGCACAATTCTTCACAAACTCTTGCAGAACCAGGACGGTGACCCACGACCAAAATGGGCACACTCATGAGAACAGAGCATGGTTGGGAGGTTCCTGTGTGAGATATGTCATCGTCTACACAAACGGCAGTCGGTTCAAAGACATCGCGTTCTACCGTACAGCCAGTAGAGTAAACATATCTTTACAAGGGAAGGTTCAAATGGTATAGTGATCCCTACCTATCCTATGCAGGGATCGACCGTTGAACACAATTGTTTCCGATTTCAAAATACCCTGAAAATCAATTTTTCATTCATGTGGGGGATTGTTGGAAAAAATGGCTTAAAATGGCATAAGATGGCATATTAAGTGGCTATTTTGTGGTACAATTATCAGTGGGGTCCACTTCTGATTTGGGTCGGGTCAAAGTGGATTCGGGTTCTTCGTAGTGAGACGAAGAGATTGATATATTGTACGCTCAAAACGGATAATGGGTGAATGAGATATTGATTCTCAAAGTAGACCCGTTTGAGTTGGAAAATGAAGGGAAAAAGTGAGCTTTTGTCCCACATTGGTTTGGGAAGAGGATTTGCCCCACTATTTATACAAGAGCTCATTTTAAGCTCATTGAATTGTATAACATAGAGGCTCTCTCTCACGCGTGGGGGAGAGTGCAAATCAAATCCCATAATGAGATCAGAAAGGCTTGGATCAAGCCTAATCTCGTGTGCATGAATGTGCGGGCTAAGTTTCGGTGTCATTTTCCAATTCAGTCACGAAATGAAAGGGTTCATTGTTTCGTGTCACCACGAAATGAAATAATTCTTTCGTGTGCCACCATGAAATAAAGTGAAACCATAATAAAGTGAAACAATGGTTTCACTGTAAGGCCACATAATAAGAATGAAACAATGTTTCATTGTAATGCATGAAATAATGTTTCACTGTGGGCCACCACGAATGAAACAATGTAATGCAACAATGTTTCATTGTAATGCATGAAATAATGTTTCACTGTGGGCCACCATGAATGAAACAATGTAATGCATGAAACAAGGTTTCGTGTGGCTCCCTTGGCCGAAGCCGAAAGTAGTGGTTTCGGGCAAATTATTGTGTGGACCATGGTCCACACAATGTTATGTGGACCATAATATAAAGTACATTTTTAATATACTAAATGTACATTATTTTTGTACTGAATGTACATTATACCATATAATGTACACTCAGTACAAAAATAATGTACATCTCCTGAATATAATGTACATTATTTTTGTGTTGAATGTACATTATTTTTGTACTGAATGTACATTATTTTATAGTATACAAAATATGGTCTACACAACTTGTATGAACCATGGTCCACACAATAATAATTGTTGGTTTCGGCTAATGGCCGAAACTACTACTTAGGCAGAAAGTTTGGCCTGAAGCTTTTGTTTGTGACTGTTGGGATTTAATTCAGCTGTTATGGAATTAATTTTTGAATTAATTCCAATTTTAATTTTGAATTAACACCCATGTTAATGGTTGCTGTTACAAGAGACTTAGGGATGCCCCTAAATGCCATAATAAAGGCTATTCACTCCTCAATCCCTATATAAGAAGGGGTAGAGTGCAGCAGAATTTTTCTAAGGAAAAAGTAACAACAACACACAAGAAAAATATTTTTCCAAGCCTCAAAATACTTCTGCTTCTACTCCATTCTTGAAGCTGTGCTTTTGCCCGTGCTCTTGTTCGCCGGGTTCGTTCGTTTGGGTGCTCAAACGTCGAACCGTTGTACGTTTTATCCTGGGAAGCCAAGGCCACAACGCTCCTAGCACTTTTGGGAGGTGACAAATAAGGTTTTAAGGAAAGACAGGCACTTTGCTTAACTCGTACGAATCTTTCTTCCTTCTCCTTCTTTCTTGTTTTGGATTATGCTTTTAAGCAAAAATCCGTTCTTTCTTGTTAATTTGGAATTATAATCTAAGGATTATATTTTCTTTTTGGTTGATATATATTGGTATATCTTTTTCGTAGATATACATTTATATATAACCGTTGGGTCCGTCTTATATATATTTGTGTGTATATATATATTTCGGATATATATATATCCAATAATATTTTATATATATTTCGTGTGTATATATATAAATATTATTTTACGGATATTAAATCGATTGTGGTTCATTATCACCAACAGTAGTTAGGCATTATTGCTATATATGTATACTTATATACTCGTGAGTTACTTATCTCGTATCTATGATCTTAATTGGCTAACGTGTTAAGTGTGAAATAATCTATTTTCCAAACCTATATCTATATAGTGTACTTTACAGGATACAGTGGTTTATACTTAGCATTCGTCTAACGGGTTGCTTTTGTATACTTTTTACTTAACCCCTTTCAGGTTTGACCAGTGATGGCTGAGCGCGTTAGATAGTGCTAGTTATTATAGAGTTGATGCTAGTTCCTAGCTGTTAGTCAAACCTCTTAGACTTATCTGATGTTAGACTTTGAGTAGTTTAGTTTACCATTATTATGTTTTGTAGTGCGTTTGACACTTAGGCCTGAGTGCCTTAAGTTATATTTTGAGCTTAGACTTTGAATTGATTTGGTTTAGTGGGCCCTTATGAATGAATGTTGATGTGGAATATTAGTTCCTTTCCCGTGTAGTTACTCTGTGGAAGGTGACTACGGAGTAGGATCCCTTTTTGGTTGTATGATTCGGGTAATTAGTATATTACCCCTTTCCTTATTCCGGATTTCTATCTCTTAAACTATGGTTATTACTAGGCTCAAGTGTGTGAAAACTGGGGGTGTTACAGTTTCGCAATTTCTTCTTTCTCGTCGGTTGTTGGTTCTCCTTCGCATAGTAGCAAAGGTCGCCGGTTCTCCTTCGTACACCAAGTACACCTCCGCCGATGGCTGTGAAGAATGATGCCAGAGGCTTGCCAGAAGATTTCCACCGCTGCTGTCATCCAGATCTGTAAGCTAACATTTTCAGATCTATAATCTACAAAATATTTCATTTCCCCCATTTTTCGTCATCATGCGCCATTTATATCTGTAAGCAAAAGAGTAATGGTCAAATATTGATGTTCAATATGGTGGCATTCTATTTAGGGACTAGAATGTGGAGAAGGGGAGCTAACCTAGAGGGTAACACAGCAAAGTGTTTTACCTCCCTTTGAACTTTTTACCATTTTACTCACTATTATGAAACTTCTTTTGCTTTTTCATAAATATTTTGAAACAGGTTCGCATTTGCTTACAACTTTTGATAAAAAGGATCTCTGCTCAGAAGGTCTTTCTTCAAATTTACTTTGTAAATTATATGTGGGGATGTCACTTCTTTGCTCTTCACTTAATTTCTTAGGTATGTTTTTGCAGGAAAAGAATACCAACACTTGAATAAAGAAAAATGACCTTGAGCATTTTTAGTGACATTGCAAAGCAATGCAGAGATCATGGTTTAAAGCACTGTGGCAAGTATTCCATTCCTGTTCTAACTTCTAAGCTTGCAAGGACACAAGCAGCAGTTGCCATTCAATTCGTTTCTCCTTCTCCGATTCACACAGCAGCGGTAGTTGTTCGTTTCTCCTTCATTAGGTAATTTTCCAGCTTTATGCATTGTTTAATTTATGTTTATACATAATATGTCCTTGACATAATTGTGTATTATTGTATTACAATAACTTTTTTCATTGACAATTTCACGGGATTTGAAATCACTTACCTGTTGGAGGCAATTTTCTTTGTTACTTGTTTTGATTCCTACAGTCACTTCCTTTCTAAAGCATTTTACTCTGCAGTGCCAACATTTGTAAAACTTGATAAGTTCCTACAGTCCCCATTGATGATAATACTACTTATTTTAGTATTAATTTGACTGTATCAATAAATTTTTAATGTGATTTTCAAGTAGTTTAATACAAAAACAGGAATTATCTTCATGACCAATTTGCAGTGTTGGTATGTATCTTGTCATATTATATTCCTTTTTTTTTATTGCCTTTGAATTGTTCTATACAAGTGACCTATTTGCAGTGTTTTTATGTATCTTATTGTGTTCTGACGGCTAATTATGATGGAGTGTTAAATGTTTGCATTCATGTTTTTAGTTAATTTTAATAATGTGTTGATACTTATATTTGTTTTATTTATTCATTTATTTAGTAGTTTTGATAGTTAGTATATTGATAGAGTTTGGTGTATGTAGTGTGCAATTGATTGTGGTAAAGTGTTGAATTGATAGAATTGAAATATTGATATCGTGGTAAAGGGGTGAAAATATTTGTTAACCCTCTTCACAACTTTGATTATGAAGCTAAAAGGAGCAGATCAGAAGGGGAAATCAAAATATTCCCAGTGGAGGAACTATGATGATATAAATGAATACTTTTTTATGTGAAGTACGAAGAGGAGAGAGAGAGAAAGTGAACTTGTTTTATTCAATGTGTCAACAGAAGCCAGGAGAAAGCATTTGTACAAAAGGAATTGGAGGTAAAAGGCGGTTACAACTAATCTATAATGAAAATTACTATTCAACCCTTTTATTCTTCTCCAACACCCCCTCCACCCGGTAAGGTGGCGCATGCAGGTTCTGGATGCCCAGCTTAGACACAAAAGTTCTGAACATTGTGATGGGTAAAGGTTTAGTAAAACCATCTGCTATTTGATTTGTTGATGATACTGACAGTAGCTTAATTAAGCCTTGGGAGACCTTTTCTCGAACGAGGTGGCAGTCTATCTCGATGTGCTTCGTTCTCTCGTGAAACCCTTTATTTTCGGCCATAGCTACAACAGATTTATTATCACAGAATACCACTGCCGGCCTCTGCATAGAGGTCTGCATGCCTGCAAGTAAAAACATTAACCATTGTACCTCACAAACAGAAGAAGCAAGAGCTCGGTACTCTGCTTCAAATGAGGATCTTGATACCGTTGCTTGTTTCTTTGATTTCCAAGAAACGAGCGAAGAACCAAGGAAAACACAAAATCCAGTTATGGACCTTCTCGTTTCTACACACGCAGCCCAATCGGAGTTTGAAAAAACATTAAGCTGTAAGGCATTGTCCTTGTGATTGAACATACCTTGACCTGGTGTCCCCTTTATATACCGAAGTACTCTGTGAGCTGCACTTAGGTGCTTGTCAGTGGGAGTGTCAATGAATTGACTCAACTGTTGCACATCGTAAGATATGTCCGGTCTCGTGGCCGTGAGATATAAGAGACGTCCAACGAGTCTTTTATAGCCATTGACATCATTGAGTGGTTCACCATCCGTGTGGTTGAGATGATAACCCGGAACCATTGGAGTACTTACAGGTTTTGATTCAAGGAAACCTGCTTCTGCTAGGATGTCCAGAGAGTATTTCCTTTGATAGAGATTCAAGCCTTCATCATCTAATCTCGCTTCAATCCCTAGGAAATACCCTAACTTCGCCAAATCTTTAATCTTGAAAGCATTATCAAGCACTATTTTGAGATCACTGATTAGGTTCAAATCAGGACTAGTGACCAATATGTCATCTACATACACGAGAATTGTTATGAAGGTGCCATCTTGTCCTCTAGTAAACAATGACGGATCAGCCTTGGACTGAGTTAACCCCATACTGGACAGAGCAATGCTTAATTTTGCATTCCACTGGCGGCTAGCTTGTTTAAGACCATAGAGAGATCGGAGCAGTTTACACACTTGGTTTGGCTTCTCAGGTTGAAAACCGGGCGGTAGGATCATATAAACTTCTTCAGTCAAATCACCATGTAAGAATGCGTTATTTATGTCCAGTTGATGAATATACCAAGCCTTCGAAGCTACAATTGCTAGGAAGGTTCGAATGGTTGTGATTCTAGCAACCGGTCAGAATGTCTCAATATAATCAACCCCTAGTTGTTGGGTGTACCCTTTTGCCACAAGACGTGCCTTGTATCTTTCAACCGAACCATCAGCCTTTAACTTCACCTTATAGACCCATTTGCAGCCTATGGGTGTTTTCCCTGCAGTAAGAGTGGTTAACTCCCATGTTTTATTATCCTGCAGTGCTTGGATCTCTGTCTTCATAGCTTCCCTCCAATGTTGATCTTTAATGGCTTGGTTGTAGGACTTTGGTTCATTAGCAGAAGTCACAGCCATAGAAAAACATTTGTGTGATGGTTCAAGTGCATCAAAAGTTATGACCTTAGAAAGAGAATGTGGAGATGGACCTTTACTGATCACAGCTTCACAGAGATAGTCTTGAAGTCTGTTTGGAAACTGC
This sequence comes from Ipomoea nil, assembly GCF_001879475.1. NCBI lineage: Eukaryota > Viridiplantae > Streptophyta > Magnoliopsida > Solanales > Convolvulaceae > Ipomoea > Ipomoea nil. The sequence continues at coordinate 2,264,439 of NW_017619493.1, forward strand.
CTTTGTCTACTCGATCTTCTTGGTTGAACCTCATCATCATTGATTGTCTCATGTGAGGTGTGATCACACTGTTGTATTGCATGCATGCTCTCGTTATTAGTTCTGGACATACCATCAGAATTGGAATGCTGTGATAAGATCCCTTGGTCTACCACCCCTTGCTGCTCAATTTCTGGCTCGACTTCATTAGCAGTATTAGAACTGGACTGCTGTAAAGCAGTCCCACCTTCATGCTCATTGACATTAGACAGCTGCATTCTGGAAACATCATTAGAGGGCTCATAGTGAAGTTGAGTGTGAATAGGAATAATGGGAAGAGATTGACCAATTAACATATAGGATCAGGACCATTTTCTGATGAAATTTCCTTTGCTGAAAAAGGAAAGACAGATTCATAGAACCTCACATCTCGAGACACAAATATAATCTTTTCTTCTAAATCATACATTAGGTAGCCTTTAGTATAAGCAGGCATGCCCACAAAGATACACTTCTTACTTCTTTGATCCATCTTGTGCTTGGAGGGTGATAGGTTTGAAGCGTAGCAAAGACAACCAAAAATCTTGAGGTTCATGAGATCAGGGTCTTTTCCATACAATCTGTAGAAGGGATTAGACAACTCAATAACTGGTGAAGGTAATTTGTTAATGAGATACACAGCATGCATTACACATTGTCCCCAAAACTCAAGAGGCAAGGAGGCTTGAAACCGGATGGATCTTGCCACATTGAGAATGTGTTGGTGCTTTCGTTCTACTACTGTGTTTTGCTGTGGCGTATAGGCACAAGACTTTTGGTGAATAATTCCTTTCTCTGCAAAAACCTCGGCCATGTTGAACTCTGCCCCATTGTCAGTTCGGAAGGCTTTGATTAGCTTCGGAAATTGAGTAAAAACCCATGCATGAAACTTCATAATGAACTGTCTGACTTTAGTTTTGTTTCTCATAAGATATAGCCAAGTAAATCGTGAGTAATCGTCAACCAAAGTTAAGAAATAATGTTCTCCTTTCAATGAGCAAACCGGAAATGGTCCCCGTATATCGGCATGAATTAGATCAAACACTGGCTTTGAAGTTGTAATACTTAGGGGAAATGGTGACCTTTTATGTTTAGCAAGATTACAAGCATCACACACAGAATTCTTAACAGAAATGTTCCTGATCTCTTTCAAAAAATTGAGTTTATTGAATGGGAAATGTCCTAATCTTTGGTGCCAAATCTCACCACTATTACATTGTGCTGCCAAAATGTTATGCGTAATTTTCTTTGGTCTTGGTGGTTCCACCGGCAAGTACAGATCATTTATATGCTTAGCCAAACCAAGTGTTATTCCAAGAGCATCCTGAACCAAGCACTGCCCAGGTGTAAATACAACATTATAACAAGTGTCTTGTAAGAGCTTACTCACAGATATCAAGTTGAAGTGGAAGGATCGAATGTGCAGAACATCCTTCAACCATAGCTGCTCATTCAATTTAATATCCCCTATGTGTTTGACAGATATGGACTTCCCAGTGGGTAAACTTACTTCACTATTATACGTGACACGATAAGCATCATAGAAATCAGTAGAGCATACTATGTGATCCGAAGCTCCTGAATCTAGTATCCAAGTAAAAGGCGATAACATAATGGAATTAACATGAGTATTAGAAGACTTGCCTTCATTTAACGAATTGTCCTCACAGAACCGAGTTAGAGACACAGCAGCCAGGGTTGCAAAAATCGCGCCTAGGCGCTAGGCGCTAGGAGGCCACCGCGAGGAATGGCCTCGGCGGCCTCCTACGCGGCTGGCCGGTTCGGCGGTTCGGCGAATTTTTTTTTTTTTTTTTTTTCAAATGTCGGAAAAGTTTCGGAAGGCATAACTTTTGACTCGGTTGTCCGATTTGGACAATTTTTTTTTTCAAATCGCGTATTTTTTCGAGATCTATACACCGCAAACTGTCAAAGGTGGTTTGGTCCACTAATTTCTCAAAAAAATGCTTCTTTAGCTCTTAATTTTAGTTTTTTTTATGTATTTAGATGGTTTAAACAATCTTACAACCACTTTTGTAAATAGTTTCTAAGAAATAATTATGAAAACCTTATGTTTTAGTACTAAATTTTGAAAATTTTTAATTTTTAATTTTTTTTAATTAAAAAAAATAAATAATAAATAAAAAAATAAATAAAAAATCGGCGCCTAGGGGGCGCCTAACGTTTTTTGCAACATTGACAGCAACTGTGGTTTTTTGCACTTTGAGCTTGTCCAATTTGAATCTGAAGGAGGGAGATCAGTTTTCTCCAGTTGATCAGAGGTTGATCCAGTACATGTGTTTGAATCCAACCCAGTCGAACTGGAATTTGCAGCAGCCACTTGCCTTCCCTTCGACTTGTATCCAAGGATCCATCCCGGAGGATAACCGTGTTTCTTGAAACACTTATCCACGGTAACTTATCCACAGTATGTCCATTCTTTCCACAAAACGTTCATTTCGCTGCCTTGTTTGTATTTGCGTTCTTCCTAAAATTGTGACGATTATAAGGATTTATAGCTGCTGCTACAATTTCACTTGAAATTTCCTGATCTTGCTGCACAGCGTTTGCTTGAGTGAGTTCAATAGTGCCTAAGTTCAAGCTTGCCAAGGCAATTTGCCTTTCCACCTTCTCTGCCATAACGAAAATTTTATACACTTCAGGTAGAGGATCAAGGACCAAGATATTGGACTTAAGGCTGTTATAGTCCTCATTGAATCCTTGCAAGAAGCGGATGACTTGATCTACATCATGTTCTTTTCTGATTTGAGTAACTAGGTCACATGAACACTTCGGATCGCATCTGCAACACGGAAGTGGCCTTAGTGCGTTCATCCTTTCCCATAAGGTTCGACATCGCGTATATATACTAGTCATTGACAGATAGTTTTCCTTGCTTCAAGCTGTATATTTCATCTTGCAGAGCAGCAATTTTCTGGGCGTCGCATTGAGAGAAACGACGTTCCAAATCCTCCCAGATTTCTTTGGCCTTATCTAAATGCATGATGCTTTGCGCAATAATAGGATGAACAAATTTAAAAAACCATGAACATACCATGAGATTGCATCGCCTCCAAGCAACGAACTGGAAATGGTCTCTGGCCGGCGCGATGATGCTCCCGTCGACGATACACCATTTATTCTTCACTTCTAGAGCGGTTCTCATTGAAATACTCTAGGATCCATAGTTCACGCTGCCTAGCAGACTAACTAGCACATTGTTCGGATTGTCACTGCAGCTAAAGAAGAACGGATTATCGAGATCCTCCATGCTCTGAGTTCTCTGTTGCTGGAATAGGCTCCTCTGCAGAGTTCGATTCCTTTGTGGAGTTGCAGTGGATGTTGCATGCGTCGATGAGTGTGCGATCGGCGCCGATCCTACAGGCGTCTATTGTTCTGGCTCACCGGTGACCACAGCGGCGTAAGAGCTGTATTTGTTCATCTTGCCGGAGCTAAGCCGTAGGGCTCTGATACCATGACGTGAAGTACGAAGAGGAGAGAGAGAGAAAGTAAACTTGTTTTATTCAATGTGTCAACAACAGAAGCCAGGAGAAAGCATTTGTACAAAGGGAATTGGAGGTAAAAGCTAAGGCGGTTACAACTTATCTGGAATGAAAATTACTATTCAACCCTTTTATTCTTCTCCAACACTTTTGGTATTTTTCTTACTCTCTCCACACCCCACTCTAATTCATATTCTAAGAGCTATATTTTCTGTTTGCCAATAAAACTTCCTTAATCCTTTATAGGTCTGTAGATTGCTTCAGATTAGGTTGCTATGCCTGCTGATGCTGATTTCTTTTGCCTATCACCGGGAGACAAAAATGAAGTAAGTTTCAATAATCGATTGGAATGATCATATTATCATGGATTGATTTTTTAAAAAATTATTATTACCTTTACTTTACAAATAGAATGGAGGGAAATAAGAAGCGGAATTCTAATCTGATATTGTTTGTCTCATGAATATCACTTTTGTTCATTTACTATGCACAATTAGTTCAGTAGGGTTTGAAGTTTTTCATGTAATTCTATATTGATTTCTATATAAATAATCATAGACCTATTATTGCTATGCCTGTTATTTATTTAATTGTACTCCCTAATATAATATTTCACCTCTGATTAATACTGAAAAACTCTATTTATTGATGTGTGCAAAAAGGGTACATATCCTATATGCGTCAGAAGTTAGCATACTCCTGACGCATATAGTATTTTTTAAATATAATACTATATGCGTTTGAAGTTCCGGAACTTAAGACGCGTATAGTAATTATGTACGTCCAAAGTAACCTAGGATGTAGATTGTTCATACAATCTGTGTCTCCTACATATGCGTCCAAGCAACTTTGGACACGTATTGTACATTTCTTTAGATGATTATTTCTGTACTAGTGAATTTGACTAATGAAATATTATTGGGTTTAAGAATTTAAGCGTTTCTGGGCACGTATTGACCCTTATCTCTAATACTAGTTGTACACGCGCATTGCGCGAATGAGTTAATGCCCAATTTTATAATGAAATAAATATTTGAAAGTGTATCTGTAACACCCCGTGTTATGGCCTCCGAATCCGGACTAATTATGGAATTAATTCCGTTAATGAATAATTAGAAAGGATTTAATTGGACTAGGATTCCCATTAATTAATTAGTATAGTCCACAATGGATCATGGACCCTTATCCTTAATCAAGTCTTTAATCTGTTAGGAATAGGGAAAGTGGGCCTTTGCTATTCAGACTCTAGTTAGGACTCCTGAATCTATATATATGGGATTAGAAGGCATTTGGAAACCCTATCACAGTTAATTCTACCACGCGAGACATTCCCCGTGGGAACCTAGCAAAGGAATTTCCCGCCACCGGACCTAGGAAGATCAATTGGAGGAGGATCTTAGAGAAGAATCTTAGTAGGCAAGGATATTGATTAGGGCTAAGAGGTAACCAATGTCTTACAAAACCTATTTTTCTTGCTATATCTTAATTATTGGCTCCTTTGATGTGTGATTCTGTGATTGAGTCTTGATAGAGCTTTGCCTAGGGTTTATGTTGTGTTTGTTTGATAATCTTGATGATCTTGATGTTGTGATTGATTATATGTGTGGTCTTATATTTAATCATGTCTAGAGCTTGTCCGTAGGGTTTATATCGTGAATCTTGTGTTATGATATTCTTGGTGTTATTGGGTGGGTTTATGCATGTTCGGGTGTTGAGTCTAGCCTAGGACTTGTCCTTAGGGCATTGCATATAGATTTCTTGATGTTCTTGATGTTCCAGATGCTCCCGAACCGTTATGTGATCGATGTCGGGTCTTGGCATGTTTAGGAATTGTGCTAGAACGTAATTGGAATGATTCTTGGTTTACTCTTCGTTAATTGAATCCGTGATGTTGTTGTTACATGTCAGAATGTGTTTGGACATGATTTTGAGTTCCACGAACGAACACCGAACTGGGATTTCTACCTTCGTACCAGTGGGGGTAAGTGGGGGGACGAATCCCCACCACCTACCCACTGCCTGGCTACCCAAGTTCCAGCGGGCAGCCGGTGGGCAGACCCGCTGGAAAGTGGACGCCCACCGGCGGGTGGTCCACCACCCACCGCCCACCCGTTGGAAAGTGGGTGTGCGACGGGATGTTTTCCCTCGTTTGACGTTTCCCCATGTCCCGTTGTTCCCCGTCGTACCCCATTTGATGTTTATGAGTCTCGTATGATATTTTGACTATCGTTCTAGGAATTTGTGTGTAGTGTGTGTCGTTTGTTAATGTGCCTTAATTGTTATTGTTGGTTATATGATTGATTGATTGAATGATGATGAGTATCGTGGTCATTGCGCAATGATCGATGTGACTGATGAGAATGAGATTGTGATTGGTGGAAATGAATTGTTGGCGGAAAGCACAACGATTGCTCGGTTATCGTGTAAAACACACGAACCACCCCTTAGACTTGCTAGCTAAAGGCTTGGATCAGGGTATAAGCGCCGCGGTGTCATGTTAGGGCTATATGCGCTGACCCCTTGGTAGTGGTGCTAGAGGCACGGACCATACGAATGACACTTCGGTGCTACCATGTTGGTGACTTGTTGGTGGTTACGGAATGGGGCATGTAGTTGCTCAGGAGGAATAAGGGATGTGATATAAGGGTGGCTTGGAGGTACAGGTTGGAACTGATATAAGGATGGAGATGAGTAAAGGTTGGAACTTGGTATAAGGTTGGAAGATGGATTGTGTTTTCTGATGCTTATTTGCTAACTGATTGTTATTGAATCTCGTTGCTTGCCTTTAAATGTTAATCATGTGCTTGCCCTGTTTATTATGCCTTGTAATCATAGGACGCATGATTTGTAGTATTCGTGAAGTCGTTCCGTTATTATATTCTGAGTCCTGATTCTGATTTGAAAGCTAGTGTCGCTTAAGGCTATATATGTATTTCAGTTTCAAAATGATTTCCTATACTTATATTTACTGTACTCAACGCGTGGGGGTGGGTTACTCAGCATTATTATTATTATTATTATTATTATTATTATTATTATTATAATTATTATTATTATTATTATTATTATTATTATTATTATTTTTATTACTATTATTACTATTATTACTAGTATTACTACTGTTACTACTATTATTATTATTATTATTATTATTATTATTATTATTATTATTATTATTATTATTATTATTATTATTATTGTTATTATTATTATACCCTTAGGTCATTTCACATGTTAATCTAAACTGCTAATTTTTCAAATATCTTTTTTCTCACCGTCGATATAATTCGCTAGTCAAATCCGCTAACTACTGATTGTCAAACAATGACATTGCGAGGTAGTTTTCCACTTCAATTTGTTGTCTGATTTGAATACTCTCTTTGTCAACAAATTTCTCAAGTAGTTAATATGATTGACTTTATTAATAATATATTTTTTTTTAATTTTTTCATGGTATTAATAAAATATTTGGTAAATAAATATATGACATTATTCTGTATTATAACTTTGATAGTTAATTTAAAAATAGTGCACAAATTAAATAATAGACAATGTAGTGAATATAATCAATTGATGAATTTGAATGTAAAGAATTTTTACATTGGAGAAAAATAAAGACAATATAACTAATGAAATTATTTTCCTTAATTAATTAATTTATTGATAATGAATAAAAAAATTTTGAATAAAGAGATTGTAGGGACAATGTAGCGAATATAATCAATTGATGAATTTGAATGTAAAGAATTTTTATATTGGAGAAAAATAAAGACAATATAACTAATGAAATTATTTCCCTTAATTAATTTATTGATAATGATTTTTTTTAATAAAGACATTGTAAATACAATGTAGCGAATATAATCAATTGATGAATTTGAATGTAAAAAATTTTGATATTGGAGAAAAATAAAGACAATATAACTAATGAAATTATTTCTCTTATTTAATTTATTGATAATGAATATTTTTTTTTTTTGAATAAAAGCATTGTAGACACATAATTCTAAATTAAAGAAAGGCATATGTATTATTTTTTGTGGTAGCTACTAAATTATTATTTTAGTTTTATAAGAATAAAATAGAGTACTAATTATGCTAATGTCTATTGGGATGGGGTTCGAACCGAATCTTATTGAAATCAATGAGTAAGAATCTTATTGAAATCAATGAGTAAATTAACAGTGAACTAACATAAATTAACTGAAAAGATAATATTTAACGGGAAAGGTAACGGATAATCATATAATTAAGGATAAATTAAGAAATCTTTAAAATATGATCAATATGAGTCATTCATTTAATTAAAAAATTTGATCGTCATTTTTTCTACCTATTATAGGCCTAACTCTCTTTGACTCTTATAGTATAGTAAATAATATATTACTGATTGTCTTAATAAACTTGTTATTATTAAATTTAGGCCGTTAATTATCAATATCCAATTCGTTTAAATTATTTTCATTATAAATTCTTGATACTTCCAATTCTTTTCCATTTCCCCCTTTTAAGTAAAATAACCTTATTATTAATTATTAATAAAAGTTTGGCCGGGAAACTACACAACGATTTTATTTTTATTAATATTATAAATAAATAAGAGATAAGAGAAGTATTATTTTGATTAGATATTATCCCTAACCATTTGGACTTAACTAAATTTAGTCTAAAATGTAATATATGTTCTCATATGAAAGAAGGATGATGTTTGGTGTAAATGTGATATTTCAAAACGTTTAGATGAAATTTGATCAATTTGTAAACGTTAAATGATTAAAAGTAAAAATGTTGTTATACTAAAGAATCAAAAGCAATTATATATGTCAATAATAGATGTAAATTGGAGAAATGACCATATTGGATAATGGAACCTATTTCACAAGGTTGTCCATGGCCATGTCTGATTAGGGCGACGACAGATGACACCCAAGTTTTGGGGTCCATTTTTTTTTTTTTTTAAAGCTAGATATAATCTATTACTTTTATGCTTGATAATAATGTTTATAGAATTCAAAAGGTGGTTTTAATTAAAATTGAAAATAAAACTTTAAAAGAAATTGATATTTTTTATTTGTACATATATAATAATTTAAATAAAACTTGGTCTAAATTTAACTAATAGACAAGACCCCCATTTTTAGGGGAGGGTACTGTATTCATTCATATATACAAATGATGACATATAACTAGTACACAGATCATAACCAAGCAGGCTATGAATTTAATATTCAAGCTAAGACATAGTAAAATTAAAAATAGAAAGAGAAAGAGAAAGGTGTTTATTGTTAGTATTAATATAGGGCACACATAGACGGGCGGGATTGATATGATGAAGTGAAATGGAGGTTTTCTCAGCACTTGGGAATTGTAACCTTGCAGAGTTCATTGGCTTTCTTGGCAGCTGGGGACTTGATGATATACTCATTCAGAGTGGGACTCTTGACGTATTCGCAGAAGCAAGGCTTATGTTGATTAAGCCTCTCGCAGCAGAGTGGTGATGGGTTGGCATTGAGCGTTAAGGCGCTAAAGCAAGGGTCGAGCTGCTTCGCGTCGCAAGCAGCCAACGAAAATTGTGCTTCTCCCAAGAGAAGCAATACAACTGCTAGTGTGATGAGGTTAAAGGCCTTCATTTTTGTTAGCATTAATGCAATTGATCTGATCTGATCTGATAATATAATATAATCATCTCTCAAGGCCCCATATATATATATATGGACATCCAGTTAATGTGTAATAGGAAACTTGGGGCTATGATGCATCTTTGGCTTAGTGATTCGGAGAATTTATAGAGAGATTTTGGATGTTAATTAACCAATGGTAAATCTTACGTACAGCATGTTATTATTTACCTTTGTGCTTATGTTAGGCACCGTACCCTCATCTAATGGCTATGACAAAATGTTTAGTTAATTGGTTTGAAGCTTCATTGTTTTTTGGTTTATATATATATATATATATATATATATATATATATATATATATATATATATATATATTTATATAAATGCACTCTGGTGCGAATGAAGCGCCCAGGTGCGAAATAGGAATGCCTGATATTCATCCACGTGTCCAGATCTAATGGATGAGAAACACTGATTTTTTTTAAAAAACGCGGTGACATTTTCGTAAATAATTGAACATCGAAGTAAAATGTATTACAAGTGCATGTAAAATGTATTATAGGTGCAAGTAAAATTTACACTGAGCATCAATACTAAGTGCACCTATAGTTATAACTAGTTGCACCTATAGTTATAATTAGTTGAACCTATAGCTATAAGTAGTTGCACCTAGGTATATGAATGTTTTTAGGTGGTTTTCAGAGGTATTACTACTCGTTGAACTCAGATCAATGAATGTTAATAGTTATAAGTAGTTGCACCTAGGTGCACGAATGTTTGCTGGTGGTTGTCAGGGGTATTACTACCTGCTGAACTCAGATCAATAAATGTTAACAAAAGAAAATTACATGCACTTGCAGGCGAAAGTAGGTGCACTTATAGGTGAAAGTAGGTGCACCCGATCAATGAATGCAGGCAAAAACTACATGCACTTGCATTGATTAATGTGCGTGTGGTTTGTACTCAATGTGCGTGAGTATTGTGATTAATGTGCCTGAGATTTGTACTTAATGTGCGTGGGTGTGTAATGTTAATGTGCATGAGTTTTGTACTTAAGGTGTGTGAGTCTTGTGCCTAAGGTGCATGAGTTGTGTGCTTAATGTGCGTGAGTGTGTTCTTCATCCACTGCTGTGAAAATTATGCGCATCCACTGCTGCATTTTGTCTTGTTTTTAACATAAAATCAAAACAGCATATGTGCGTTTACATATATCCATCCATTCACACACAATCAGAAAAGCTTCACCCACCTTCTCTTTTCTATTCTACTTCCATGTTGAGTGCTGATCTCTGTTAATTTTGATAGTTTATGAGGGGGATAGTTTATGAGGGGGAAAAAAAAAAAGCTACAAGGCATTATGGAGCAGACCTGAGCAGCTGAGCTTGATTGATATTAATGCTTTTTGTGAATCAAGTTTTAGAATACAACCTGTGCGTGCATAAACGAGTTAACATCCTTAAAATTTTGACTGTGAAGTTGATAGTTCAATATAGCTCATAATTCTGAACTCAAGTCACGCACATTAAACACAATACTCAGGCACATTAAGCACAAAACTCACGCACATTAACATTACACACTCACGTACATTAAGTACAAATCTCAGGCACATTAAGCACGCGACTCACGAACATTAAGTATATAACTCACGCACAGTAATCTACCGCACAACCGCACGGGAAGCCACAAATGCACATGATCCCTTCCCTATATATATATATATATATATATATATATATATATATATATATATATATATATATATATATATATATATATATATATATATATATATAGGGAAGGGTTCATGTGCGGGTATAGCTTCCCGTGCGGTTGTGCGGTAGCTCAAATCAATGAAAATAAATAAATAACGTGTGTCTGGAAGAAAGCCACGCACCTTTAAGTGTTAGATCTTAAACACAAACTCACGCACATTAAGTATAAAACCCACGCACATTAAGCACAATCTCACGCACATTAAGCACAAACCCCACACTAAGTATTAACTCACAGACCTCAAGTTTAAACAACTACTGACATTAAGCACAAACTCACGCACATTAATTACAAAACCCACGCACATTAAGCACAATCTCACGCACATTAAGCACAAAACCCAGGCACTTTAAGTATTAACTCACAGACTTTAAGTTTCAACAATTATAGACATTAATCACTAACCTCACACACGTACATTAAGCACGAACCCTACACAAATTAAGCACAAACTCCACTCACATTAAGAACAAATCTCACGCACCTTAAACACAAAAGCCCACACTTTAAGTTTTACCCACTACTCACATTAAGCACAACCCCACGCACATTAAGCACAAAACTCACGCACCTTATGCACAAGACTCACGCATCTTATATACAAAACTCACGCACATTAATCACAGAACCGCTCACATTAATTTTGACCTAGATTCAAAAACAAAATTGCGGCCGCATTTTTTTTTTTTTAAATTTTGGTAAACCTGGACGTTGATTTAAGCGAGATGAATGACCCAGATTAAATCGCACAACCGCACCAGAACCTAATTTTATATATATATATATATATATATATATATATATATATATATATATATATATATATATATATATATATATATATATATATATATTGTTCAGATTTTTAACTTTAAGTTAATGAAAGAGCAAATTTCACTTTTAGTCCTCGACTATTGAGTCATTGCCACATTTCGTCTTATTTTTTTAATTTTGTCATATTACATCCATAATTTGAGCAACTTCCACGTTTAGTCCACAACTATTGTGGCAATGCCACATTTAGCCTTAATCTTTTGGTTTTGCGATATTACATCCATGACTTTCATTTGATTGCACAATTTGTTTTCTGTTAAAACACTGCTGGAATATGCTGATTTTCGACCACCTGAAAGTGGTCTGAAATGGCCTTAATTCGATCGGAAAAGCCAGTTCCAAACACTTTTCCGACCAATTTGGTAGCCGAAAAAAACACCTTGCTTTTTGATTTTTATTTTATATATATATATATATATATATATATATATATATATATATATATATATATACACATATATATGTATGTATGTATGTATGTATGTATGTATGTATGTATATAGTATGTATGTATGTATGTATGTATGTATGTATATAGTATGTATGTATGTATGTATGTATGTATGTATGTATGTATGTATATATACATACATACATACATACATACATACATACATACATACATACATACATACATACATATATATATATATATATATATATATATATATATATATATATATATATATATATTTCAGAGTTTTAACTTTAAGTTAATGAAAGAGCAAATTTCACATACTTATAATCTAATAATGTGAAAAGTTCAATTACGTACAGCATGTTATTTACCTTTGTGCAATTGTGCATATAATCAAAATTATAATTATACATACTTTATTATATATTTATTTATAACAACAATAATAATAGGATAAAGATAATGTGATTTTATTTTTAAAAGGCTTGATCAGAATGGAAATGGGTGATCAATCGGAAAACAAAAAAGAAGAATTTAGAAAGGCTAGAAAAATCGGGTATCACACTCTTTCATAGTAATCTTCCATTGATGTTTTCCATTATAATAGAATGCCTAGGATCCCATCATGGCAAAATGAACCACAAAAAGCCATACAAAATTCCTCAGTGATTCAATGATTTACAAGTAATAATTCAATTATTTTGATTAATTTTGATTCAAACTAATTGAACTTTTATTTTGAGAAATTTTTATTTAATCAACCAAACTAAATTATACTTTTAACTAATTTTATTAATTCGTCCAAATAACTAATTTTTTATTATATATAATTGATTTTATATTATATATTTGATACAACCATATTGTAAAAATTGTACTACATTATATTGGATATCTCTTAATGTACAAATAGTACGTAGACTAATGTCGTTAGGATAGTAATTCGATTAATTTGATTAATTTTCAATCAAACTTTGGGATGAAGATGCCATTCATATTGATGGCAGAACAAGCAAATCATAGGAATTGATGTGACAAATTAGTAAAATAAGTGATAGTGAACGTATTTGTCACAAAAAAAGTTTAAAAATGTGTGATTATAATATATATTTTCACAATTACATTCATTTTAAGGGGCACTAAATAGTTGCATTTTAAGTTATCACAATATTTAATACCTAGTTCACACCAAATTACTTCACACCAACGTGAATGCAATTTTAGTGGCAAACAATGATTACAACATAATTTCACATTATATTCGTCTATTAAATTATAGTGACAAAATCATTGTAACAACTAATTATTCGTCACAATTATAATAAATTAGTGACAAAACTTGAAATCAACATAAATATTGTCACAATTTAGTAATTTTTGTTATGGAATTATAGAGCGTCACAAATATTTTTAACAATTTCATCACAAAAAGTGATAATATTAGTTACAATAATATTTTTTCACACAACTGTTTCTCATTTCTAATGGTACTAACCAATTGTATTTTTATTCCCGCAAAAAGTTGTCACAGATATTATAAACAAGAGTGACCAATAACTATTTGTCACAAAAAAATCAAACATTTGTGTCCACATTATATTTTGTCACAATTACATTCGTTCTCTCCATAATTATAATGCCGCCAAAATGCACATGCATTTAGTGACAACAAATAGTGACAAATGACAGTGTATGTTACGACACTATTATTCAAGTAATAGTGACAACTTATTCGTAACAAATACTTTCTTGTCACAATTACCATACTATCTGTGACAAAAAAAAAATTATCACAATTATCCCACATAATAGTGTCGAATTATTTTTTTTGTCACAAAAAATGTATTATTTGTGACTAAATTATGAAGTGTCACAAAATATTTGTCACTAAATGTCTTAATTATAATTGGATTAGTTTCCTCTTAATTATTATAATTAGCGAAATTAATTTAATAATTAATTCAGATTTGAAGGTCGTAACACGGGGTGTTACACCTCCCCTCCCCTAACAGAAAGCTTCGTCCTCGAAGCTTAGGCGTGATGGGGTCGAACATCACTCCTTAGCCTAAGGTTCAGTCTATGTTACCTTGTGCGAATAGTTCGGGATAGCGTTCCCTCATGGCGCTTTCGAGCTCCCATGTCGCTTCCTCGGTCACGTGATTGGACCAGAGGACTTTAACCATTTCTATGGTCTTTCGGCGGGTTGCTCTTGTCTTCGTGTCCAGGATTTTTACAGGTTTTTCTTCGTAGGACAGGGAGTCATCCAAGCACACGAATACGGGTTGTAGTACATGGGCTGCGTCGTGTATATATTTCTTTAGCTGCGACACGTGGAATACATTGTGTACTCGTTCTAGTTCGGCTGGCAGTGCGAGGCGGTAAGCCAGGTTCCCGACTTTTTCCAGGATTTCGTAGGGACCAATGAATCTAGGGAACAGCTTTCCTTTCTTTCCGAATCTCATCACTCATCGAGTTGGTGAGATCTTTAGCCAACCTTCCTCTCCTACAGAGAATTCGGCTTGTTTCCTCCCTCTCTTGTATGTGTTTGACTTTCGTTATGGTGTCTTGTAAATACTGTGGTCCTAGGGTCACTGGATTGGCCATGTCCTCCCAATATATGGGAGTCCTACATTTCTGGCCGTATAGTGCTTTGTAGGATGCCATACGGATGCTCGCGTGATAACTGTTGTTGTATGAGAATTCGATTAGATCTAGATGTTCCTCCCATGTTCCTTGAAAGTCTAACATACAGGCTATCAACATATCTTCGAGGGTTTGGGTCGTCCTCTCAGTTTGACCGTTGGTAGTGGCGTGGAAGGCGGTGCTCAATTTAGTCTTGCCCCCATGGCCGATTGTAGTGCCTTCCAGAATTGCGAGAGAAACCTGGGATCTCTATCAGAAACAATGTTTCGTGGAACCCCGTGATATTCGACTACTTGACTTATGTAGGCTTTGGCTAGTTGATTCAGTCTCGGGCAGTGGGTAGGTGGTGGGGATTCATCCCCCGCACCTACCCCCCACTGGTACGAAGGTGAAATCTCGGTTAGGGGTTCGTTCGTGGAACTCAAACCATGTCCGAACACATTCTAACACGTAACAACAACATCACGGACTCAATTAACGGAGATTAAACCAAGAATCATTCCAAATACGTTCTAACACGATTCCTAAGCATGACAAGACTCAACATCAATCAAATAACGGTTCAGGAGGATCCGGAACCTCAAGAACATCAAGAAATCTATATGCAAAGTCCTAAAGATAAATCCTAGGCTAGACTCAACACCCAATCATGCATAAACCCACCCAAATATACCAAGAACATCACAACAACGACATTCACGATATAAACCCTAGGGACAAGCTCTAGACATAATTAAAATACAAGATTACACAACAACAAGATCATCAAGATTATCAAATAAACACAATATAAATCCTAGGCAAGGCTCTATCAAGACTCAATCACAGAATCACACTTACAATTATCAAAGGAGCCAATAAATAAGATATAGCAAGGAAAATAGGTTTTGTAAGACATGGGTTACCTCTTAGCCCTAACCAATATCCTTGGCTACTAAGGTTTTTCTCTAAGATCTCCCTCCATGGATTCCTCTAGGTTCGGTGGTGGGGAATTCCTTTGCTAGGTTTCCTCGGAAAATATCTCGCATGGTAGAATCAATTGTGGTAGGGTTTCTAAATGCTTTCTAATTCCCTATATATATAGATTCAGGAGTCCTAACTAGAATCTGAATAGTTAAGGCCCACTTTTCCTATTCCTAATAGAATTAAAGAATAAGGTTCAAACTGGCCACTGAACGTAACCTGAAAATGCAATTAGGCCACTGAACGAAAAAAAAAAAAAAAAGTGCATTTAGGCCACTGAACACTCCAAATGTATGCAATTTCACCGGATAACAGGTTACCTACTTACGTGGCAGCTGAGTTGGCATTTTGTTTAATAATTTTTAAATAATTTTTAATAAATTTTAATAATAAATTTAAAAAAAATTGAAAAAATTAAATAAAATTTTTTAAAAAAATAGAACAACGGGGTGGTCGGTCATTTTTAAATTTTTTTTTTTAAATTATTATTAAAATTTATTAAAAATTATTTAAAAATTATTAAAAATGCCAACTCAGTTGCCACGTAAACAGGTAACCTACAAAAATTGATGGTAACCTACTATCAGGTGAAATTGCATACATTTGAAGTGTTCAGTGACCTAATTGCATTTTTTTTCCATTGAGTGGCCTAATTGCATTTTCAGGTTACGTTTAGTGGCCAATTTGAACCTTACAAATTAATTAATGAGAATTCTAGTCTAATAAAATCCTTTTTAATTATATGTCAACGAAATTAATTCTATAATTAGTCCGGATACGGAGGCCGTAACACGGGGTGTTACAGATATGTTTATGAGATAATATAAAATCAAATAGAACATCAGTCTCGTCTTGCATTCAAGATTCACGATGCTTTTTCAATTGATATCAAAGCCCGGAGACTTAATTTATTAGTCTACCGATCTGGCTATTCCGTGCTTCTTGAACTCAAGCTTTCAGCGGCTTTTATTGCTTTCATTCATTATATTACTTTGTTCAATCTCACGGTTTGTTGAGTGTTTCAGAATGGATCGTGTTAAGGTTCTACCCCAGTTAACGGGCGACAACTATGCTTATTGGAAAGCACGTACACGAACGCATATAAAAGCTCAGGGAGACGCTGTTTGGCGTTCTGTTGTGACGGGTTAGACTCATCCGAATAAAGCTAGTACGAGTGCTGACGGTCCACAAGTGGCAAAACCTGAAACTGAATGGACCCAAACTGAAATAACTAATGTTGGAAATAATGATAAAGCACTAGATACTATTTACCAACTAATACATGAAAGTCAATTTCCCATACTTGCAGGTTATGGTTCAGCTAAAGGTGCGTGGGAAGCTCTTGAGCCAACCTACGTGGGCACAAATTTAGTGAAACAATCGAAGCTGCAACTGGTATAGTCTGACTTTAAAGAACTTCGAATGAGTGAAGAAAAGAACATCATTAGCTTCCAAAGTCGAGTGCAAGAATTGGCGAATCGTGCAATGGTCCTTGGTGAACATTTTTCTCAAGCAAAACTGGTAAAGAAAATTCTGAGATCTCTACCGCCTAGGTTCAGGATGAAGGTCACTGCCATTCAAGAACATGACGGCTGGGAAAATAAGACTGTTACTCAATTAATGGAAAACATTCAAACATATGAAATGGAAATCCTTACCGATCACACGAAAAAACGAAAAAACTTAGCTTTTGCCGCTGAAGAAAACAATGCTGCCTCTGACTCAAATGAACCAGGTGACGATACTGTTGTATTTTTAACTAAGCAATTTTCTAAAATCTTGAAACAGGTGTCAAAGAATTCCCGCAACAACAAACCATAAAAAGGATCAATGTCAAATACATCAAAAGCTGGCCCTAGGACGGGCTCATCAAATTTCAAATCTTCTGTCTCACGTCCAGGGCAATCTAAAGAAAAATCTAGCAATATAGGGATAAAATGCTATGAGTGTGAGGGCTTTGGTCACGTCCAAGCGGAATGTCCCACCTATTTATGACGTAAAAAGTCTATGTCGGTCATTACCTGGAGTGACGACGAACCTGAGACTGACACAACTGGATCTAATGCAGAAGAAATTTCCAGTAACTTTGTAGCATTCACTGCTCGTGTTTCAGCGTGTTCAGAACGTGGAGACATAGCTTATTCAGAAGAAGGCGAATATGGCTCTGCAAAAGATTTAGATTTACCTACTTTGTCTTATGAAGTAGAGTTTAATAAATTGTATCCCAAGTGGGAAGCCCTTCTAAAAGCTAATCGTCAATCGACTAGTGAGATAGGAATATTAGCCAATGCTAGTAAAGTGTACCAAAATCAAGTAGCTAATAGGGATTTACTGCTTAAAGAGGCATCTGATCGAGAAGAGACACTGAAACAGGAGGTACAGACCCTGAAGCAGGAGTTGAACACCTTCAAAAGACAAATTCAAATGATGGACACAACCTCAACACTTGACCAAATACTTGATTCAGGAAGAAATTCTTCTGAAAATTTGGTCTTGGTTTCACCGGGTGTACTTCAAAAGATAAAATTGTTTTCGTCAAAGCATCAGGACCAGATCCAGTGGACATACCTGAATCTAGCTCAGCGAGACAAAATAATGGTATAGTATGGTCAAATAACCAATTTTATAAGCTCTATATATAACCCCGTGTGTCATTATTGCAACTTGCGTGGCCATATCATACCTGAATGCTACTACTTCTATAAGATCAAAGGCACGAAAAATTCACCCACAAACATATTACACCATTTGTAAAACAAGTGTGGGTCTAGAAAACCAATTTTCTCTCTCAGGCAATTTCTAAGGCATCTCAAAATGAAATTGGCAAATTTGCAATTAAGGGTTGCAGTTAAGAATTACAGGTACTTTACTAATTTTAATTATATTAACCATTTTTTTTTTGCTAATAAAGTTAGCTAATGTCTCAGGTTACTTAATTGCGTCTTCTTTGCCTACATTTACTATTAGCACTATACTTGTTTCTAATCTATTGTCCATGAAGTCTAGTTTTGTGCCTGTGTCGTTTGTGTCTTTTCCTTAAGTTCAGGCACCTATTGCCTCATGTTCAAGGTCAGAGAAAACTACACACCAAAATAAGTCCAACAAGGTTCAGGTAATCAGGACTCTGATAATATCTGATAGTTTGAATGATCTAAATTGATCTAAATTACTTGGATTATTCTTTATGTTCACTACATCTCCCATCTACTTTGTTTTGGCTACTTTTGAAGCAATAATAATCCTTTTTTTTTTTTTGCTTATGCTATTTTGTTGGTGTTTTTTTTATTATTTTATTTTTTTTTTATTTGGTGTTAACACTTTGAATTCTCTACGGCTGCTTGAATGATAAACTTGTTGCAATTGGATTATTGTTTGTATTTTTTTTTTTTTGGTTGCTATGTGTTTTATGTGAATGTGCCTACTAATTTACCTGTTCCAAGAATTGATGTTTGAATTTGAGATTGCAATTCATTATGTGTAATTTCTGTTCTTTGTGTTATTTGTTTGGTCCGGTCAAGACTGTTTTTGTGTTTGCTTGTGTACTTATTGTGCTAACTGTTATGAATTCTTACATGAAGTTGCTTTATATGAATCTCTGCCTGAATTACTTGAATGTGCTTACTATCTTATTTACCAATCTGTCTTTTTGAGTAACCCAATTGTGTGCTTTTTGTGTTATTTGCTACGAATTTGTGCTTGAATGTGTTTATTACTTGGTATGTTTTATCTACTTAATCTGCTCCAACTTGACTTGTGTGTCTTTATGTGCTTATATGTTATTTGCTAAAATTGTTATCAAGTTCTGCATTTCTCGTTTTGTTTCTAATCTTCTTACAAGTTCAGTCCAATCGGGCACCCCGATAGACTCAATCCACGAATATAGATGCTCACCTTTGTCAATTAATTGGCAAAAAAGGGGAGTATATTCAAAGGGGGGGCGGGGGTATGGATTAAGGGGGAGTTTTGGTAAAAGAGAAGGGGAGTAGTAGTTAATAAATGGTTGATGTATTGGTGTTTGTGATTGCTGCAATGGTGCTTCTAGTATGTTAATCTTTATTATTATTGGAAGATCAGCTTTTATTTAGCTAATCTATATGATGTTTATTGTTTGTCTACTTGGGTAATATTTATTCTCTGAATATTGAAGCTTCATTGGATATATCAACAGCACAGGTTATTTGAAACTTAATACAATGGGTTCATGGATGGAACACGGTCCAAAAGAGCTTTTGGTAATTGTTTATTTAATTTTTATCTTAGGGTATTGTTTAGTAAATATACTAAGGGCCTTGAATAAAATTAATTTGTTTCTCTTATTTGCCCAAAGTGCCAAAGGGGGAGATTGTAAGTGTACAAATTTAGTACACATACATAAAAACCTTTGGATCATTTCCTATCATCTAATATTAATTTGAATGCCTATAAATTATTGGTTGATTGAGAATGGGAAGTCAGCAATGCATAAAGTATGAGGAATTCAAAATAAAATGTGTGGCCATGGTTCCTTGAAGATTATGGGATGCTAATTATATGGATCAAAGTGATGGATTAATTATAACTATAAAAGGAAGCCATCCCGTTGTGGAAAGCTACTGAATTGAGAACTACTATATTGAGAGGAAGGAAATTCTGCACAAAGCTATCATATTAATCTCTTTTATTATATTATTTCTTGAGGGTTTAAATATGAGCTGCACAGTCTGTACCTGGGTCAGCTGAAGCTTCGCTTGACGATTGTCACGGCATGCACGTACAATCCTGAGTAGATGTTAGGAAGGTGTTGTGGTAGTAACGGCTGGTAGCCTTTTGTACTTACCTATTGAATAACTCCTTGGTGAACATCTATAGTGGATTGGGCAGACGTGGGTTGCCCCGCAAATGTATGAGAAGTGCTCCGGACTGCGTAACAATTTCTTGTATTCTTGATTTATTTTCTGCAATTATTTTTCGTTATCTATTATTGATGAATGACTAAATTAATGGATATGATTATGAGTTAATATAAAATCAAGTAGAACATTAGTCTCGTCTTGCATTCAAGATTCACGGCGCTTTTTGAACCCCTTTCAGGTGGGCCCAGTGTTGAGAGCGCACGAGATTGATTAGTGCGTAGTTGCAGCGGTAGTTTCTAGATTTAGATTATACCTAGTTGATTGATGCTAATTACTTAGATTGATCTTTTGTCGGTACTTGGACACCGGGGCTTGTTTCCCCTAGTTTTAAGGTTGTTAATTGATGAAGTTTGACTTTGTTCAGATTGTCTTTTTTAGCCTGTGCAGTCACCGCGAGCGGTGACTGTGGCGGTAACACCCATTGGATGGTTTTGGTTGAATTAAGTTATTGAATCTTTCTTGTAATCTTGTTTAGCTTATCTTATTAAGTTAAGTATTTGGGATTTAGATTTAAGAAAAGCGGGGTGTTACATGTATACTCATAGGTCATTTTACATGTTAATCTAAACTGCTAATTTTTCAAATATCTTTTTTCTAACCGTTGATATAATTCGCTAGTCAAATTCGCTAATTGCGATTGTCAAGCAAGGACATTGCGAGGTAGTTTCCCACTTCAATTTATTTTGTGATTTGAATACTCTCTTTGTTAACAAATTCCTCAAGTAGTTAATATGATTGACTTTATTGATTATATATATATTTTTAACTTTTTCATGGTATTAATAAAATATTTGGTAAATAAATATATGGCATTATTCTGTATTATAACTTTGATATTTAATTTAAAAATAGTGCACAAATTAGATATTAGACAATGTAGTGAATATAATCAATTGATGAATTTGAATGTAAAGAATTTTTACATTGGAGAAAAATAAAGACAATATAACTAATGAAATTATTTCCCTTAATTAATTTATTGATAATGAATTTTTTTTTTAATAAAGACATTGTAAAGACAATGTAGCGAATATAATCAATTGATGAATTTGAATGTAAAAATTTTGATATTGGAGAAAATAAAGACAATATAACTAATGAAATTATTTCTCTTATTTAATTTATTGATAATGAATTTTTTTTTTTTGAATAAAAGCATTGTAGACACATAATTCTAAATTAAAGAAAGGCATATGTATTATTTTTTGTTGTAGCTACTAAATTATTATTTTAGTTTTATAAGAATAAAATAGAGTACTAATTATGCTAACGTCTATTGGGATGGGGTTCGAACCTAATCTTATTGAAATCAATGAGTAAGAATTTTATTGAAATCAATGAGTAAATTAACAGTGAACTAACATAAATTAACGAACCGGGTTGGACTTCCACCTGAAAGGTTGTGAGTTCGAACCTTAGTGGAGGTGTTATTAGCTCTTTGTGTTTCAATAGGTTGAGAAAGTATATGAACAGATACTACAATGTAATAGAGCTAGTAGCATTCAAAAAAAAAAACATAAATTAACGAAAAAGATAATATTTAACGGGAAACGTAACGGATAATCATATAATTAAAGATAAATTATGAAATCTTTAAAATATGATCAATATGAGTCATTCATTTAATTAAAAAATTTGACTGTCATTTTTTCTACCTATTATAGGCCTAACTCTCTTTGACTCTTATAGTATAGTAAATATATTACTAATTGTCTTAATAAACTTGTTATTATTAAATTTGGGCGGTTAATTATCAATATCCAATTTGTTTAGATTATTTTCATTATAAATTCTTGATACTTTCAATTCTTTTCCATTTCCCCCTTTTAAGTAAAATAACCTTATTATTAATTATTAATAAAAGTTTGGCTGGGAAACTACACAACGATTTTATTTTTATTAATACTATAAATAAATAAGAGATAAGAGAAGTATTATTTTGATTAGATTTTATCCCTAACCATTTGGACTTAACTAAATTTAGTCTAAAATGTAATATATGTTCTCATATGAAAGAAGGATGATGTTTGGTGTAAATGTGATATTTCAAAACGTTTAGATGAAATTTGATCAATTTGTAAACGTTAAATGATTAAAAGTAAAAATGTTGTTATACTAAAGAATCAAAAGCAATTATATATGTCAATAATAGATGTAAATTGGAGAAATGACCATATTGGATAATGGAACCTATTTCACAAGGTTGTCCATGGCCATGTCTGATTAGGGCGACGACAGATGACACCCAAGTTTTGGGGTCCATTTTTTTTTTCTTAAAGCTAGATATAATCTATTACTTTTATGCTTGATAATAATGTTTATAGAATTCAAAAGGTGGTTTTAATTAAAATTGAAAATAAAACTTTAAAAGAAATTGATATTTTTTATTTGTACATATATAATAATTTAAATAAAAGTTGGTCGAAATTTAACTAATAGACAAGACCCCCATTTTTAGGGGAGGGTACTGTATTCTTTCATATATACAAATGATGACATATAACTAGTACACAGATCATAACCAAGCAGGCTATGAATTTAATATTCAAGCTAAGACATAGTAAAATTAAAAATAGAAAGAGAAAGAGAAAGGTGTTTATTGTTAGTATTAATATAGCGCACACATAGACGGGCGGGATTGATATGATGAAGTGAAATGGAGGTTTTCTCAGCACTTGGGAATTGTAACCTTGCAGAGTTCATTGGCTTTCTTGGCAGCTGGGGACTTGATGATATACTCATTCAGAGTGGGACTCTTGACGTATTCGCAGAAGCAAGGCTTATGTTGATTAAGCCTCTCGCAGCAGAGTGGTGATGGGTTGGCATTGAGCGTTAAGGCGCTAAAGCAAGGGTCGAGCTGCTTCGCGTCGCAAGCAGCCAACGAAAATTGTGCTTCTCCCAAGAGAAGCAATACAACTGCTAGTGTGATGAGGTTAAAGGCCTTCATTTTTGTTAGCATTAATGCAATTGATCTGATCTGATCTGATAATATAATATAATCATCTCTCAAGGCCCCATATATATATATATGGACATCCAGTTAATGTGTAATAGGAAACTTGGGGCTATGATGCATCTTTGGCTTAGTGATTCGGAGAATTTATAGAGAGATTTTGGATGTTAATTAACCAATGGTAAATCTTACGTACAGCATGTTATTATTTACCTTTGTGCTTATGTTAGGCACCGTACCCTCATCTAATGGCTATGACAAAATGTTTAGTTAATTGGTTTGAAGCTTCATTGTTTTTTGGTTTATATATATATATATATATATATATATATATATATATATATATATATATATATATATATATATATATTGGTTCCTGTGAGGTCAGGTATTCTAGTGCGGTCAGTGCGGCATACACCATTAGGTATGCATAAGTAGTGCTGTCAATACGGGCTGGCGGGGCGGGGCGGGCCAAAGCCCGGCGGGCCGCGGGCCTAAACGGGGCGGGCCAAAAAAGCCCGCTCCTTAGCGGGCCTGGGTTTTGTTGGCCCGGACCGCCCCGCCTTTAGCCCGCGGGCTAGGCGGGCCCCCGCCTCAAAACTAATTTTTTTTTTAATTATTAACTTATTGGTTATTGTTTTGTTTTGCTAAATTTATCCAACTGGTATTCTGGAATTTAACGTAAAAAAAATTAACATAATCTACTCAATTCATTATTCACACACAGAAATGATAGAATCCACTCAATTCATTAAACTTTCGCATAGCAACACACAATTTAACATAAATGCAGAATGCAAAATGAATCAAACAAAATTGAAGTTGGAGTCTTGGAGAGTGGGACTAGGATTTGTTGTGGACTTGTGGGTTGTGGCGTCTGAACTCTCTATTCTATAATAATATCTAAAGTAATAAAGTGTAAATATTATATATAATATATAAAAATAAAATAAAATAAAAAAACAGGCGGGCTAGCCCGCGGCCCGCCAAGCCCGCGGGCCTAAACGGGGCGGGCCAAAAAAGCCCGCTCTTTAACTGGTTACTTGTTGGTAACTTTTTAAAAATGGTAATTGCACATTTTTAACAAGTTAACAGAGTTTAATTGAAGGCTTTTTTAGTTCGAGAGGTTAATTGCACTTTGCTATATAGTTAGAAGGTCTATTTGACCCTTATCCCTAATACTAATTGTACACGCGCATTGCGCGAATGAGTTAATGCCCAATGTTTAAAATGAAATTAATATTTGAAAGTATATCAATGCAAGATTATATATGAGAAGTTCATATATCTAAGTACTTTAATGTCGAATTTGTTTAGAGTTAATACCATCCGAGGTCCTCCGAGTATAGTGGTTTTGCCACGTTTAGTCCTAAACTTTCAAATTGACCATTCGTGGTCCTTCGACTTTCAAATTTAACCATTCGTGGTCCAAGTTAACCACCCAGGGTCCTTCAACTATTAAATTTTAACCAACCATGGTCCTTTCAAGAGGACCACGACTGGTTAAATTTTGAAACTTGAAGGACCATGGGTGGTTAACTTGGACCACGAATGGTTAAATTTGAAAGTCGAAGGACCATAGATGGTCAATTTGAAAGTTTAGGACTAAACGTGGTAAAACCACTATACTCGGAGGACCTCAGATGGTATTAACTCAATTTGTTTAATTAAATATGTAACTCATAGTATATTGAATACAATGTAATATAGGAGATTCATTATAATTGTTACTAATCTTTTTTTTTTTAAATAGTAACCAAGTATTTTTAATATATTTAATACCAAATGTTAGATATATTAAATATTATATATTTAGTATAATATATATTAAATATAATATAATATATCTATAAGATATATTAAATATAATATATTTATATATTATATTTATATATACTAGTATTTTCGCCCGTGCGATGCACGGAATGAATTTGTTATAATATATTAAAAATATTTAGATTGATATATAATTATTTAAATTAGAACATCAAATATTATATAGTGCAATTGAAAATATGGTTTGGATTATTTATGTGTTTTGATGTTATCATTGTTTGAATTTGAGCAAATAATTGCTCAAATTAATAGCTAATGTGTAGATGTAAGCATGCAGTGATGTAACTTTGGAGATTTTATTTATCATTATTTAGTATTTTTATTTATATAAATTAGGCAAATGTGTTCGTTCTCTAGCAACTCAGTTATAAGAATGAATTGCTATCTTAGTTCTTTTGTATGGAATATACTAGTTTTTTACGCGCATTGCGCGATTGGGATAATGCCCAATTTTTTTTTTTTTTTAATAAGTACTTTAAAGTATATTAAGGCAGGATTATATTGAAATTGTTCATGCATAGATAATTGAAGGTTGAATTTGCGTATTTAAATAGGTAATTCTTCTCCCAAAGGTTGGGTCTCCAACCCGAGAGAGCATTATGGGAGGTTGTAAATGCTGATACGCACAAGGAATCTGCCCACTTTGGACATAATTCCCGCACTGCCGCCGCCGAGGTTCAAACCTTGGCCTCTTCTCCCAAATACTACCCACTAAACCATTGAGCTAAGCCGGTGCGGGTTAAATAGGTAATTCTAAGTTTACAAATGCAAGATAATATAGTCAAGATTGATTATAATTGTCAATAAAATAATTGTATAGGTATGGTTGAAACGAAATACGGAACATAAGGGAGAACAAATAAAAATTAGGGCATAAAATATTAAATATATACTAATATTGTTTGAGGAGATTCCGACATTAGGATTTGTGGTTAAGTTCTATTAAGACTTTAATATTAGAATTAGATTAATGGTGTAGTTATAATTCTATATTAGACTTTAATATTAGAATTAGACTAACGGTGAATTAACGGAAAAATTAAATGGATAATCATATAATTAAGGATAAATTAGAAAATCTTAAAAGAAAAAAGTTAAAACCTGAACAATATGAACCATTCATTTGATTTAATAATTTGGCGGTCATTTTTTCTACCCAATGTTAATAATTAAATAAATTCGCTAGTCAAATCCGCTAGTATAATCCGCTAACGCTAACCCCGAAAAATAAAGACAATATAACTAATGAAAATATTTCTTTTAATTAATTTATTGATAATTAATAATTTTTTTTTCACTGAATAAAGACATTGTAATGATAATGTAGCGAATATAATCAATTAATAAATTTGAATATAAAAAATTTTTTATATTGAAGAAAAATAAAGACAATATAACTAATAAAATTATTTCTCTTAGTTAATTTATTGATAATGAATAATTTTTTTTTTTTGAATAAAGGCATTGTGGACACATAATTATAAATTAAAGAAATGCATATGTATTATTTTTTGTTGTAACTACTAAATTATTATTTATATAATTTAATAAGAGTAAAATAGAGTACTAATAATGCCAACTTTGATTGGGATGAGATTCGAACCTAAGACCTTTTTCTATTGAAATCAATGAGTAAGTTAACGGTGAACTAACGGTAATTCTTAAAATTTTTAACGAAATTAGTAACGGTGTGTGGGTATTTTAGGAAATTTTAGTGTAAAATTTAAATCTGATCAATCTTTCAATCAATCTGAGCCATTCATTTGATTAAAATCTGTGACCACCATTTTTTCTACCCATTATAGGCCTAACTCTCTTGGGCTCTTATTAGTATAGTAGATAGTAGATATATTTTTGTCTACATATAATATAGCAATTTTGTCATTTAAAAAAATCATAATATCAACGATTGTATTTATACATTATTGAAATCTCTTTGTAGACGACATCGGTAGTAGCAACGCAATCCTGTCCTTCATCGTATAGAGCTAACACCTTCCGTCCATCATGCTCGGGTGAAAATATATAATGGTAGAGTATTAGTTAATTATCGACCATTTTATATTTTAAGTCAATTAGTAATATCAAATTCATTTTCAGCAAATTATTCTTTTATATTTTTAGTCAATTAATCAATTAGAATATCATATGCATTGATATTTTTACCTAATATTCGTTCCATTTTTAATTGATGATGTATAATATTATTATTGAAATATTTTCGTTTTATTGTTAATTTATCTTTAATATTGTTTAAAATATGCATTTACTATTTATGATGTAGAATTATTATTGAAATATTTGCATCAAATTTTAATTTCCGTTTCATTTTTAATTAAAATGCAATGATTTAACCTTTTATTTTTTTCATATTAATCAATTATGGATCATTTTTTTTTTTTTTTTGCAGTCAACTATTAGTATTCATTTCTTTTTATATTTTTAGTCAATTTGTAATGTCATATTCATTTTCAACCAATTATTCTTTTTTTTTTTTTCACTCAATTAGTCAATTAGCCAATTAGAATATCATATGCAATGATATTTTTACCCCAATTTTTGTTCCATTTTAATTAATGATGTAGAATATTATTATTGAAATATTTTTGCTTCATTTTTAATTTTCGTTGCATTTTTAATTTACCTTTACTATTGTTTAAAATATGTCTTTATTATTGATGATGTAGAATATTATTATTTAAATATTTCTTTTTCATTTTTAATTTACTTTTACTTGATGATATAGAATATTATTATTAAAATATTTTCGTTCCATTTTAACTTTCCATTTTATTGTTTAAAATTGTGAAAGATTTATGACATAATTGTGATTTGATGTATTATACTGTATAATATTATTGTGAAAAATTAAAATGCAATGATTTAACCATTTTTTTTTTCTGTTTTAGTCAATTATGGATCATTTTTTATTTTCAGTCAATTATTAATATTCATTTCCTTTTCCAATTAACCTAACTTCAATTCCTTTTTATTTCATTTTTAATTTTCAGTGAATTATTAATATTCATTTCTTTTTTTTTTCAATTTATCTAATTTTCATTCTATTTTTAATTGGTGATGTAAAATATTATTCTAAAATATTTATGTTCATTTTTTTCATTATTTTTTTTTTAATTTACCTTTACTATTTACTATTGTTTGTGCAGGAAATCAAGTAAATAGGATTTTCTTTTTAATTATAGTATAGATTTGACCGTAAGGCTGTATCATATATATAATTATATATATGAATTATTTATATTATAAATTGTTTAAATTGGTTATATAGGGTATTATGTTAGTACGTGAGAGCATTGAATATGGAAATAATATTACCAAGATTTTAGTTAATTTCTATTTTACATTTGTTTACAAAATAAGTTGTATTAAATTAGTTGGTGATAAACATCCAAAAATTCTACACGGTAATACCATACATAATATTACCAATTATGTTATTATGTTATTACCTAATTAATTAATGTCTTTTCCGGTATTATAAATACGTAAAAAAAATACAGAGAATTTACAAACAATAATATTACCAAAAATATTATTATATTATATAATATAACTAATATGTCTTTTCTATATGGTATTATGTTATTACGTTAATACGTGAATATGGAAACAATATTACTAAGATTTTAGTTAATATCCATTTTACATTTGCTTACAAAATAAGATTTATTAAATTAGTTGGTGAAAATACAGCTACGCATGAAAGATGAATTCAAGTGACAGTTTATAGTTCTGTATGTGCACATGCACACATGTTTGAAGGCTCAAAAGAATCTTCTAGAAATGTAAAAAAAGATTTACTAAAGATAAGTACAATTTCAACTAATTTAATAATATTAATTTCTATTTTCTATTATATTATAATTATTTTCTACTATATTATAATTCTATTTACTATTATATGTGAATCATTTATTTTTTAAGTTAAACGAAAGAAACTGTGATTACAGAGAGGAAAATTGTAGTGAGGGCTCTTAATTGTTTTCACCGCTTCAAGGATGATGAATTTTGTTCATATGAAAATAATATAGTACGTACTGATGTAGGTTGATTATTTATAATATATCTAGAAGTAAAATTTGAATACTTTATATATATCTGCAGTATTGAACCTTTAATGTGATATAAGAAAGAAATAATCGGATGCCTTTATTTGGATGCTCTGAGACTATTACAATGCTCCATCACTTTGCAAACATGTACAACTTTGACTTTATTTTATACGTTAGATTATACTTTGCTTATCCTTTGAATTTTAATGTATTATTTTAAGCTAATTTATTTATTAACATTAAAAATACATTTTAAAGTGTGACAATTTATATTAATAACTCATTTTAAAAAGTAGCAAAAGATGATTAGAAAATTTGATGTCACTGCATCAATTTTTTTTAAAAAATATTTTATTTTATTGCTAAGTTTTACCTCAATCATCTCATAAATAATTAAATATCAATAATGTTTCTTAGAGGGGTCTAATCAACACATAAACTGAAAACAAAAAAATGACAATCATAAACGAAATATGTACAAAATTAAATGATAAAAACATTATGATAATGATTAAGACATAATAAATTTACCTTCCCAGAAAATCACAAAACTCTGAAAATCCTGATTGCAAAGGAGTTGTGTATCAAGAGTTACATATCTTGACATAACCGGCTAATAAAAAAAGAACATTCATTACTTGTCCTTATTCAAACACTTTCATATATAAAGAAAAATTAAAACACTTGTGTTTAGATTCACTCTTCATATCATTCTTAACTCTACACAATTGCATAAGAACAACCAAAGGATTTGCAAGGCCATAATTAAAAAAAAAAAAAAAAGGTTTCAACTCTTAGGTATATGTTGATCTCACACTGTAGCCTTCAATTGATTGTCCCTATAAACAAATAAACTATTTAATAAAAAATACATATGCAAAATACAATAAAAATGACAAAATTATATAATTTACTTTGTATACACGTACAATTAGAAAATAAATAAGTTAAGAAGGCTTCCCTGCAATGATCTTCCCTGCACACCAATCACCATCTAATAGCTCTGAAAGTCTTCAATGGAGAAATATCCTGGGCAAAGATAAACATTGGAGTCGTAGAAAAAAACAAAATTGAAAAAAAAAATACCTCTTGATCGTGAAACATGCACTCTCTAGATTTAATGGAATCACTCCCCTTTCTCTATGGGACTACATATAGGTGCATGCACACCAATTGAAATCTAATAGCTCTGCAAGTCTTCAATGGAGAAATATCCTGGGCAAGGATAAACATTGGAGGATTTGGAGCCGCAACAGTTGTATGTTAAGTATGCATATCTATATCTCTATATATAATTACTCAATATAAATAAATGAATAAATGAATAAATGAATATAAGGAAAAATATTACCAATTAATATATTTACCAATTAGGTTAATACGTGAATATGGAAACAATATAATATTATAAATAATAAATTTTAATTAATTTCTATTTTACATTTAGTTACCAAATAAGTTTTTACTACAAAAGTTTGGGCGGGGAAAATGAAATAGGAGGATTTTACTTATATATATATATATATATATATATATTATATATATATATATATATATATATATATATATAATATATATATATATATATATATATAGATTGAGAGAAAGAGAGAGAGAGAGAGGAATTGAATATAATGGATAATGTTTATTTGATTTCCACGATTGTGCTCATTATACCAGCAATCTGCAATCTTATGTCCATACTTGCCACAATTGTAGCAATGAAATGGAAATTTACCTTGTTTGGTATTACCTACACCTCTTCCTTGGTTGAGTTACCATGTCCTCCTCCGGATCCTTGGTTGAAGTTACTACGACCTCTTCCACCAGAACCTCCTCTTCTCTTCCAGGAACTCTAAGTTTGCAGGTCGTTGAGAAAGTTGTAGATAATTGTTGAAAGATGACCTCTAACATAATCTACAGAAACAGTAGATACGTATTTTACTCGTCTTATTGATATGGTGAATATAAGATGATTTATATAGGAGATTACGATGTAAGATCGGTGGCAGTGGTTGAAAAAGTTCTACGAACATGCCTGATGAAGTATGACCATGTGTGGCTTCAATGCACAGTGAGTCAACAGCAAAACCTGGAGTTCTTATCAATTGCAGAGGCTGAATTGTATGCGTAAAAGTTCATATTGACAGGAATTGCAGTCCAAATTGTCGAACATTAAGCAAAGAAAGCTTTGAAGAAGGCGCAAGTGCACGGCCATTTTTTTTTTTTTTTTTTTTGTTTTTTAATTTTTTTTTTTTTTATTTCTTTTTTCGGCTTAATGTGACTGTGCAGCTAATCAAAGAGGTGGAGGATCTGGTAAGGGTCA
>NW_017619494.1:0-46837 GCF_001879475.1 Ipomoea nil
GAGGTGCAACATTTACACTATGGGAGGGCATTATATTTACCATTTGGAAAATTGAGGGCAACATTTACATCACTAATAATTCAAGGGTGATATTTTATAATTGACATATTATGGAGGGGCATAAATTAAAATTTTCCCTTTTAAAAAATTATTCATTATAAAAAAAAAAGAGTTAATTACCAAAATGGTCCCTTGACTATAGTGAAATTACCAATTTGGTCCTTGACTATTTTTTAACCAATTAAGTCCTTCAACTTTAAAATTTTAACCAATTTGGTCATCCGTTAGTTTGACCGTTAGTCAACGGTTAACTTGGGACCAAATTGGTAATTTCTCTATAGTCAAGGGACTATTTTGGTAATTAACTTTAGGGGTGGCAATTCGGTTTAGTTTTCTCGAATCGAACCGTACCGAACCGAACCGAAGTAATATACCGAACAACCGAACGATATTGAATTCTTGTATACCGAACGATTCGATAAAAATCCGATCCAATCTGAATTGTTCGGTAAAAAATTGAACTGAACCGAATACAGTTTGATTTTTTTAAAAATATAATATAATAATAATAATAATAAATAAATAAATAAATAAATATAAATAAATAAAAAGTAAATCCAAGTCCCTTACTGCTTGCTCTGTCGTTTAGCTCATATTTTCACGGGTATCTCTCGTAAATGTTTTATTTGATTTCTTTATGGTTTGTTATCAAAAGTTCTATATTATGTGTTATGATGTTTACATAGTCCATATCCAAAGTCTAATATAAGAATTCAATATCGTTCGGTTGTTTGGTATATTACTTCGGTTCGGTTCGGTACGGTTCAATTCGAGAAAACTAAACCGAATTGTCCACCCCTAAAGTTAATTACCAAAATGGTCCTTGACTATAGCAAAATTACCAATTTGGTCCCAAGTTAACGTTGACTAACGGTCAAACTAACGGAGGACCAAATTGGTTAAATTTTTTAAAGTTGAGGGACTTAATTGGTTAAAAAATAGTCAAAGACCAAATTGGTAATTTCACTATAGTCAAGGGACCATTTTGGTAATTAACTCTAAAAAAATTAAAAACAGATCTAATTTCATTAGTTATATTATCTTTATTTTCTACAATTCAAAGATTCATTACCTTCAAATTTATTAATTAATTTATTATATTCCATAAACATTTGGCAATCCAGTCAGCAAAAACTTGGAGTTAACCTGTTAAAAATGTTAATTGCTTTTTTTTTTTTCTTCGAGTTCAATGGCTTATTTGGGGGTTATTTGAGTTCGATAACTTAATTGATGTTTCTCAAATAATTTAGTAGCTTATTTGTACTTTATCCCAAATATATAAAACTAATAAATAATGTTAAAGGGATATATTAATATGTGGCATCCTTCTTTGGATACTATGGATCTAGCTTTATCAATTCGCTTATAAAATATAAAATAATAAATATGTGATGTCATTAAAAACATTTATTTTAAAATATCAAAAATTTTAGTTGAGCACGGCGAATAATTCAAGTTTTTAATTAGAGTTAGGCTAAAAACTTTTAAATCAAATAACAAAAAAGACCTTATAACTTATAAGTCCAAACTGATAAACTCGATGGCGTGACAGGGTAGCTTTAAAGTAACATCCCTATATATGCTCACTCTTTTTGGGTTGGTACAAGCTTGTAGTACTTTATCATATTTTTTGAGAGGAAATGTTGCAAAGACAACAACCTCTCTGTAATATATCCTTTCCACCTCAACGTAGAGAACTCATCAATCAAAAGAAAAAATTTAGGTGTCATTTAGAAGAATGTCAATTTGTGCGGATGAACCAAACACCCTAGCTTTATAGGCCTACGTATACATTTTAGTTACTCATTAAACAAACATGACTAATTACTCACACGCCAAGTTTAATAAAAGTTAAACACTATTTAAAATTATAGCCTTATTTCTCGATGTTAAGTTATTTACGTATCTAAACAAAACACTTTAATTTACAAAAAAGTCACAAAGGTGAGCTCCATTACTTCGAGGGATTGTTTCACACTATAGCGGTGAGATTCGATCTCATATTATTGTTTTCAAACTTCATTCATGTGACCAACTGAGCTGTTCATACAGATTTGTTATTTGAATGTGTGTTCCAAGTAAAATTAACCTTGTGGTCATAACCGATAAAGGAGTAAAATGAGGTAATCCAATCTAAGTTGTACATAAATAACCAGTTCAAATTAAAAGATCAATAAACAGGTTAATGGGCAGTTGGTACCGTAAAGTTACAAATTATAATTACGTGACTATACTAAGCAATGGAAAATATAAGTAGCTAAAAGAAAACAAAACTTGAGTTATTTCTCTTTATTTAAAAAAAAAAAAAAAAAAAACATTACAAAAGTTGATTTGCTATTTCCAGTAAAATCTGTTTAAATTTCACACTTCAAACTTAAAAAGACTCTTTGACGTTGGACGCAAGACAGGGTGACCCTTTTTCTTATCTTTTATTCTTTTTTTATTATTTAATAAAGATAAAGACAAACTTAGCACTGAAGATTACTCAGAAATATTTGGAATTTCTGATTTTTAATTACCGCAAACTATATATTGTCTTGTTTCGTCGATACCGCCGACAAAGATTGCCCAATGCCCTTTGCATTTTGTTCCATACCCTACATATTTCATTATTTAAAAAAGCAATTAATTATAAGATATATTTCTTTTCTTGTTATAATGTTAATATAAGTAGCTAATTTTCCCTTTTTGCCGGAGATTAGTCCTCGCTTTTATATTAGGCCTTACCAAGTAATAAAATTTAAATTTTTACTTTAATTTTACATTTTTTTTTTACTACCGAATAACAATTCCTTTAGTTCCTAATTTTTTCCTTGCAACCAAACGTTTGTTAGAGTTTAATAGTTATAATTTGCTTTTAGAGTACACTTAGGCTCTGTTTGGCAAACCTAGCTGAAAAGCTATAAGCTGGCAATTTATATCCTACACCACGGCGTACATTGCACTATGCGCCCAGATGCAAAACGACGTCGTTTTAATTATTTTTTTTTTTGAAATTTCCCGCCCCAGTGAATGGCAGTAGGCTTTTCTTTAAAAAAAAACCCGCTGTTCAAGAATGTACATAATGTTATACTTGAATACACATAATGTTATACATGAATACACATAATGTTATAACAAAATATACATACTCTTTTTAAAAGATAATACACATAATCTAACATAATACATAATAAACATAAACTTTTAACATAATACACATCAACTCTTAACATAATACACACAAATTTTCTGATTCGGATGTACATAATTGTATAAAAATAATGTACATAATTGTATAAAAAATACACATAACTGTATGAACCAATACACATAACGTTGTGAACGAATACACATAACGTTGTGAACGAATACACATAATCTCAGCAACTTCCTACCGCGCCTCCCAACACGACTCCAAAACGACGTCGTTTTGGGAGGCGCGCGGCGCACAGTGCTATGTGCGCCGTGGTGTAGGATATAACGATTGCTATAAGCTAGGAGCTGATAGCTGAAAATGAGCTGAAAGCTGAAAAGCTA
The DNA here is from genome assembly GCF_001879475.1 of Ipomoea nil. Classification (NCBI taxonomy): domain Eukaryota; kingdom Viridiplantae; phylum Streptophyta; class Magnoliopsida; order Solanales; family Convolvulaceae; genus Ipomoea; species Ipomoea nil. Next base: position 3,580 of record NW_017619494.1, read on the forward strand.
TAAGCTCGGAGCTGAAAATTGAAGAGCTGTTAAGCTAGCTGTTATGATTGAAAGTGTTTGGTAAAATTAGCTTTTTGGTAAACTGATAAATGTAAAAAGACTAAAAAGGACATCTTCATAAAAATTTAAATTAATTTGTTTACATATTAAAATTTAATAGTTTGTCTTCCAAAAAAAAAGTAAACATTTTTTAAAATAAAACTATTAGCATGATCATGATCTAGCATCCCATAATGAAGTAGAAATATTGTCATTGGTTGAAACCATATTGCTAATTTAAAAATAATAATAATAATAATAATAATAATAATAATAATAATAATAATAATAATAATAATAATAATAATAATAATAATAATAATAATAATAATAAGCTAAAGATGAAGGGATTGATGTGAAAGTTGGGATAGGGGAAGAGAAAGGGTTTTAATTCATAAGGTTAAAATATGTCATTACTTTAAAATAATAAGGGTAAAGATGGAAAAAAAGTTAGGAAGCTAGTAGCTTATTTTCAAAAGCTACCTAAAGTAGCGTTCCAAAATAAGCTTTTATTTTAAGCTAGGAGCTTATTTTGGGAACATTACCAAACAGAGCTTATAGCTTATTAGTAGCTTAAAATAAGCTATAAGCTCCTAGCTTAGCGTTGCCAAACAGAGCCTTAGTAACAATATAAATGCTATGTTTGGCAAATTTAGCTGGAGAGGTAGCTGAAAGCTAAAAAGGAGCAGAAAGCTGAAAAACTATAAGTTAGGAGCTAAAAACTGAAAAGCGATTAAGCTAGTTGTTGTGCTTGGAAGTGTTTGGTAAAATTAGCTTTTTGATAAGCTGATAAATGTAAAAAGACAAAAAAAGATATCTTCATAAAATTTAAACATATTAAAATTTAACATTTCGTCTTCAAAAAAAAATAACATTTTGAAATAAAACTATTAGCATAATCATGACCTAGCATCCTATAATGAAGTAGTAATATTGTTGCAAATCTCCTTCATCTAATAATAATAATAATAATAATAATAATAATAATAATAATAATAATAATAATAATAATAATAATAATAATAATATTTGTGGTGAAACTTGCGGATAAAGGAGAAGAGAAAATGGTTTTAATTGAGAGGTAAATGATGTCATTTCTTTAAAATAATAAGGACAAAATTGAAAAAAAAAAAAAAAAAAAAAAGAAGAAGAAGTTAAGAAGCTAGTAGCTTATTTTGAAACGCTATCTAAAGTAATGTTCCAAAATAAGCTCTTATTTTAAGCTACGAGTTTATTTTGATTAACATTACCAAACATAGCTTATAGCTTATTAGTAGTTTAAAATAAGCTATAAGCTCCTAAATAAGCTCTGCCAAACAGACTCAAAATACACAAAATACACCCAACAATAATATAAAATGCACCTAACGATATCATTAGTTGCATGCACTGAGTATGAAAATTATTCAACTCAAAGTTCACCTTTTAAAATTTATGATATTTTTTTAAAAAATTTGGTTTAGGGGTTCGCTTTTATGTATTTAAGAGTTTAGTTTTAGATTTAGTTTTCTAGATTTATCAATAGATATACTATGTAGTTTAACGGAGTTTGGGTGACGAGGGAAACCTACGAGGGTGTGTATTGATGAGTAAACTCCGCGTTATGATCTTAGTTGACAAATGACCACATAGAGGTAAATTACAATTGGTTGCTCAATATTGATCGGCTCAAACCAAGAAGGCCAATTAGATCATTCTCGTTGAGAGTTAAACTTATAATTAATCCAGTTAACAAATTGACCAACTTAGATGGATTTACCCTATACTATACATGTAAAGAGTTTAAATTAAGAATTTAAGAGAGCGTTTAAATTATTAGGAAAATTTTATGAATTTTATTAAAGTCTATGAAAATCTATATGTCAAACATACTTTTACTGACTTTTGAATACTTTTTCGTTGAGTTTCTACAATATTCTTACCCCAAAGACTGAATCCCCAGCCCTAAGGGCCCCCCACCTCCGACCCGACAGAGCTTGTGGGAGGATGTAAATTGTTGGTTTTTGGGTTTTCGGGCCCAAGGAGGTCCAACACAACCTTGGTCGGTGGATTCACCTTTCACATGATGTTTATAGAAAAATAAGTAGAAAAATATAACTCAATGCTTTTGTACGTGGAAACCGAAAGGTGAAAACCACGGGCCTTTTTGGGCGGTGACAAGCCTAATTCCACTATGTATTTTGTAGGTGTCTTTGTACATACTTGTAGGGCTATTCTCTACACAAAGTGTTGTGTTTCTAATAATATAGCAATAATAATATAAGAAGAGTGATGGAATGGTGTGGAAGAGTCCTTCCATTTGTATGGATGAGTGGTGGAGCCTTCTTGGTATGTTGTGGAATGAGGCCTTCTTGGGAGAGTAGTTGTGGGAGAGTGATAGTAGTCTTCAAGTGTGTAGGAAGAGTGCTTGGGAGAGTCCTCCTATGTGTGTATGAGTGAGTGGATCCCCCCCCCCCCCCTTTCTTCTTGTCTTCTCCTCCTTTTATAGCTAGCCCATCCCCAAAAGTGTCCGTTGGACCATTTAGTAGGGTAGTTAATAGGTATTAACTTGGTTATTAGTGGGGTAATAAGTGGGAGACTTAATAGGTAGCCTTTATTTGGGGGTTATGGATGAGGTAGATAAATAGGACTTTTAAGGGTAGATAATTAGGAATAACGGCTAGTTAGTCCAACCCTCTACCCGTGCCGACCTCCGGGTCGAGCCGACTCCCGGGCCAACCGACTCCTCGGTTTGGCTCGTATCTCTTTTGGGCTTGCTCCATTTTCTTCTTGGGCTTCCCTTCTTTGTCTGGGCTTTATCTCTTTTCTTCTTGGGCCCCGAGCCCACGGGGTTCACACCCCATCATAAATCACGGTGACTCAATGGGTTAGTAGGCAGGGCCAAATGCCGGTGCGCACAAGGAATCTGCCCACTTTGGACATAATTCCCACACTGCCGCCGCCGAGGTTCGAACCTTGGTTTCTACAATATTCTAAAAATAGTACTCCGTATCATAGCTATTTATTAAGACGTGTAGTATTTCATTGTTGGTGCCTTGGTGAGAAATGATTTAATTGGTGATTTTAATTCATCGGTCTTGATTGATTTAGAGATTTTGAAATTTATTTTAGAATTGTAATCTTAATAATTGAATATTTTACTTCATAATTTCTTTTAAAAAAACGTAAATGTACTTTTTTTCTTTTTATACAAATAAAATTAATATATAAAAAATATATTATTACCCAACTCTAATTGAGATCTTTTAAATGACATTGATATTAATTTTTTTTTTTATATTTTTAAGTAACCTAAATTTACACTGACAGTGATTTAATATAATTATAGCTTAATTAAAAAAAAAACAAAAAAAAAAACCAATATTTCTATTTTTTTAAATAAAAATATCATTTAAAATTTTTAATGATATATTTTTATACTATTGCATTAGAGGACGACACATGGGTGTTCGTCACGCGCGTCCCCGACTCTACATCCGACGTGACATATGTGACAGGGTGGCAGGGGAATATGATGGTGATAAATACAAAAGGTGGTGAAATTCATAGTGCTTATGTGCTAGAATTGAAGAGTAAAAAATGGACGAAAGTAAAAATCCCACGTAAGTATCGCGGTTATGTTCATTTTGATTATTATTGTCATATACACATCTAAAAGGAACAATTTTATTTTGTCCTTAAATTAGCTTGATAAGCACTCTTCTTCTTCTACTACTTTTTATTTATTTATTTTTTAATATATTCATCTTAGATGATTGAGATTCAATATATGTTTTATTTATTTATTTTTTAATATATTCATCTTAGATGATTGAGATTCAATATATGTTTCACGATGTGTTATATTTCGTAGCAATAGATAGAGAAAATATAGAACATATACTACCTTGTAATCCAAAAGTAAAAATATGATGCATTTCAATTGTTTTAAGTTTCTATTAGAGATTTGTACAAAACAAAATGTGACATTGAAAGTTATGCATTACACGTGGCAAAAATAATTCTTGAGAATTAATTGTTGAAATTACCCAATAATTGTTTGAATTGACTAAAGCGAAATAAGTAAAGTTAAGTAAGTCAAGTACTATATAATGCGATGACTTGTTACTATTAAAGTTGATATATAGATATTAAATTGGAGGTATTTCATAAAAATAAATAAATAATATACTTTTTAAAGTTTTAGTTCCTTATTAATTTTTTTTTTTAAAACTCATAATCTATTCATGCTATGCATGAAAAAAATTAGAGAAACTAAAATAATCTTTAAAAAAATAAAAACTTTATTGTATATATATTCACACCCACACAAAATGTACTATATATTTAGTATTTTGGGTTTCAAAATGTTTGAGAATTGGAATATATCTTCTTTTTTTTTTTTTCATTAGAATTCAATTTCACTATAAATTTATACTAAATAGAATTTGTTAATAATTTTAAATCTATCTAAAAGTCTCACTCAAACTATTTTTTCGTTCATATGATTTATATTTAGAAATAAACACAATATTAGTGCAATTTCACTATAAATTTTCACTAAATAGAATTTGTTAATAATTTTAAATCAATTTAAAAGTCTCACTCAAACTATTTTTCCGTTCACATGCTTTATGTTTGGAAATAGACACAATATTATTAGTGCAATTTCACTATAAATATGCACCAAATAGAATTTGTTTATAATTTTAAATCTATTTAAAAGTCTCACCAAAACTATTTTTCCATTCACATGGTTTATGTTTGGAGATAGTCACAATATTAGTGCAATTTCACTATAAATTTGCACCTGCAAATAGGATTTGTTTATAATTTTAAACCTATTTAAAAGTCTCACCCAAACTATTTGTTCGTTCACATGCTTTATGTTTGGAGATAGACACAATATTAATGCATTATATTTTTATTGCTCAAAAAATTTAAATATTTAGAATGTCACAAAATTTGTCTATATATCGATTGTCTATTAATCAACTTTTTTGTCTATCAATTTTATTAAGTGATTTAAAAAAAAAAAAAATCTAATCATAATAGTCTATGATTAAAATATTTAATAATTTTTGAAATGAATTTTGATTAGCACATAATAAAGAGCTAAACAAAGCTCCAACACATGTCCAGCCAACCTGAGAAAGAAACTCCGAAAGAAACTCCCTCCAACCGTGACAGCGGTAGCTAGCATAGACTCATTCCAAACCTGCTGGGAATAATCACACAAAATATATAAATGCATGCATGCATCATATCCTCATTTTGACCCCCACACTTTTGGACATGAGAGCTTCACATAGTTACATCCACCCTTTTTTGGTATAAATTTGTGGTGCTACAAAACACATCATTTAGTGCTCTCTAGAGGAAGGTCCGGCCTCCATTTGAGAGGGATGTTCAATTTTCAAAGTTTGGTCCAACTCTTAAAATCAACAGGTTGCAAATCAAGGTCCCCCGTTATGGTTCTATAACCATTTTTGACATTATAACATTTCTAGGATCTCCATACCAGTAGCATGAATCCTCATAATTCGGGCGCAATGGTAAACATGCATGTAATACGATCAATGTCACAAGGCAGGAAAATTTCTTAACAGAGATAAGTCCAAGTCTGCTTGGTGGGATCAATTAAACCTGTCATCCTAGTACCCAGGGACGGAGCCAAGAGGGGCAGCTGCTCCCCCTCCCCCCCACACCCCACCCCCATGCACCCCATATATAATTTTTGTATGTATATATGTATATATAGTACATGTGTTAGTATTAGTAAAATAAAACTAGGAATAAGGGTCAAATAGGCCACTGAACTGCACACGAAAATGCAATTGAACTTAAAAAATCTACAATTGGGTCCCTAAACTAACCAATTTCATTCAATTTGTCCATTTTTCAAGTTTCTCAAGTTGCTAACAAGTTACCCCTCCACCTAGGATGCATATGTGTCATTGTTTTAAATATAATTTATTTTTAAATTAGTTTTTTTAATATTTAATAAATAAAAACTAAAATAATTTATTTTTAAATTAGTTTTTTAATGTTTAATAAATAAAAACTAAAACAATTTTTTTTGAATATAAAATAATTTGTTAAGACGGCTTGGATTTTATTTTCAAAAAAACAAATTATTTTAATTTTTATTTATTAAACATTAAAAAAAACTAATTTAAGATTTTTTTAAAAAAAATTAATTTTTTTTTTAAATGCCACACATGCATCCTAGGTGGAGGGGTAACTTGTTAGCAACTTGAGAAACCTGAAAAATGGACAAATTGAATGAAATTGGTTAGTTTAGGGACCCAATTGTAGGTTTTTTAAGTTCAGTGGCCTAATTGCATTCTTGTGTGCAGTTCAATGGCCTATTTGACCCTTATTCCAATAAAACTATTAAATGTTAACAAGAGTTGGTTGAACACATGTTGAGTTATGATAAAGGATAGGGGATTGAATCTTGGCATTAACATAGTTTTATACTTGGCTCAATAACAGTTTTTTTAACTCCCTCCCTATGTTTTCAACACAGTTACGTTTTTAATACCTTTTTAATATTTAATACACACACACACACACACACACACACACACACACACATATATATATATATATATATATATATGTGTGTGTGTGTATATATATATAACATTCTTTTATATTAATAATGAGATGTGTTTTTTTATTTAAATTATCTCTTTTGTTTTAATGTTTCGCCTTTACTGAAAAAAAATTCAGAATTCGTCCCTACTTCTTCGCCCCCTCAACCGAATTTCTTGCTCCGTCCCTGCTAGTACCACAGAGATAATGTGGCATTATGGTCTGAATCATCTTATTTGAATCACCATGTAACCAAGGATCACCCCAAGCCATAGTTTTAGCATCATTCACAATTCTATGTCTTACCCCACTACAAATAAGCTCATGAGCAACCATAATACTACTCCGAAAAAAATAGGGACCGGACGATTGCCTAAAGAGACATCAATAAAAGAGGAGTTAGGAAAATACATTGCTTTATGAACGCCTACAGCCAGTGAATGTGGCTTAGTAAGAAATCTCAACCCTTTGTTTCCCCAACATAGCTAAGTTAAAACCATGCAATCTTTAAAACCCAAAACCCCAAACTTCTCAGGGATACCCAAGCAATCCAATGAATACCTCTACCATTTGCACCACTAGAACCCCACCAAAACCGGTTCAACTTTATTCTCAATATATGAAAAAACAACACGTATATTCCTTCCTACAAACGCAGTGAAGCCCCGAATACTTACCAAAATTAGCAGATTGAGCAACACCAAGTAAACTTGTTACACAAGATCTTCCTCAGAAGTGTTTTTACTAAAACAAACATGTGACTTATGAAAATTGACAGCTTGGCTAGAAAGGTACTCATAGGTATGTAGGCTTTATATTGCTTTACTTCCTGAGCATTGATTTTAAAGAAAAGTAAATTGTCATCTGCGAAAAATAAGTGTGAGATCACAGGTGCTCATCTTGTTAGTTGTTACCCTAAAACCATGAATAGCTCCTGAATTCTGAACCTGTTGTAACAAAAATAAAGACATTTAGCACAAATGATAAACACATAAGGAGACAAGGGATCCCCTGTCTCAAACCACGTGAAGGGATCCCCTGTCTCAAAAAACATAATATAATTAATTTACTTAAAAAAACTAAACTTAAAATATTAATTGACATGGCATTTTACGTGAAATTCTACGTGGCAGGTGACTTAAAGGTAACATGCTATTATAGGTCAAATATGTTAATTGCACTATTTTAACTAATTTAAGGGTTTAATTGAAGGTTTTTTTTTTTTTTTTTTTTTTTTTTTAGTTCAAGAGTCTAATTACACTTTAATATATAGTTAGGGTCTATTTGACCCTTATCCCTTTAATTAATTACCTTTGAATGAGTCAATCCCATCTCACTTTAAAATGAAATCAATTTATTAGTAGGTAAATACAAATAATAATAATAATAATAATAATAATAATAATAATAATAATAATTAAATATGAAAAGATAAAATTCGGATAAATATAGTACCACTCTTTTGAACTGACATATAAAAGTGTGATTTCTCAAAGTGTTAAAAAAAAAAAAAAAAGTGCAGGATAATATCATCATGGAGCTTGATACTCTAACATGTTTGAAGACTTATCTTATGTGGGTTTTATCATCAAGGAGTGTATGATTTTAATTCAAACTATATGTAGTATGTCAGTTCGTCATGTTTTGAGATGGTTAACCTTATAATTAATTCAAATTTTAGCGAATGACTTAGCCTCTAAGTTTAGTTCGAGCGACCCTAATTGTATTTAAAATTAATGTGTTACTTATTAATCTATTTTTCTTTGTTTTTTTTTTTAAAAAGTAAAATGAAATAAATAAATAATTTCCAAATGGTCAGTCAAAAAGTAAAAAACAAAAAAGATACAGATTCCAAATAATTATTATTATGAAAAGGAAGAAAAATGGATTTCGTGTATACAAAACCAAGATTATTCTTAGAAGATATGGATGGAATAAAGTTGGTTATTCTGCAGAGGATTGGATTATATGCTTCTTTCTCACTCACAAAGTCACAAGTCAAAGCTGCTTTCCAAATATTTTATAGATTTTCTTTTACAAGCAAAACCAACAAGCTAAGTAAAAATATGATTAAATTTTTTAAAGGATACAGTGCAATCTTGTGCGGCGGCACTGTAAATTATACTCTGTAATAAAAATATTTGATATGATTTAAGATGTGAGTGATAATCAAGATAAAATAATGAATGAGTATAGGAATGAATGAAGATGTGGCACATAAATTATTTTCTAATCTATTGTATTTATGTAGTTACATGTATGTTCTTAAATTTTAAAGTTTAAAGTGAGATATATACAAGTGTCAATTGTATTTTTGTGTGGCTAATCAATACATAACAATAGCTTCAATATTTTTTATCTATTTATTTATTTATTTATTTATTTTTTTGGGTTGTCATGCTTTTAAGATTTAGCAGAGAGGGAAGAGAAGAGTTGGTCTTGTAAGTTAGATTTTGTTTTTGGTGAACTTGCGTCAAATAATAATAATAATAATAATAATAATAATAATAATAATAATAATCTATACTAATAAGAGCCAATCGTTATGCGTTGGACCCGTGTCCAGCTTGCATGCTGGACACGGGTAACAGGGCCGTTAGACACTGTTTTCTTTTTTTTTTTTTTTTTTTTTTTTTTTTTTAAATTTCAGACTGCTTCGTTATAGGAGTATATGTTCATAATTTTATTACTATATGTTAATAACTATACATTCATAACTCCATAATTGTACATTCATAACTCTATAATTGTACATTCATAACTCCATAAATGTACATTCATAACTCCATAACTGTACATTCATAACTCCATAATTGTACATTCATAATTTTCGAAGCTCTATGTTCACAATTTTAGAGCTCTATGTTCATAATTTTATCACTATATGTTCATAATTGTAAGTTCATAATGTCAGAGCTATTTCTTCATAATTCGATCAATAACTGTACATTCATAACTCCATAACTGTACATTCATAACTCCATAACTGTACATTCATAATCTTCGAAGCTCTATATTCACAATTTTAAAGCTCCATGGTCATAATTTTATCACTATAAATGTTCATAATTGTAAGTTCATAATGTTAGAGCTTTGTGTTCATAATTTCATAATTGCATAACTGTACATTCATAACGGCATAACTGTACATTCATAATCAAAAAAAAAAAAAAAAAAATAACGCTGTTAACAGCAAAACACGCGCTATTTTTTTTTAAAACTAAATGACGCGTTTTTTTAAAAAAACGACGTCGTTTTGGGCCCATGTCCACAATTCATTGTGGACACGAGTCCAGGGCATAATTTGCCAATAAGAGCCTAATGGGCTGTTTGGTTCACGGAATAGGTCTGGAATGGCATAGCATTCTCGATCAGTAATAGGTCTATTCCTCTGTTTGGTAACTACTTGTATTCTCAGGAACATTGTTCTCGGGAATGACCTATTCCCCTTGTAAGGGGAATAGAGATTCCTGGCGGCCCCCCTGGTATAAGGCTATTCATGAGTTCTCAGAAATAGCCTAAAGTTTCTGTTTTCTATTTTATTCCCAATTAAATTTATTTCCTATTTTACCATCGCCAGTTCGTCACCACCACCACCATCGCCATCGTTGTCGCTGTCGCCACCGCCACCGCCAGCACCACTATTTTACAATATTATAATAAGTATTCAAATGTAGAATTATAATACAAATAAAAATCAAGTGGTTTGTAGTCCACTGGTATCTAGTTGGTCCTTTATGTGGGATGTCTTAGGTTCGAGCCTTGTAGAATTAGTGAAGGCGTAGATAGTATATGTGGGTGTCCCCCTCCCTTTGTAATAGTATTACACTATTTTACAATACTAGTAATTGCACCTGTGCGATGCACGGAATGGATTTGTTGTAATATATTAAGAATATATGAATCGATATATAATTATTTAAATTATAACATCAAATATTATATAGTGCAATTAAAGATATGATTTGAATCGTTTATCTATTTTGATGTTATCATTGCTTGAATTTGTGCAAATAATTGCTCAAATTAATAACTAATATCTAGATGTACGCATGTGGTCCTATAATTTTGAAGATTTTATTTATCATTGTTTAGTATTTTCATACATTAGGCAAATGTGCTCGTTCTCTAACAACTCAGTTATAGAAATGAATTGCTATCCTTATTCATTTGTATGGAAGATATATATATTTTTGTCTAGATATATAGCAATTTTTTCATTTAAAAAAATAAATCAATATCACCGATTATATTTACACATTATTGAAACCTCTTTGTAGACGACATTGGTAGTGACAACACAATCTTGTTCATCTTCGGCTAGAGCTAACATCTTGGGTGAAAATATATAATGGTAGAATATCACTCAATTAGTTATCCTTTTATATTTTCAGTCAATTCATAATATCAAATTCATTTTCAACCAATTATTATTATTTTTATTTTCAGTCAATTAGTCAATTAGAATATCAAATGCAGTGATATTTTTACCTAACTTTCGTTCCATTTTTAATTGATGATGTAGATATTATTATTGAAATATTTCCGTTCCATTTTTAATTTACTTTTACTATTGTTTAAAATATGCATTTACTATTGATAATGTAGAATATTATTATTGGAATATTTTCCTCCAATTTTTTATTTTCATTCCATTTTTAATTAAAATGCAATGATCTGACCATTTTTTTTAGCCAATTATAGATCATTTTTTTTATTTGCAATCAATTATTAATATTCATTTCCTTTTATATTTTCAGTCAATTAGTAATATTAGATATATTTTCAGTCAATTAGTAATATTAGATTCATTTTCAGTCAATTATTCTTTTTTTTATTTCCAATCAATTATTCAATTAGAATATAGATGCAGTGACATTTTTACCTAATTTTCGTTCCATTTTAATTTGATGATGTAGAATATTATTAATGAAATATTTTTGTTCCATTTTTAATTTATCTTTACTATTTTTTAAAATATGTCTTTAGTATTTGATGATGTAAAATATTATTATTGAAATATTTCCTTTCAATTTTTAATTTTCCTTTACTTCTAACAAAAAAAAAAAAAAAAAAAAACTTTGGACTTCTCAATACTTGCCCACATTGATTTTTTTTTTTTTTTTGGTAAACCCAGAGTTTCCACCGCCGGACACAGTGACTAATCCCCTCGCTAAATTGTAAGCACCTCTTTTGAGTGGGATAGCTGGCTTAGAAATTTAAGGCTGCTCCATTCCCAAATCCAAATATCGAACCATTGACCTTACCATGGATGAGTGAGTCCCTTACACTCAACTACACCCTTTAGGTTACTTACCTACATTGATGGGCAAGCAATTATGATTGTAAGAGGAGCATTGCTCCTCCTTCCAAACATTTTCAATGTGATATTAAAATGATCTCACATCATTTACAAAGGGAGTTCGTGACTCCCTTTTGTCTTCTTCTAATTTTTTTTTTTTAATTTTAATTTTATTTTGTATATCGTTTTATTATTATTATTATTATTATTATTATTATTATTATTATTATTATTATTATTATTATTTGATTATTGATAAATTTGCCATTTTAACAATTTATCTTTAGTCAAAACACCAAAAATATTATTTAATAACTAAGTAATTTGCTCCAAACTGCTAAAAACTAAAACAACACATACATTTTGGGTTAATTTTTCCTAACCCCACTAATAAATAATAAATAATAAATAAATAAATAAATAAATAAAAATAAAATAAGAATACAAACCTAAGGTTTTTTAAATAAGAACTTTTTGACTACTCAATACTCGCCACATCGATGGGTAAACAATTATGTCTGTACCTCTTAGAGGAACTCAAGAGCTCATCTTTTCAAACATTTTCAATTTGGGATGAAAATGAACCCACATTATTTACAAAGGGAGCCTGTGGCTCCCCTTTGTCTTTTTTTTTTTTTTTTTTTTTGGTTAATTTTAATTTTATTTTGTATATAGTTTTGTTTTATTATTATTATTATTATTATTATTATTATTATTATTATTATTAATTTACTTCCATATCCTTATTATTATTAATTAGTAATTTTTTATAGAATTTTTCTTTTTTACTGATATTCTTATTATGACCCTTCTTCTTCTTCCTTTTTTTTTTTTGGCACAATCTTGCCTTTCCCTTTTCATTTTCTATGAATTAAGTATTCTTTTTTATTTACCTATTTTACTGATTATTATTCGTATTAATTAATTAGTGACTTCCGTTTTCTTTTCTATTTACGGATTCTTTTTTATTTTCTTATTTTACAACTAAATTTTTTACTAATTATTATTAGTATTAATTAATTAGTGAATTTCATTTTCTTTTCTATTTTTCTTGAATTAAGGATTTTTTTTTATTTTCATATTTTACTGCTAACTTTTTTACTGATTACTATTAGTATTATTAATTAGTAACTTTTTTCCTTTTCTATTCTTTGGGCGGAAATGCAAGAAAGGGAAATTTTATTTTTTAATAAGAGTATAGATAGACTATAAAAATTTTATAAATATATATCTTAATAATAAAAATTCAGTTACATTATATGGTTTTTAAATAAAATAGAAAAACATGTTATAGTATAGACTTTATAGTAAATGGTAAGATATGCGAAAATAAAAATTTCCTAATTTAAAAAATAATTTTTTTTTCATGCCTCAACACAATCACATATTATTTTCATCTATAATCAAATCCATATTCACCTTCAGTTTTTTTTTTTTTTTTAATACTATCATCTTCATATTTCTTATCATCCATTTTAATTTGTAGGAAATCAGGATACCACATCAAAGTGGAAACTACCACATCCATTTTATTATTATTATTATTATTATTATTATTATTATTATTATTATTATTATTAATTTAATTTCATATCCATATTATTATTAATTAGTAATTTTTTTATAGGATTTTCCTTTTTTTACTGGTATCATTATTATGGCCTTTTTTTTTGTTTGGCAATCTTGCATTTCCTTTTCTATTTTCAATTAATTAAGAATTTTTTTTTATTTTTTTCCTATTTTATTGATTATTATTAGTTTTAATTAATCAGTGAATTCCGCTTTATTTATTATTTTCAGTGAATTACGGATTCTTTTTTATTTTCATGTTTTACTGCTAACTTTTTTACTGATTATTATTAGTATTAATTAATCAGTGAATTTAATATTCCGTGAATTAAGGATCTTTTATTTTTCCTATTTTACTACTAACTTTTTTACTGATTATTATTTGTATTATTAATTAGTAACTTTTTTCTTTCTTTATTCTATTAATACTATCATCTTCATATTCCTAATCATCCATTTTAATTTGTAAGAAATCAGGATACCACATCAAACTGGAAACTACCACATTAAGATACCACATCCATTTTATTATTATTATTATTATTATTATTATTATTATTATTATTATTATTATTAATTTAATTCCATATCCATATTATTATTAATTAGTAATTTTTTTTTATAGAATTTTCCTTTTTTACTGGTATCATTATTATGGCCTTTTTTTTTTGTTTGGCAATCTTGCATTTCCTTTTCTATTTTCAATTAATTAAGAATTCTTTTTATTTTTATTTTTTTTCCTATTTTATTGATTATTATTAGTTTTAATTATTCAGTGAATTACAGATTCTTTTTCATTTTCATGTTTTACTGCTAACTTTTTTACTAATTATTATTAGTATTAATTAATCAGTGAATTTAATATTCCGTGAATTAAGGATCTTTTTTTTTTCCTATTTTACTACTAACTTTTTTACTGATTATTATTTGTATTATTAATTAGTAATTTTTTTCTTTCTTTATTCTTTGGGCAGGAATGCAAGGAATGAGGATTTTGTTTTTAATAAGAGTATAGATAGACTATAGAAATTTTATAAATATATTTCTTAATAATAAAAGTTCAATTACATTATATGATTTTTACATAAAATAAAAAAACATGTAACAATATATAGACTTTATAGTAAATATGAAGATATGCTAAAATAAAAATTACCTAATTAAAAAAAATTAATTTTTTTTTCATGCCTCAACATAATCACATGTTATTTTCATCTATAATCAAATCCATATTCACCTTCATTTTTTTTTTAAAATACTGTCATCTATTCATCTTCATTTTCTAATCATCTATTTTAATTTGTAGGAAATCAGGATAACACATCAAACTGGAAACTACATAAGAGGATTTTATTTTTATTAATAGTATACATTATTATTATTATTATTATTATTATTATTATTATTATTATTATTATTATTATCATTATTATTAATTTAATTCAATATCCTTATTATTATTAATTAGTAATTTTTTATATGATTTTTCTTTTTTACTTGTATCCTTATTATGACATTTTTTTTCCACAATCTTGCCTTTCCTTTTCCATTTTCAATGAATTAAGGAATCTTTTTTATTTTCCTATTTTACTGATTGTTAGTAGTATTAATTAATCATTGAATTATGTTTCCTTTTCTATTTTTAGTGAATTACAGATTTTTTTATTTTCTTATTTTACTGCTAACTATTTTACTAATTATTGTTAGTATAAATTAATCAATGAATTTTATTTTCTTTTCTATTTTCCTTGAATTGAGGATCTTTTTTTATTTTACTATTTTACTGCTAACTTTTTTACTGATTATTATTATAGTGTTATTAATTAGTAACTTTTTGCCTTTTCTATTCTTTCGGTGGGAATGCAAGCAAGGAGGATTTTGTTTTTAATAAGAGTATAGATAAACTATAGAAATTATATAAATGTATATCTTAATAATAAAAATTCAATTACATTATATATGATTTTTACATAAAATAGAAAAACATGTTACAATATATAGACTTTATAGTAAATAGTAAGATATGCTAAAATAAAAATTACTTAATTACAAAAAATATTTATTTTCATGCCTCAGCATAATCACATATTATTTTCATCTATAATCAAATTCATATTTACCTTTTTTTTTTTTGAATACTATCATCTTCATTTTCCTAATCATCTATTTTAATTTGTAGGAAATCAAGAAACTACTTCAAAATGTAAACTATATAGGAGGATTTTATTTTCATTAATAATAATAATAATAATAATAATAATAATAATATTATTATTATTATTATTATTATTATTATTGTTATTATTGTTATTATTTTTAATTTAATTTCATATCGTTATTATTATTAATTAGTAATTTTTTATAGGATTTTCCTTTTTTACTGGTATCTTTATTATGACCTTTTTTTTTGCACAATCTTGTCTTTCCTTTTTCATTTTCAATGAATTAAGGATCCTTTTATATTTTCCTATTTTACTTATTATTATTAATATTAATTAATCAGTGAATGCTATTTACTTTTCCATTTTCAATGAATTGCGTATTTTTTTTATTTTCTTATTTTTGTGCTAACTTTTTTTACTGATTAATCAGTGAATTTCATTTACTTTTCCATTTTCCATGAATTAAGGATTTTTTTTATATTTTACTGCTAACTTTTTTAATGATTATTATTACTATTATTATTTTTCATCTATAATCAAAACCATATTCACCTACATTTTTTTTTTTGAATACTATCACCTTCATTTTCCTAATCATCAATTTTTATTTGTAAGAAATCGGGATACTACTTCAAACTGGAGTATGTATTATGATATGAGAGTTCCATTATGTTCTATAACATTTCTTATACATTAATTACACATGGGATACTAAATAATATCTTTAATGTATGTTTGGACCTACATGTGCAATAGTGAACAAACCCAAGAGTTAGAGATAGATGAACACAAGTAAATTCAAACTCATCATATAAAAAAAATCAATTTCCGGTTCGGCAAAGCGCTTCGTTGCCTATGAGGAGAAGAGTTTGATTTCTGATAAGGAAAACGCCGGTCCTTCCTTGCTGTCGGAAAATTAAGAAATCAGCTTTGTAGTCAATGTTACCAGGGTCTCCATCAACGCCCAATCCGTTGGATCCTTCGGCACTAAAAACACTTCAAGCTACAATTGCAAAATAATAATAATAATAATAATAATAATAATAATAATAATAATAATAATAATAATAATAATAATAATAATAATAATAATAATAATAATAATCTTGAAAATTGTATAAAAAAATACTTACGTTTTTATGAGTGCAACACCAAGATATGATTCCACAGAGAGAACAGAAATTAAAGAAGATGAAAACAGTGCAAAAGGAAAAATTATGATTTCCAAACTCACCAATCCATTATATTTATAGGTAGAAAATATGAGAATTATGATTATATTAACCTAATTTACTACACAGAATTTACTTTTTAAATGTATGTATACACCTAAATTTAATTTACTTTATATAATGTATGTATACACGTAAATTTCTTAATACTTTACTTTACCAATTACCTAATATATATTATTCATACACCTAATATATATTATTACTTAATACTTGATATCTCTTAATCTTGTATATAATTTCTAACCTAATATATATTATTACTTAATCTGCACATGGAATAATCCCTTGATCTTATATATAATTTCTTTAATTTACTTAATCTGCACATGGAATATCCCTTAAAATCTTATATATAATTTCTTTAATTAATTAAATTTAGATATTACACAAATGCCCCTAAATTTTGGAGAGAAAATTTGTGAAGGGGGATTTTACTTTTATAAATATATAGATATAGATTTTATTTTATACTTGAACAATAATATTTTTATTATACTTGAACAATAATATTATCAATTATATTATATTATAGAATATAATACCATATATAATATTACCAATTAATAGATTTTATTTAATTTTCATTTGACAATTACTTACCAAATAAGTTTTACTACAAAAGTTTTGGGGGGAAAATTTGTTAGGAGAATTTTAATTTTATATATATATATATATATATAGATATAGATATAGATATATAGATTATAATAAGAATTCGAATGTAGAATTATAATACAAATAAGAAAATAGAAAACAATATATTCTATTAGAATTGTATTACACTATTCTATTAGAGATAGTATTACACTATTTTACAATATTATAATAAGAATTCGAATGTAGAATTATAATAAAAATAAGAAAATAGAAAACAATATATTCTATTAGAATTGTATTACACTATTCTGTTAGAGATAGTATTACACTATTTTACAATATTATAATAAGAATTCGAATGTAGAATTATAATACAAATAAGAAAATAGAAAACAATATATTCTATTAGAATTGTATTACACTATTCTATTAGAGATAATATTACACTATTTTACAATATTATAATAAGAATTCGAATGTAGAATTATAATACAAATAAGAAAATAAAAAACAATATATTCTATTAGAATTGCATTACACTATTTTACAATATTATAATAAGAATTCGAATGTAGAATATAATACAAATAAGAAAATAGAAAACAATATATTCTATTAGAATTGCATTACACTATTTTACAATATTATAATAAGAATTCGAATGTAGAATTATAATACAAATAAGAAAATAGAAAACAATATATTCTATTAGAATTGTATTACACTATATTCTATTAGAGATAGTATTACACTATTTTACAATATTATAATAAGAATTCGAATGTAGAATTATAATACAAATAAGAAAATAGAAAACAATATATTCTATTAGAATTGCATTACACTATTTTACAATATTATAATAAGAATTCGAATGTAGAATTATATACAAATAAGAAAATAGAAAACAATATATTCTATTAGAATTGTATTAGAGATAATATTACACTATTTTACAATATTATAATAAGAATTCGAATGTAGAATTATAATACAAATAAGAAAATAGAAAACAATATATTCTATTAGAATGTATACTATTCTATTAGAGATTATATTACACTATTTTACAATATTATAATAAGAATTCAAATGTAGAATTATAATACAAATAAGAAAATAGAAAACAATATATTCTATTAGAATTACATTACACTATTTTACCGCAAACCACGTAGATTTGTACAACATAAACCATAGATAATTTATGCAATCAATTGCACACAGAAGAACGAGAATTTAGAAAGGAAATTAACTAATCATTATTTATTTATATATATTATAAAGCAAGTATTGCTTCTTTCCCCCACAAAAAAATAAATAAATAATAATAATAATAAAATTAAAAAAAAAAACAAAAACTTAGTATTGTACTAATTCCAAAATTGTAAAGTTTATAAAAGTTTGGATCCCATACAACTTATAATTCGTAAAAGTTTGGATCCCATACAACTTACAATTCGCCAACCCTAACAAAGCTACTATACATTGGTATTTATTGTTTCCTTTCATCTTCAAGAATCCAAACCTCTGAAATATAATTCTGCTCCGATCTGTTTTCTTTCAATGGAGCTGATTCCCGGTCTTCCCAACGACGTAGCTCATGAATGTCTTATTCGGATTTCGTTTGATCAGTTATCCAAGGCTGCATCTGTGTGTAGAGCATGGAACGCTGTGATTAAACAGCCGGAGTTCCGCCGGCGCCGGAAAGCTTCTGCTCTAACCCGACCTGTCATTGTCATGGCTCAGAGAATGGATGGTTTAAGAGAATCGGATCCGTCGTTTTACCGGCTCACGCTATTCGAGCCGGTGAAAAGGCGTTGGCGCAATTTTCCGCCGATACCGGAGATGGCGGAACGGATGCCGGTGTACTGTAGCGTAGTAGGAATTGGAACGGAGGTGGCGGTGATAGGCGGTTTCCACCCGGTTACACGGCAGCATCTGAATTCAGTTTTCATCTACAACTTCTTATCCGCCACGTGGAGGCGCGGCGCCGATATGCCATGCAAGGGTCGCGCGTTCTTCGGATGCGCGGCATCGGCGGCGGACGACGGGACAGTGGTGGTCGCCGGCGGTGTGAACTTGGGCAACAGCGTGTTGAAATCAGCGTTGGCGTACGACGTGGCAAGGGACACGTGGACAACCTTGTCGGACATGTCATTTGGGCGAATCGAGTGCACGTGTGTGTTCCACCGTAGCAAGTTTCACGTACTCGGCGGCTTTAACGATCCACATGACTTGGATTCCAAACAACCTGCCGAAACACTCGACCTTGTAACCCGACAATGGTGCCTAAGCGACATAGTCACAGATTATGAGATCATATCGAAGCGAGATATTTACGTGGAGGTTGGAGGGATATTATACACAATTAAGGAAAGACATGACGTGATTGCATTAGAGGACGCCACATGGGTGTTTGTCGCTCGGGTCCCAATCTACACATCTAGCGTGGTATATGTGACAGGGTGGCCGGGGAAGATTATGGTGATTATTGGAAATACAAAATATGGTGCAGCCTAAGAGAGCTTATGTGCTGGAATTGAAAACTAAGAAATGGACCAAAGTACAAATCCCAAGTGAGTATCGTGGCAATGTTCAATCCAGTTGTTGTATACACATCTAAAAAGAACAATTATATTTTGCCCTTAAATTAGTGTGACAAACACTCTTTTTTCTTTTTCTTTTTTGAATACATTTGTCTTAATTAGATGATTGAGATTCAATTATTTACAATGCGTTACATTTCGTGTTTACAATATATTTTGGAAAGAATATATATGGTCTCAAAGTGAAAATGTGATGCATTTCAATTGTTTTAAGTTTCTATTAGAGATTTGTACAAAACAAAATGTGACATTGAAAGTTATGCATTAAACGTGGCAAAAATAATTCCGTTAAGTAAACCAACTACCAAGGAAAACGCTTTCGGAGATCGAGATTTGTTGCAAAATAATTCCGTTAAGTAAACCAACTACCAAGGAAAACGCTTTCGGAGATCGAGATTTGTTTTTCATCGAAAACGAAGAAGGCCGAGGATATGCGATGACATCAAGATTATTACCATTCCATTTAAGTAAGAGAATTAAATTTGATAGATATTAAATTGGAGATATTTCATAAAAATAAATAAATAATATACTTTGGAGAATTTTAGACCCTTATTAATTTAAACAAGTAATCTTTTTTTTTTTTACCATTCAAGTTAAGAGAATTAAATTTGATAGATATTAAATTGGAGATATTTCATAAAAATAAATAAATAATATACTTTGGAGAATTTTAGACCCATATTAATTTAAACTAATAATTTTTATTACATTGTAGTATCTGTTCATATACTTTCTCAATCTACTGAAACACAAAGAACCAATAACGCCTCCACTGCACAGGGTTTTCTTAGTAAGGTTTTTAATGAGACAACCAATGTATCATATGATGTCATAAATATCATGTACTCTTTTTCTCAGCTAAGTTTTACCAATGTATCATATGATGTCATAAATATCATGTACTCTTTTTCTCAGCTAAGTTTTTTTACACATAATTTTCCTAGTGAGGTTTTTAACGAGGCATGAATATTTTTAAATATAATATCCATATACCTTGTGTTTTTCTTGTCTAGGTTTTTTTCCATAGGGGTTTTCTAACAAATTTTTAATAAGGCAAAGCGGTGGTCAAATAATGTCCAAAGGGGAGTGTTATAATATTTCATTTATTATGGATAATATTATTGATTTGTAAGAACATCTGTAACGTTATGTCATTTAGTAAAATACTTAATGATTATACATGTATATATATTCACATATTGGAATAATAGAGGTGCGGTTATGTGTGGCTTATTTGTATTCTTCATCTTTTCTCTACCTTCTTTATCTACATTCCCATTGATCAATATGTTTGAGCCAATAGGCTGATTACAACAAAAAATTAATATGATTAAATTTTTTAAAGGATACACTGTGATCTTGTGTGGCACTGGAAATTATACTCTATAATAAAAAAAAATATTTAATATGATTTTAGACGTACGTGATAATCAAGATAAAATAATGAATGAGTGTAAGAATGAATGAAGATGTGGCACATGAATTAGTTTCTAATTTATTGTACTTGTGTAGTTATATGTATGTTTTGTTATGTAATTTTAAAGTTCAAGTGAGATATGTATAAGTGTCAATTGTAACTGAGCAGCTGAGCTCGTAATACAATTGGCACTTGCACACATCTCACTTGAACTTTAAAATTGCATAACATGCATGTAACTACACAAACACAATAAATTAGAAATTAATTTATGAGAGATGTAGGTGTTTGAGTGAGGTGTGTACTAGTATCAATTGTAATAAAGAAATCGGAGTTGGAAGTATCTCAAGGCAATAATAATACGGTGTAACAATATAATACGGAGAGAGAAAGAGAAGAGTTGGTCTTGTAAGTTAGATTTTTTTTGTCCCAGTGAGTATGCGTGAAAATAATAATAATAATAATAATAATAATAATAATAATAATAATAATAATAATAATAATAAGTAAAGGACCTTGTGGTCCAATGGCATCAAATTGAATTTTACTTGAGAGATTGTGGGTTTGAGTCTCAGGCGCTATTGATTCTTTGTGTTTCGTGCGTCAATTTGCAAATTAGGCAATTTGTTTATATGCCAGGTAGCTCAGAGTGGTTTATTGGATTAATGAAAAAATAATTTTATTATGTTATTTGGAATAAAAAAAATTTAATAGTGTTATATTGTATTACGAATATAAATTTGAATGTAAAATTGTGAATAGGAATGTTGGAAACAATATTTTCTCTTAGGCAGCTCATTTGTTAATTAGGCAATTTGTTTATATGCCAGGCAGCTCAGAGTGGTTTATTGGATTAATGAAAAAATAATTTTATTATGTTATTTGGAATAAAAATTTTAATAGTGTTGTATCGTATTACGAATATAAATTTGAATGTAAAATTGTGAATAAGAATGTTGGAAACAATATATTCTCTTAGCTAGGCAGCTCATTTGTTAATTAGGCAATTTGTTTATATGCCAGGTAGCTTAGAGTGGTTTATTGGATTAATGAAAAAATAATTTTATTATGTTATTTGGAATAAAAATTTTAATAGTGTTGTATTGTATTACGAATATAAATTTGAATGTAAAATTGCGAATAGGAATGTTGGAAACAGTATATTCTCTTAGAGGGTGTTGGGAATGTAAGATTACCTTGTGTGTTTGGTTTGGATGATGTAATATAATATTACCTTGTTTGGTTCAAGGTTATATTTTAGGTTATATGGATCAATTTACAATAATGTCCTCAATAATATATATATATATATATATATATATATATATATATATATATATATATATATATACATACATATATACATATACATATATATAATGTGTGTATTTATTTATACTAGTATTTGCACCCGTGCGATGCACGGAATGAATTTGTTGTAATATATGAATCGATATATAATTATTTAAATTAGAACATCAAATATATATTATATAATGCAATTAAGGATATTGTTTGGATCGTTTATATATTTTGATGTTATCATTGCTTGAATTTGTGCAAATAATTGCTCAAATTAATAGCTAATGTTTAGATGTACGCATACGGTGCTATAACTTTAAAGATTTTATTTATCATTATTTAGTATTTTCATAAATTAGGCAAATGTCCTCGTTCTCTAACAACTCAGTTATAGAAATGAATTGGTATCCTTATTCATTTGTATGGAAGATATATGTTTTTTGTCTAGATATATAGCAATATTTTCATTTAAAAAAAAAACTTAATATCACCGATTATATTTACACATTATTGAAACCTCTTTGTAGACGACATTGGTAGTGACAAGACAATCTTGTTCATCTCTGTCTAGATATAACACCTTCAATCCATCAGGACGGGTTACTTGAGTTAAAATATATAATGGTAGAATATTACTCAATTAGTTATCGTTTTATATTTTCAGTCAATTAGTGATATCAGATTCATTTTCAGGCAATTATTCTTTTTTATTTTCAGTCAATTATAATATCAAATGCAGTGATATTTTTACCTAATTTTCGTTCCATTTTTAATTGATGATGTAGATGTTATTATTGAAATATTTTCGTTCCATTTTTAATTTTCCTTTACTATTGTTTAAAATATGCATTTACTATTGATAATGTAGAATATTATTATTGAAATATTTTCCTCCAATTTTAAATTTTCATTCCATTTTTAATTAAAATGCAATGATATGATCATTTTTTTTAGTCAATCATGGATCATTTTTTATTTGCAATCAATTATTAATATTTATTTCCTTTTATATTTTCAGTCAATTAGTAATATTATATTCATTTTCAGTCAATTATTATTTTTTCAGTTAATTAGTCAATTAGAATATAGATGTAGTGATATTGTTACCTAATTTTCGTTACATTTTAATTTGATAATGTAGAATATTATTAATAAAATATTTTCGTTTCATTATGGCCTCAAGGAACGTGTTGACCTAGCTTGTACCAAGATTGACACTTATCAAGACAATTCCTATCAACTTGGTGAATATGCTCTTCAGATTCTGGGATATGCTCAAGACATCCTGCTTGCAATCAGACAAATCCCCTCTGTCCCTCCTTCTGCCTGCGTTGATGATGCCAAAAAGGGGGAAAATAGGGATGATGACAGAGATAAGGATGATGACAACCAACCAAGAAGGGATAACACGAAAGAAAGATCTTCAGAAAAGCGAGTCTCGGGTCACTCTCATCCACCTAAGTCTCGTGGACAGTCTCATGATCAAAGACGCTATGGTCGCACTCAAGACAGACCTCACAAGGATCGACAATCTTTCGGCTCTGAAGCCAAATATCTCTTCACAGGACTGTCAAGAAGAGATCAAGCAAGACTAAGACAAAAGCTCATGAAAAACACCTCAGTCACCATGGATGGCATTGGAAACTTCGTGGACTATGTCCCATACGAAGAAGGAAGCGGTAAGAGGTTTGAAGGTTGCAACAATCCCATCTGGTTGAAGAAGAAAGACAACCACACAAGACAAAACTACATGAGCACTCAGAATGAAAGGATCAAAAGACAAAACAAGGAATTGTGGGAAAAACACAATGAAGAGATCAGGATAAGAAATGATGAAGCTAAAGAAAGAGAAAGGATTAAAAATCTCATCAAAGATCTATCTAATGTAACCAAAGACTCTCCAAATAATGTCACATACAATGCAGCTTTCAAAGTGCATAAAGAGTCAGGCAAGAGCTATCAAGAAGGAATGAATTCTTTTGAACTGATCTCCTGGTGGAAGTCTGGAATAGTGGAAGGCAACAACATTCGAGAAGCCTACAACAATTACACGAGTCTAAACATCAAAGGAGGATATGAAGAGCTCGTCAGAAACAATCCAATCAGGACGTTCAGAGCAAGTATCAACAAGAAGATAGACTACGAGAGAACACAAAAAGGACAGGAAGAGAAGGACAATCAAGAAAGAAAGAAGGAAGCTCAGCAAAGGTTAAATCTCTTAGAAATGTAAGTTATCTTTATTTCTTTTGACAGAGTTTTTGTAATGATCTTACCTGAATATCTATGAAACTCTTATTGTCACACATCTCGTGTCACTTGTCTGAGTTAAAAAGTCCTTGTCCTTATTTCTGTTGCTTCTTCATAGAAAATTCTTGTAAACTCTCGATAATGGCTGTGTTATTAATAGAATTATCCTTAAGGAGCACTTTCTCAGCCTTATAAGAAGAGTATAGGTTTTGGCATCATCAAAAAGGGGGAAATTGTTAGGAACCTTGTATTAGGATTTTGATGATACCAATGTAATGTAGAAAGTAGACCCCTAACTCTTACGTTTTAATTGTATCGCTACTTTCGTTCTAGACGAAAGTTGCCATAACTCATATGTAATTCGTGTTAAGCTAGAACAAACACACGAAAAGAATTATGAATAGAAGATAGGCTGATCAAGGCGAAAGAAGACTCCACAGCAACGAAAGAAGGAGTTGTCATTAAAAAGACGGTTCTTTTCAAGACTATCTCAACAAGTATTCTTCTTCTCACCAACAAGAAGAATGCTCTACCTGTCGGATTTGACAACATCCTAGGATGATAAGGACCTCAACTCATGGGACACGCTATCCAAAGAGCATTTAATGAAGTTGTACTATCTCTGGAGCTAAAAGATAAAAGTCATCAGATCCTCCATACCTTCAACGGCTACATAGTACAAACCCATTAATGGAGCATTAAATGCGTGAGGCTCCATGGTCCTTGTCCAACAGATAAAAGGTTTAAAAAAATTCATCTCCCTCCAACGGATGAATTTTCATCGCCTATATAAACCAACCTTCATCAACTAAGAAGGTGCTGGTTCATTATCACTCTACTCACTCTCTTGCAAAAAGCTCTTAAAAAGTGAACAATCTCAAAGCTTTTTGCGAACCAGTTATTCAAGGTGTTAAGGCATTTGAAGTAGATCACCCATCACTGCCCTACATCTTGTAAGAAGTCTTGCACTCTTGAAGCAATCATTCTACACCAACAAGACTTCACAGTTGGAGGAATCAAGAAATACTTTCTCACCAACCTCAACTTAGAAGAAGAAGTTGATAGAGGCGGAGTAAACTCTCGGAAGTTGAAAAATCTTCAAAGGCTGTCCGGCTTAGTGATCAAGGAAGTCTTTGTGTAATTGTACTAAAGAGTGATAGTGCAATCCTTCCAGCAGTTGTGGAAGAAGAGTGGAAGTAGGCAAAGTTTGGCCGAACCACTATAAAATCTCGTCTCGCTCTTCTCTTTACTTACTGCTTTATTTTACTGCTTGCATATCATCTTTTTCATCACTCATCTTATCCTTTTATCAAACTCGTGCAACTCTCTCTTTATAACCTTTCCGCTGTGCTTATCTTACTCAAAAGTGTTGACAGGGTTTTTCTTTTAAAAATCTAAAGAAAAACGAGAGTCTATTCACCCCCCCCCCCCTCTAGACTCACCACTCTATCTATCGGGACCAACAGAATATTTCAAAAAAAAAAAGGTTAAGTAAGAGAATTAAAGTCGATAGATATTAAATTGGAGGTATTTCATAAAAATAAATGAATAATATACTCTTTTTAGAGTTTTAGTCCCTTATTAATTTAAACTAGTAATCTATTCATGCTATGCATGAAAAAAATTAGAGAAACTACAATAATCTTTTAAAATAAAAACTTTATTGTATATATACATACACAGACAATGTACTATTTAGTATTTACTAGTGTGTTTCAAAACGTTTGAGAATTGAAATATATTTCTTTTTTTCATTAGTATTTAATTTCACTATAAATTTTTTACTATATTGAATTTGTTAATAATTTTAAATCTATTTAAAAGTCTCACTCAAACTATTTTTCTGTTCACATGCTTTACGTTTGAAAATAGACACAATATTAGTGCAATTTCACTATAAATTTCCACTAAACAGGATTCTTTTATAATTTAAATCTATTTAAAAGTTTCACCCAAACTATTTTTCCTTTCACATGCTTTATGTTTAATTTGGAGATACACACAATATTAATGCATTATATTTTTATTGCTAAAAAATTTGTAATATTCATAATGTCACAATATTTGTCTATTGATTGTCTATGAATCAACTTTTTCGTCTATCGATTGTTTATAAATCAACTTTTATGAAGTTTTAATAACACTTATGATCTGCTAATTTGCATTGTAATATCTACTCTTTAATTTAACAATAACGATGGAGTTCAAAAATTTGTATTTGACAATATATAATTTGTGTTTAATTAATAAGTAAATTTTTTAATGCGGAATGAGACCAGTCAATTCATAATAACAATATATATATAAATAGTTATATTGCCACACTGAATGAATTTTGGTCAAAGATAGTATGAGATTGCCAAGCTACTTTGATTTTTGAATTCCATTTAATAGTGAGGATGGCAACTAGCTAGCTAGCTTGAATGCCCGCAGAATTATATACAATAATAATCTATCATGGGATATAAGGATTTTAAAATGTTGAAGTGAAACCAATTCCCAAGTAGATAATAAAGCTAGCATAGAGAGAATGAAATCAATGTATCCCATCAAAATTTTCTCTCGAAAATGCTATAGAGTTATATGTGGTGAACAAAGGGAGGAGGACATCTAGAAATAGGGTGGGTCTACCAGTTTGGAGACAAGTAGATAACCATATACTGTAAATCCATGGGTGTCCCCCTTCCTTCCTTTCTAAAAAAAAAACATATCACCGCACAAATATGATAACAATACGTTGGGTTTATGGAATAATTCTGGAATGAAATAATATTTTAGATAACTGAAAATTTATATAGCAAGATTGTAGCCTTTAAACATATTACCACAATAAGCAATTAGAGGAGTTATTACTCTGTCATAAGTCCCAACCAGAATTTAATAGGAGTAGTTACTCTACATAATAGTTCAGATATAATGCAACAAAAATAACCCATCAAAAAAATATATATATATACACAAGATATTTTTTAACAAAGTTAGAAAACATGTCCTACTCTACAGGACCACGCCCAAAACTTTTACATTCAAAATCAATTCAAAATTTTTAATCATAAATGATTAATTGCAGGTACAAAATATATCAATACAAACACACATAATTTTTGGATTAAGTTTCACAATGCAATATGCATGGACCCTGTTCATGGTATACCAATTGCATAATTTAAATTTAAATGTTATTGTCGACCAAGGTACAGTGAATCTAGGTCCATGTTAGGCAAATTATGCTGTGCATCCGTGTGCACGATACATGGATGCAAAAACGACGTCGTTTTGACTAAAAACGCGCGTCCCACTTTAAAAAAGATTCACTTTCGATTCCCAGCAACAGCATTATGTTGTTCATTTATTCTCGATTTTTAGTTCATTCATTCTAGATTTTTAGTTATGAAATTATGGATGTGTAGTTATGCAATTCTGGATTTATAATTATGAAGTTATGGATGTGCAATTATGCATGGTGTAATTATGCAATTCTGAATTTATAGTTATAGATGTATAGTTATGCAATTCTGGATGTATAGTTATGAAGTTATGGATGTGTAGTTATGCAATTCTGGATGTATAGTTATGAAGTTATAGATGTGTAGTTATGCATGCAATTCTGGATTTATAGTTATGAAGTTATGGATGTATAATTATGCAATTCTGAATGTATAGTTATGAAGTTATGGATGTGTAATTATGCAATTCTGGATATATAGTTATGAAGTTATGATTTTTTTTTAAGTTGACGTCAAAACGACGTCGTTTTTACATCTGTGTGCACCATACATGGTGCACGGCCTAACGCTACATATAATTTGCCGAGAATTTTGTGGGTTGTCAAGGTGAATCTAAACGGGCCACTCATTCATGGTTCTGGTATTAGGTATACAAGTGGGTCGAGTTATGGGTTATTTCGCCATATTTAAATTTTAAAAAGTCCAATAAAATTTGTATTAACAAGTCAATCATTATTGTATGCATCATCGACCATAGAAATTGTGTGGACCATATTTTATCTACTGTAAAATAATGTACATTATATTCAAGAAATGTATACTATTTTTATTCTGAGTGTACATTATATTATATAATGTACATTCAGTACAAAAATAATGTACATTTTTTTTTGAGAAAAAAATAATATACATTTAGTATATTAAAAATGTATTTTTTGTTATGCTCCACATAACATTGTGTGGACCATGATCCACACAATAATTTGCCTATTTCGTATTTTAATTTTTAGAGTTGATTGAACTCGTAGACTTATAATGCTATTTTTAACTAAATGAAATTATGAGTTACTTAGGCAAAATTTTAATTATATTTATAGTTGTCAAAACGGGCTCAACCTGTCAGGTTGGGCCCATTTAATCCCTTTTTAGGCTAGTTGGGTTGGAGGTTTCTCTAACCCGGCTCAACTAATTCGTGGCGGGTGGTGAGTTATATGGGTTGGCCTGTGGGTTACAATGCTCTGTCGGGCTGGGGTGTGGGGGGCCCTTAGGGTTGAGATTCAATTTTTTGGAATAATTCTAATAAAAGTTAATAATGTTAGATCCTTAACTGAAATAAAAAAATGTCGGTCCTATTATTTCTTAAAATGAATGGTTCATATTATTTTGATTTTAATATTTTTTAATGATTTTTCTTATTTTACCCTCTATTATATTATTTTTTTCCCTTAAATAACCTAAATTAAGGGAATATTCCGTTGACAATTTATTATTTTTAACTTACTCATTATTAATTTATATAAGAAAGGTTTTAGGTTCAAACCTCATCCAATTAGAGTTGACATAATTATTAAACATATACTATGAATATTTTAAAATGTATTAAGAATATATATATATATATATATATATATATATATAATATAAAATTTAACATAAACTTTGGTCAAATAATTAGTCCGACTAAATGCATAACATTCAAAGTTAAGCATCAAAGATTATAAATCAAGAACTTTAAAAATCATTTGATTTTTATGCATTAAAAAAATTAGATTAAGTTTTATTTTTTTTTTCATTTAATTAATCTTCTTTTGATTATTTAGATCAGAACAAAACTTAATATTTCAATTATACTTTTGCATTATTGGTATGATTTAGGTCGTTATGGTATTAATGTTTTTGTATGTATTTTTATAATAGTACAATTGTACATTACTTTACAAATATTATACTATTTTTTTATCGAACAAAATTGTTCTTACATCATTGGTAGACCTGCTCGATCTAAGAGCAACCACACCAATGCATAGTATGGGGAGATTTCAGCATTAATTCTTCTCAATGGGGATAATAACTAATGTGGAGTGGGGATATTGTGGAAATAATCTTCCTGCAAAATTGGGGAGAATGGCAGAAAAGGAAGAAAGAGAAAGAAAAGGAAAGAGTGGCTGCTGTGCGCGTTTCGCGCACAGCAGCCCGCCCACACGGGCGCGAACGGCGCGCCTGACAGGTTCTATTATTTATTTTTTTTCTTTTGTTTTTTAATTTTGATTTTTTTTAATTTTTTTTTCTCTTCCCCACATTCTCTCTCCTAATCACTCTTACATTATCCCCATATTCTTCCCAACTAATATGGATGCTCTAACTACAAAGTTGTTGATCATAAATACAATTATACCTGGAATCTAAAACGGTAAGACCATTTCCCAAAGAATTGACAATGTTACATCCCATTGGCTCTAATTGAACAAGTTTACACATCAGAATATATCAATGCATGAAACCTTCTAAGGAAATTTGTAAATTATTTTTTACTATATCATTATAACAATATTTATTGTAACTATAATATGCCATTAAACATTATATAGTTACAATATTTATTGTAACTATATATTTTGAATTATTTATTATCATCCTCTATTTACACGAATTGTAACAACTGTCATTGATAAACTCTTAAAACAATTTGTCCCAACAACGAATGTAAATTAAAAACAAAATTCATTGATTTCATTATTGTTGATGAAAAGTATGTACGCCACTTTATTACTCTTATTAAATTAAATAAATTAGTAGCTACAACAAAAAATAATACATATGCATTTAATTAATTTAGAATTAGATGTCTATAATGCATTTATTTTAAAAAAGGGAAAATTGTAATTTATGTCCCTCCATAATATGCCAATTATCAATGTCACCTCTGAATTATTAATAGTGTAAATGTTGTCCATCAATTTTTAAAACGGTACATATATTGCCCCTCTCGTACCATACGGTAGGGGCAATATATGTACCGTTTTGAAAAATGAGGTGCAACATTTACACTATGGGAGGGCATTATATGTACCATTTGGAAAATTGAGGGCAACATTTACATCACTAATAATTCAAGGGTGATATTTATAATTGACATATTATGGAGGGGCATAAATTAAAATTTTCCCTTTTAAAAAATTATTCATTATAAAAAAAAAAGAGTTAATTACCAAAATGGTCCCTTGACTATAGTGAAATTACCAATTTGGTCCTTGACTATTTTTTTAACCAATTAAGTCCTTCAACTTTAAAAATTTTAACCAATTTGGTCATCCGTTAGTTTGACCGTTAGTCAACGGTTAACTTGGGACCAAATTGGTAATTTCTCTATAGTCAAGGGACTATTTTGGTAATTAACTTTAGGGGTGGGCAATTCGGTTTAGTTTTCTCGAATCGAACCGTACCGAACCGAACCGAAGTAATATACCGAACAACCGAACGATATTGAATTCTTGTATACCGAACGATTCGATAAAAAATCCGATCCAATCTGAATTGTTCGGTAAAAAATTGAACTGAACCGAATACAGTTTGATATTTTTAAAAATATAATATAATAATAATAATAATAAATAAATAAATAAATAAATATAAATAAATAAAAAGTAAATCCAAGTCCCTTACTGCTTGCTCTGTCGTTTAGCTCATATTTTCACGGGTATCTCTCGTAAATGTTTTATTTGATTTCTTTATGGTTTGTTATCAAAAGTTCTATATTATGTGTTATGATGTTTACATAGTCCATATCCAAAGTCTAATATAAGAATTCAATATCGTTCGGTTGTTTGGTATATTACTTCGGTTCGGTTCGGTACGGTTCAATTCGAGAAAACTAAACCGAATTGTCCACCCCTAAAGTTAATTACCAAAATGGTCCCTTGACTATAGCAAAATTACCAATTTGGTCCCAAGTTAACCGTTGACTAACGGTCAAACTAACGGAGGACCAAATTGGTTAAATTTTTTAAAGTTGAGGGACTTAATTGGTTAAAAAATAGTCAAAGACCAAATTGGTAATTTCACTATAGTCAAGGGACCATTTTGGTAATTAACTCTAAAAAAATTAAAAACAGATCTAATTTCATTAGTTATATTATCTTTATTTTCTACAATTCAAAGATTCATTACCTTCAAATTTATTAATTAATTTATTATATTCCATAAACATTTGGCAATCCAGTCAGCAAAAACTTGGAGTTAACCTGTTAAAAATGTTAATTGCTTTTTTTTTTTTCTTCGAGTTCAATGGCTTATTTGGGGTTATTTGAATTCGATAACTTAATTGATGTTTCTCAAATAATTTAGTAGCTTATTTGTACTTTATCCCAAATATATAAAACTAATAAATAATGTTAAAGGGATATATTAATATGTGGCATCCTTCTTTGGATACTATGGATCTAGCTTTATCAATTCTCTTATAAAATATAAAATAATAAATATGTGATGTCATTAAAAACATTTATTTTAAAATATCAAAAATTTTAGTTGAGCACGGCGAATAATTCAAGTTTTTAATTAGAGTTAGGCTAAAAACTTTTAAATCAAATAACAAAAAAGACCTTATAACTTATAAGTCCAAACTGATAAACTCGATGGCGTGACAGGGTAGCTTTAAAGTAACATCCCTATATATGCTCACTCTTTTTGGGTTGGTACAAGCTTTGTAGTACTTTATCATATTTTTGAGAGGAAATGTTGCAAAGACAACAACCTCTCTGTAATATATCCTTTCCACCTCAACGTAGAGAACTCATCAATCAAAAGAAGAAAATTTAGGTGTCATTTAGAAGAATGTCAATTTGTGCGGATGAACCAAACACCCCTAGCTTTATAGCCTACGTATACATTTTAGTTACTCATTAAACAAACATGACTAATTACTCACACGCCAAGTTTAATAAAAGTTAAACACTATTTAAAATTATAGCCTTATTTCTCGATGTTAAGTTATTTACGTATCTAAACAAAACACTTTAATTTACAGAAAAGTCACAAAGGTGAGCTCCATCACTTCGAGGGATTGTTTCACACTATAGCGGTGAGATTCGATCTCATATTATTGTTTTCAAACTTCATTCATGTGACCAATTGAGCTGCTCATACAGATTTGTTATTTGAATGTGTGTTCCAAGTAAAATTAACCTTGTGGTCATAACCGATAAAGGAGTAAAATGAGGTAATCCAATCTAAGTTGTACATAAATAACCAGTTCAAATTAAAAAGATCAATAAACAGGTTAATGGGCAGTTGGTACCGTAAAGTTACAAATTATAATTACGTGACTATACTAAGCAATGGGGAAAATATAAGTAGCTAAAAGAAAACAAAACTTGAGTTATTTCTCTTTATTTAAAAAAAAAAAAAACATTACAAAAGTTGATTTGCTATTTCCAGTAAAATCTGTTTAAATTTCACACTTAAAACTTAAAAGACTCTTTGACGTTGGACGCAAGACAGGGTGACCCTTTTTCTTTATCTTTTATTCTTTTTTATTATTTAATAAAGATAAAGACAAACTTAGCACTGAAGATTACTCAGAAATATTTGGAATTTCTGATTTTTAATTACCGCAAACTATATATTGTCTTGTTTCGTCGATACCGCCGACAAAGATTGCCCAATGCCCTTTGCATTTTGTTCCATACCCTACATATTTCATTATTTAAAAAAGCAATTAATTATAAGATATATTTCTTTTCTTGTTATAATGTTAATATAAGTAGCTAATTTTCCCTTTTTGCCGGAGATTAGTCCTCACTTTTATATTAGGCCTTACCAAGTAATAAAATTTAAATTTTTACTTTAATTTTACATTTTTTTTTTACTACCGAATAACAATTCCTTTAGTTCCTAATTTTTTCCTTGCAACCAAACGGTTTGTTAGAGTTTAATAGTTATAATTTGCTTTTAGAGTACACTTAGGCTCTGTTTGGCAAACCTAGCTGAAAAGCTATAAGCTGGCAATTTATATCCTACACCACGGCGTACATTGCACTATGCGCCCAGATGCAAAACGACGTCGTTTTAATTATTTTTTTTTTTGAAATTTCCCGCCCCAGTGAATGGCAGTAGGCTTTTCTTTAAAAAAAAACCCGCTGTTCAAGAATGTACATAATGTTATACTTGAATACACATAATGTTATACATGAATACACATAATGTTATAACAAAATATACATACTCTTTTTAAAAGATAATACACATAATCTAACATAATACATAATAAACATAAACTTTTAACATAATACACATCAACTCTTAACATAATACACACAAATTTTCTGATTCGGATGTACATAATTGTATAAAAATAATGTACATAATTGTATAAAAAATACACATAACTGTATGAACCAATACACATAACGTTGTGAACGAATACACATAACGTTGTGAACGAATACACATAATCTCAGCAACTTCCTACCGCGCCTCCCAACACGACTCCAAAATGACGTCGTTTTGGGAGGCGCGCGACGCACAGTGCTATGTGCGCCGTGGTGTAGGATATAACGATTGCTATAAGCTAGGAGCTGATAGCTGAAAATGAGCTGAAAGCTGAAAAGCTATAAGCTCGGAGCTGAAAATTGAAGAGCTGTTAAGCTAGCTGTTATGATTGAAAGTGCTTGGTAAAATTAGCTTTTTGGTAAACTGATAAATGTAAAAAGACTAAAAAGGACATCTTCATAAAATTTAAATTAATTTGTTTACATATTAAAATTTAACAGTTTGTCTTCCAAAAAAAAAGTAAACATTTTTTAAAATAAAACTATTAGCATGATCATGATCTAGCATCCCATAATGAAGTAGAAATATTGTCATTGGTTGAAACCATATTGCTAATTTAAAAATAATAATAATAATAATAATAATAATAATAATAATAATAATAATAATAATAATAATAATAATAATAATAATAATAATAATAATAATAATAAGCTAAAGATGAAGGGATTGACGTGAAAGTTGGGATAGGGGAAGAGAAAGGGTTTTAATTCATAAGGTTAAAATATGTCATTACTTTAAAATAATAAGGGTAAAGATGGAAAAAAAGTTAGGAAGCTAGTAGCTTATTTTCAAAAGCTACCTAAAGTAGCGTTCCAAAATAAGCTTTTATTTTAAGCTAGGAGCTTATTTTGGGAACATTACCAAACAGAGCTTATAGCTTATTAGTAGCTTAAAATAAGCTATAAGCTCCTAGCTTAGCGTTGCCAAACAGAGCCTTAGTAACAATATAAATGCTATGTTTGGCAAATTTAGCTGGAGAGGTAGCTGAAAGCTAAAAGGGAGCAGAAAGTTGAAAAACTATAAGTTAGGAGCTAAAAACTGAAAAGCGATTAAGCTAGTTGTTGTGCTTGGAAGTGTTTGGTAAAATTAGCTTTTTGATAAGCTGATAAATGTAAAAAGACAAAAAAAGATATCTTCATAAAATTTAAACATATTAAAATTTAACATTTCGTCTTCAAAAAAAAATAACATTTTGAAATAAAACTATTAGCATAATCATGACCTAGCATCCTATAATGAAGTAGTAATATTGTTGCAAATCTCCTTCATCTAATAATAATAATAATAATAATAATAATAATAATAATAATAATAATAATAATAATAATAATAATAATAATAATATTTGTGGTGAAACTTGCGGATAAAGGAGAAGAGAAAATGGTTTTAATTGAGAGGTAAATGATGTCATTTCTTTAAAATAATAAGGACAAAATTGAAAAAAAAAAAAAAAAAGAAGAAGAAGTTAAGAAGCTAGTAGCTTATTTTGAAACGCTATCTAAAGTAATGTTCCAAAATAAGCTCTTATTTTAAGCTACGAGTTTATTTTGATTAACATTACCAAACATAGCTTATAGCTTATTAGTAGTTTAAAATAAGCTATAAGCTCCTAAATAAGCTCTGCCAAACAGACTCAAAATACACAAAATACACCCAACAATAATATAAAATGCACCTAACGATATCATTAGTTGCATGCACTGAGTATGAAAATTATTCAACTCAAAGTTCACCTTTTAAAATTTATGATATTTTTTAAAAAAATTTGGTTTAGGGGTTCGCTTTTATGTATTTAAGAGTTTAGTTTTAGATTTAGTTTTCTAGATTTATCAATAGATATACTATGTAGTTTAATGAAGTTTGGGTGACGAGGGAAACCTACGAGGGTGTGTATTGATGAGTAAACTCCGCGTTATGATCTTAGTTGACAAATGACCACATAGAGGTAAATTACAATTGGTTGCTCAATATTGATCGGCTCAAACCAAGAAGGCCAATTAGATCATTCTCGTTGAGAGTTAAACTTATAATTAATCCAGTTAACAAATTGACCAACTTAGATGGATTTACCCTATACTATACATGTAAAGAGTTTAAATTAAGAATTTAAGAGAGCGTTTAAATTATTAGGAAAATTTTATGAATTTTATTAAAGTCTATGAAAATCTATATGTCAAACATACTTTTACTGACTTTTGAATACTTTTTCGTTGAGTTTCTACAATATTCTTACCCCAAAGACTGAATCCCCAGCCCTAAGGGCCCCCCACCTCCGACCCGACAGAGCTTGTGGGAGGATGTAAATTGTTGGTTTTTGGGTTTTCGGGCCCAAGGAGGTCCAACACAACCTTGGTCGGTGGATTCACCTTTCACATGATGTTTATAGAAAAATAAGTAGAAAAATATAACTCAATGCTTTTGTACGTGGAAACCGAAAGGTGAAAACCACGGGCCTTTTTGGGCGGTGACAAGCCTAATTCCACTATGTATTTTGTAGGTGTCTTTGTACATACTTGTAGGGCTATTCTCTACACAAAGTGTTGTGTTTCTAATAATATAGCAATAATAATATAAGAAGAGTGATGGAATGGTGTGGAAGAGTCCTTCCATTTGTATGGATGAGTGGTGGAGCCTTCTTGGTATGTTGTGGAATGAGGCCTTCTTGGGAGAGTAGTTGTGGGAGAGTGATAGTAGTCTTCAAGTGTGTAGGAAGAGTGCTTGGGAGAGTCCTCCTATGTGTGTATGAGTGAGTGGATCCCCCCCCCCCCCCCCTTTCTTCTTGTCTTCTCCTCCTTTTATAGCTAGCCCATCCCCAAAAGTGTCCGTTGGACCATTTAGTAGGGTAGTTAATAGGTATTAACTTGGTTATTAGTGGGGTAATAAGTGGGAGACTTAATAGGTAGCCTTTATTTGGGGGTTATGGATGAGGTAGATAAATAGGACTTTTAAGGGTAGATAATTAGGAATAACGGCTAGTTAGTCCAACCCTCTACCCGTGCCGACCTCCGGGTCGAGCCGACTCCCGGGCCAACCGACTCCTCGGTTTGGCTCGTATCTCTTTTGGGCTTGCTCCATTTTCTTCTTGGGCTTCCCTTCTTTGTCTGGGCTTTATCTCTTTTCTTCTTGGGCCCCGAGCCCACGGGGTTCACACCCCATCATAAATCACGGTGACTCAATGGGTTAGTAGGCAGGGCCAAATGCCGGTGCGCACAAGGAATCTGCCCACTTTGGACATAATTCCCACACTGCCGCCGCCGAGGTTCGAACCTTGGTTTCTACAATATTCTAAAAATAGTACTCCGTATCATAGCTATTTATTAAGACGTGTAGTATTTCATTGTTGGTGCCTTGGTGAGAAATGATTTAATTGGTGATTTTAATTCATCGGTCTTGATTGATTTAGAGATTTTGAAATTTATTTTAGAATTGTAATCTTAATAATTGAATATTTTACTTCATAATTTCTTTTAAAAAAACTTAAATGTACTTTTTTTCTTTTTATACAAATAAAATTAATATATAAAAAATATATTATTACCCAACTCTAATTGAGATCTTTTAAATGACATTGATATTAATTTTTTTTTTTTTTATATTTTTAAGTAACCTAAATTTACACTGACAGTGATTTAATATAATTATAGCTTAATTTAAAAAAAAACAAAAAAAAAACCAATATTTCTATTTTTTAAATAAAAATATCATTTAAAATTTTTAATGATATATTTTTATACTATTAATTTTATTTTTTAAAAAAGTAATAAAAATGAATTTAGAGAGAAAATATTAATTTGTTAAAAATTCATAAGATGTTTTTATCTTAACTAGCACGAATACCAAAGTCCAAATTGAATACTATTTTACTTTTTTTAATTTGTTTAGAAGTTTAAATCAAATAGTATTAGGACTTGTAAAAATTTGAATAGAATAATTCCAAAATTGTAAAGAAGTTTCTAAAAGTTTGGATCCCATACAACTTAGAATTCGGCAACCCTAACAAAGCTACATTGGTTTTGGCCCCAAAGCTTAATAAAGACGCTATTTATTGTTTCCTTTCATCTTCAAGAACCCAACCCAAAACTCTGAATAATTGAATATTTTACTTCATAATTTCTTTTAAAAAAACTTAAATGTACTTTTTTTCTTTTTATACAAATAAAATTAATATATAAAAAATATATTATTACCCAACTCTAATTGAGATCTTTTAAATGACATTGATATTAATTTTTTTTTATATTTTTAAGTAACCTAAATTTACACTGACAGTGATTTAATATAATTATAGCTTAATTAAAAAAACAAAAAAAAAACCAATATTTCTATTTTTTTAAATAAAAATATCATTTAAAATTTTTAATGATATATTTTTATACTATTAATTTTATTTTTTTAAAAAGTAATAAAAATGAATTTAGAGAGAAAATATTAATTTGTTAAAAATTCATAAGATGTTTTTATCTTAACTAGCACGAATACCAAAGTCCAAATTGAATACTATTTTACTTTTTTTAATTTGTTTAGAAGTTTAAATCAAATAGTATTAGGACTTGTAAAAATTTGAATAGAATAATTCCAAAATTGTAAAGAAGTTTCTAAAAGTTTGGATCCCATACAACTTAGAATTCGGCACCCTAACAAAGCTACATTGGTTTTGGCCCCAAAGCTTAATAAAGACGCTATTTATTGTTTCCTTTCATCTTCAAGAACCCAACCCAAAACTCTGAAATATAATAATCTGCAATATAATTCTGCTCCGATCACTTGCTTTTCTCTGTTTTCTTGCAATGGAGCTGATTCCCGGTCTTCCCAACGTCTTAGCTTTTGAATGTCTTATTCGGATTTCGTTTGATCAGTTTCCCAAGGCTTCATCTGTATGTAGAGCATGGAAAGCTGTGATTAAGCAGCCGGAGTTCCTCCGGCGCCGGAAAGCTTCTGGTCTAACCCGACCTGTCATTGCCATCTGTCAGTCAAGGTTTAGTTTAAGCAGATTGGATACAGTGGGTTTCCGGCTCACGCTATTCGACCCGGTGAAAAGGCGTTGGCATGATTTTCCGCCGATACCGGAGGTGGTGGAAAGGATGCCGGTGTTATGTAGCGTGGTCGGTATTGGGGCGGAGCTGGCGGTGATAGGGGGGTGCGATCCGGTGACACGGCGGTATCTGAATTCAGTTTTCATCTACAACTTCTTCTCCGCCACGTGGAGGCGCGGCGCCGATATGCCAGGCGAGGACCGCCTGTTCTTCGGATGTGCGGCGTCGGAGGATGGCGGGACAGTGGTGGTCGCCGGCGGACGGAGCTCGACCACTACCTTAGCGCTGAAATCAACGTTGGCGTACGACGTGGCAAGGGACACGTGGACGACGTTGTCGGACATGTCAATCGGGCGATACGTGTGCACGTGCGTGTTCCAATGTGGTGAGTTCCACGTCGACAGTTGTCATACCACTGAAACACTCGACTTTGTCACCCGACAATGGCACGTAAGCGACCGTGACATATGGTTGCAGGCTAACGACGTGGAGATTGACAGGGTAATATACAAAATCAGGAAAAGATGTGACGTGGTTGCATTAGAGGACGACACATGGGTGTTCGTCACGCGCGTCCCCGACTCTACATCCGACGTGACATATGTGACAGGGTGGCAGGGGAATATGATGGTGATAAATACAAAAGGTGGTGAAATTCATAGTGCTTATGTGCTAGAATTGAAGAGTAAAAAATGGACGAAAGTAAAAATCCCACGTAAGTATCGCGGTTATGTTCATTTTGGTTATTATTGTCATATACACATCTAAAAGGAACAATTTTATTTTGTCCTTAAATTAGCTTGATAAGCACTCTTCTTCTTCTACTACTTTTTATTTATTTATTTTTTAATATATTCATCTTAGATGATTGAGATTCAATATATGTTTTATTTATTTATTTTTTAATATATTCATCTTAGATGATTGAGATTCAATATATGTTTCACGATGTGTTATATTTCGTAGCAATAGATAGAGAAAATATAGAACATATACTACCTTGTAATCCAAAAGTAAAAATATGATGCATTTCAATTGTTTTAAGTTTCTATTAGAGATTTGTACAAAACAAAATGTGACATTGAAAGTTATGCATTACACGTGGCAAAAATAATTCTGAGAATTAATTGTTGAAATTACCCAATAGTTGTTTGAATTGACTAAAGCTAAATAAGTAAAGTTAAGTAAGTCAAGTACTATATAATGCGATGACTTGTTACTATTAAAGTTGATATATAGATATTAAATTGGAGGTATTTCATAAAAATAAATAAATAATATACTTTTTAAAGTTTTAGTTCCTTATTAATTTTTTTTTTTAAAACTCATAATCTATTCATGCTATGCATGAAAAAAATTAGAGAAACTAAAATAATCTTTAAAAAAATAAAAACTTTATTGTATATATATTCACACCCACACAAAATGTACTATATATTTAGTATTTTGGGTTTCAAAATGTTTGAGAATTGGAATATATCTTCTTTTTTTTTTCATTAGAATTCAATTTCACTATAAATTTATACTAAATAGAATTTTGTTAATAATTTTAAATCTATCTAAAAGTCTCACTCAAACTATTTTTTCGTTCATATGATTTATATTTAGAAATAAACACAATATTAGTGCAATTTCACTATAAATTTTCACTAAATAGAATTTGTTAATAATTTTAAATCAATTTAAAAGTCTCACTCAAACTATTTTTCCGTTCACATGCTTTATGTTTGGAAATAGACACAATATTATTAGTGCAATTTCACTATAAATATGCACCAAATAGAATTTGTTTATAATTTTAAATCTATTTAAAAGTCTCACCAAAACTATTTTTCCATTCACATGGTTTATGTTTGGAGATAGTCACAATATTAGTGCAATTTCACTATAAATTTGCACCTGCAAATAGGATTTGTTTATAATTTTAAACCTATTTAAAAGTCTCACCCAAACTATTTGTTCGTTCACATGCTTTATGTTTGGAGATAGACACAATATTAATGCATTATATTTTTATTGCTCAAAAAATTTAAATATTTAGAATGTCACAAAATTTGTCTATATATCGATTGTCTATTAATCAACTTTTTTGTCTATCAATTTTATTAAGTGATTTAAAAAAAAAAAAATCTAATCATAAAGTCTATGATTAAAATATTTAATAATTTTTGAAATGAATTTTGATTAGCACATAATAAAGAGCTAAACAAAGCTCCAACACATGTCCAGCCAACCTGAGAAAGAAACTCCCTCCAACGTGACAGCGGTAGCTAGCATAGACTCATTCCAAACCTGCTGGAATAATCACACAAAATATATAAATGCATGCATGCATCATATCCTCATTTTGACCCCACACCTTTTGGACATGAGAGCTTCACATAGTTACATCCACCCTTTTTTGGTATAAATTTTGTGGTGCTACAAAACACATCATTTAGTGCTCTCTAGAGGAAGGTCCGGCTCCATTTGAGAGGATGTTCAATTTTCAAAGTTTGTCCAACTCTTAAAATCAACAGTTGCAAATCAAGGTCCCCGTTATGGTTCTATAACCATTTTGACATTATAAATTTCTAGGATCTCCATACAGTAGCATGAATCCTCATAATTCGGCGCAATGGTAAACATGCATGTAATAGATCAATGTCACAAGCAGGAAAATTTCTTAACAGAGATAAGTCCAAGTCTGCTTTGGGATCAATTAAACCTGTCATCCTAGTACCCAGGGACGGAGCCAAGAGGGGCAGCTGCTCCCCCTCCCCCACACCCACCCATGCACCCCATATATAATTTTTGTATGTATATATGTATATATAGTACATGTGTTAGTATTAGTAAAATAAAACTAGGAATAAGGGTCAAATAGGCCACTGAACTGCACACGAAAATGCAATTAGGCCATTGAACTTAAAAAATCTACAATTGGGTCCCTAAACTAACCAATTTCATTCAATTTGTCCATTTTTCAAGTTTCTCAAGTTGCTAACAAGTTACCCCTCCACCTAGGATGCATATGTGTCATTGTTTTAAATATAATTTATTTTTAAATTAGTTTTTTTAATATTTAATAAATAAAAACTAAAATAATTATTTTTAAATTAGTTTTTTAATGTTTAATAAATAAAAACTAAAACAATTTTTTTGAATATAAAATAATTTGTTAAGACGGCTTGGATTTTATTTTCAAAAAA
Organism: Ipomoea nil; assembly: GCF_001879475.1. Taxonomy (NCBI): domain Eukaryota; kingdom Viridiplantae; phylum Streptophyta; class Magnoliopsida; order Solanales; family Convolvulaceae; genus Ipomoea; species Ipomoea nil. The sequence continues at coordinate 46,425 of NW_017619494.1, forward strand.
ACAAATTTATTTAATTTTTATTTATTAAACATTAAAAAAAACTAATTTAAGATTTTTTAAAAAAAATTAATTTTTTTTTTAAATGCACACATGCATCCTAGGTGGAGGGGTAACTTGTTAGCAACTTGAGAAACCTGAAAAATGGACAAATTGAATGAAATTGGTTAGTTTAGGGACCCAATTGTAGGTTTTTTAAGTTCAGTGGCCTAATTGCATTCTTGTGTGCAGTTCAATGGCCTATTTGACCCTTATTCCAATAAACTATTAAATGTTAACAAGAGTTGGTTGAACACATGTTGAGTTATGATAAAGGATAGGGGATTGAATCTTGGCATTAACATAGTTTTATACTTGGCTCAATAACAGTTTTTTTAACTCCCTCCCTATGTTTTCAACACAGTTACGTTTTTAAT
>NW_017619495.1:0-20040 GCF_001879475.1 Ipomoea nil
ACACAGCTACACTCACTAGAGTATTTTGCACACAGCTATACTCTTTTCTACAACTTACAAATACAAGGATTTGTATTTCTCTCTCCAACTAGATTAGAGACTATTCAGACTAAGTCTCTTAGAATATTTGAGCACTAGCACTTTTGAATTTTGTGTGTATTGCACTTCTATCTCTGTTCTCCGTATTCACCTCCTTGTTTGTCTTCATAGTCTTCATGGCTTTTTATAGTCAATCAAATATATCCGTTGGAGTGGGATAATTTGATATTTGAAATTTGAATCTTCATAGCCTGATATTGTTGACAGTAGTAGATCTTCAATTTGATTTGATTTGTCAACTTGCCTGACAAAGTAAATTTTTAGCACAACTTTGATTTTCTAGTTGTCTCTAAAAAAATATTACTTTAATTGTCAATTTGAATTTCAACGAATCTTTGAAATAAATTCATCTGATAAATTTATTTCTAGGATAAGTTTTTATATTCATGCCTTCATAAATATTTTTCCGTTCTGATCAAATGTCTTTCAGGCAATTTTGGAGTCTTGTGGCATGTGGGGTGGACTTAGAATAAATTCCTTCGATTTATCAATTTTCTGACCATCTTGCTCTTTTGCCACATTGTGCTCCTTTGACTTGAACATTGTGCTCCTTGACTTGAACATTGTGCTCCTTGACTTTGAGCATTGTGCTTCTTTCAATACATTGTGCTTCTTTTTATGACATTGTGCTCTTTTGAAGACATTGTGCTCCTTTAGGTGCATTGTGCTCCTTTCAGATTTGTTCACATCGTGCTTCTTTGGTAGACATTGTGCTTCTTTTGGACACATCGTGCTCCTTTGGACGCATCGTGCTTCTTTTGGACACATCGTGCTTTGGACGCATCGTGCTTCTTTTAGGCACATCGTGCTCCTTAGCACACATTGTGCTCTTTTCAGCACATCATGCTCCTTAGCACACATTGTTCTCTTTTGCGAAATCTGCCTTATAAAAATATAGGTCCTTTGGGGGAATCGATCTCAGGTATGATCGTTTTGAGTAAGGACCTCTACCATTTCGCCATTAGGCTCATCCGGTCATTCCTTGCAACATTATTGCTTTATGCTCTTTCATGGATGAATACTTGAAGGACCAAAATTAATTTCTCAAATTAATTTTGTTCTTCCTGTGGTAGATTCCTTCTGTTTTATTATTCTGATTTATGATGCTTGTACTAAAGACTCAAAAACTGAGGGATCTAAAGTACATTTGGCTCATCAAAACTTACAAAAATATTCCTATCAATTTTCCCCCTTTTTGATGACGCCAAAACCTATACTCAGTCATTTGGCTTGTCTTTTAAAACAATTATTTTTCACAAGATTTTATTAATATTGACATAGCCAAGATGAGTTTGACAATTGATTTTGACTCTAGGAAAGATAATTTTAGCCACTATATTCCTATTTCGCATTTATGGATTTTTAATGATAATGAGTTTTGTATTTTCCAAATCATGCGATTTTGATACACTCTAGGCTAAATATATTATCTTTCAAGACAAGAGAAATAAAATTAACAACTAAAGACAACTAGTAGCATCATAATCAGATAATTAAAACCATTTCAAATTGTTCATGGGTTCATGTACCCGTGGACCACAATAATTTTGTAGCAATTTTACAAATCATCTAATCACCTTGTTTCTCTTTTCTTTGAGCACATTGTTAACATGGTTCTGAACATCAACAAAGTTATCACTAACAGCAAAGTTGTTGCATACCTGCCCAACTGAATAGTAGTTGAAGGCTTCAATGATGTTGCTCCCGGGCAATATGCCTTCCTCATACCAAATGATGCATTCTTCTAAACTCTTTCCAGTTTGTAGCTCGGCATCATTGACTTTGATGTAGTCCCTTAGAACCATAATCATCAAGGCTCTAGCATAGCTTTGAATTCTTCTGAAATTCTCACTTGAAACCCACATATTTTGATCACTTGGACCACTCTTTTTCATTCCCTTTGGCAGATCATTCAAAGTCACCAACTTTGGCATTTCAACTCTACCATCTCTCGGTGTGGATTCCAAATAAAGAGCTGGCACGGTTGTACCAATTTATTTGCTCAATGTTTCCCCCTGCACACACAATATCACGAAAAGAACGGTTAGTGGTATTTGCACTGCTTGATCCTCCTGGACTGCCAGCTTCACCACCACCGAACCAATACTCCAATCCTCCTTTTCTTGGTGGCATTTCTTCCAGCAGATCTGCCTCCACCGCCTCTACTACTGCTATGCCAATATTTCGGCTAGCCATGGCAGTCACCAATATCTCAATCATGGACTCCAAATGACTGAATCTCTCTTCCCCCTTTTTGGCGTAATCAAGAAGTGTGTGAACCGATTCACGAAGAGATGACGTAGATTCGGAAGATGTTCTCATAAGAACCCCGAAGACAGCCCACTTTGGTGTTAACTGAGATGAGATCGGTGTGGACATCACTAATCTGCTTTTCATGTTGATGAACAACATTGAGAATACCTTGACTTTGGCTCACGGCAATTGCTTCATTTGCCTTTTCCAGAATTTTTGAGGATTTGTGAAAGTTGAACATAGAACTCATTGAGTTGCCCTTGACATTGTTATTCAAACTTCCAACTTGTCTTTCAAGTGCTTGGTGAGTATCAATTAAATGTTGTTGGCTTCTTCGATTTTCATCAAATGATTCTTCGAATTTGCCACTTTGGATATTGACAACCTGATCCACATGAGTGTAGATCCCTTGAAACATACTCTCCATACGGTCAACAAGATTTAAGACAACCTTTTCCAGATTTTCAACTTTTCATTTGTAGGTGTGCCAACTAATTCTTGCTCTTCTTGGAATGAGGGAAAACGCCTTGCTCCTTCTTGAACACACTCGGCTTCAAGCATGTGAGATTGAACTTGATTTTCAATAAAATTCCCTTCTCTTTCCGGAGTGAGCAGCACGTGAGTATCACCATGTGCACTTTCTGCATTGATAGATTGAATTTCCTCCGTGTGTTGACTTGTTTGCATGGCATTTTGGTCTTGACTAATTTCAGTGAGATTCAACACACTCACATCATATAAACCACTATCCATCAAATGTATACCATACGTGACATTTTCTTCAACATTTCTTGTCACAAATTCGGCCATATCAACTAGAAAATTATCTTCATGAGGCAATTCATTTTGGACAGTGCAGGCAGTGGCAGTTTCGGCCATCTTGGCTTTCAATTTATTGACAAAGACTCCATTTATGGTAGACAACAAGGTTGCATGGCAAACATCAAAATTGCCAATCCAATTTAAAGAAAATACTTCTTCTTCATGCATACTTGGTCCCTTAGTCATCAACTCATCAAAAGGACCAAGTCTCCATTTCCTCCAACTTAGGACTCTACGGTATTCATTCACTAATACCAAGTCCAATCCTTCAACTTGATGAATCTCCTCATTCATCATTGTTTCCAATTCGGCAATTTGAGAAAAGGGATTCAAGTGACTTTGGCTTGTATTTAGGTTAAGACTTGTGGTAGGATTTTGACTTGTGGTAGATTTTGACTTGTGGTAGGATTTTGACTTGTGGTAGGGTTTAGGCTTGAGGTGGGGTTATGGCTTGTGTTTGGATTTTGGCTTGAAGTGGGGTTTTCATGGGATTGAGAGGGTAGACCAAGAATTTCTGAAACTGGTCGCTTTCTACCTGGGATACCTCTCGGCTTTCTCTTTCTTTTGGAATGTAGATCACTCATCACTTCATGATCTTTAAACAAGATTCTATTACTCCCAAAAGACTTCTTTGACCTCATAGTCAACCCCTTTCCTTTGATGATCTCACCAATAAGCAAACCGAACCCTAAAATGCGGTTGAATTTTCCATTCCTTATCTTTGTACCTTTCACAAAATGTGCAATCCGGCTTAACACTAGCTTACTCCAATCACCCCTAACATTATTCATAATAGCATGCACATAACCAATTCTTACGGGTGAAATATCTTCCATGCTATTCAATTTGCACAACACACATTTGTAGAGAATTTTAACAAGCATTTCATACTCCAACTTCAACTCAGATTTTTGACTGGAAAGATTTGGTTCGAGAGAGGCATTCTCATTCCGAATTTCTGTCCAAATTTCCGTATGATCATATAGGTGAACATCTAAGTCCAACAGTGGTTGTTCTGGACTAGATATGGGCAGTCCAAAGGTTGTGTGTAACTCGTGTTCATCAATGGTGATGAGAGTTCCATTCACGGTGGACTCAATGGTCCATCCAACAACCTTGGCATTCATATAAAACTCTGCTACATCTTCATCATAAAATCCAGAATAGGAGTAAGAACATAACCTCATTAGATTGCTTTGTTGAAGTGCATTGATGATTCTTTGTGCAAGAGGAGAGTTCTCGGCTTCTTTGAGGAATCCTTGAGGGTCAAAACTTCCTCCGGCCTTGATTCCCACTGCTAGCTTTGTAAGGTTGAGTTGTGTAGTGTGTTCTTCATTCGGTTGTGGGCTTGAATCTCCAATGGTGGCCATAATGCAATTGATTTTTAGACGATTTGAGGGATTGAGAGATTTTTGGAGAAGAAGAGGTTTGTTTCGGCTATGGAAGATGAATAGCTTTTGAAAATATGAGTGTAATTGTGCCTTCCAACCGATTGGGTAGAAAAGAGGTGTCTTTACACAAATATCCTCACATTTAAATGTTGACTTTTAATAAGTGAGGGGTATTTTTGATTTTTCAATAGCTTCCAACCTTTGACCTAACTGATAGTTAGTTTAGGTTATATATTCTCCATCCAATTTGTCTGCTGATGTGGCGCCAAAAAAAAAATTAGATACTCGGACTGATTTTACCTGAAATAAAATTCAAAGAGCACTAAATCTGTTCGAAAATAATATGTATGAATCTACACGTTTTTATGTAGATGGAAGAAAGAGAAATCTATTCTTTCTAGACTATTTATTGTGCACAACTACCATAAAAAGGTGTTCTCATTTAAGACATTCTATCATCACACCATCTTATCACTCTTAAATGGTAAGATTTAGCATATCTAATTGATTTCTACATGCATATATGTATGTAGATATACGGTTAGAAAGACATGTAAGCATTATGTGCTTTATCACCATTTAATAGATATAGGTGGACATTAAAAAGATGTGACTTTTTTTTGTATGTGTGACACATAGGCACGTAAATTTAAATCAGATAAAGTGTCTAAATATCAGATGAAAAATTGAGCTTATAATTAGAATAGAATTTAGAAACTTAGCTCAATTCAATCATGCCCATCTCGTGTCTCAACTTCGAAAATCTTGATTCACACAGAGGTTTTGTGAGAATATCAGCTAATTGATTCTCGGTCGGGATATATTCGATTGATAATTCCTTCTTTTCAACATGATCCCGGATAAAATGATGTCTCACATCAATGTGTTTTGTTCTTGAATGTAACACGGGGTTATGTGTTATGGCAATAGCACTTGTATTGTCACACAATATATTGACATTTTCACAATCCACGCCATAATCTTTCAGCTGTTGTTTCATCCAAAGAATTTGCGCACAACAACTTCCAGCAGCTATATATTCAGCTTCGGCTGTACTTGTAGCTATGGAGTTTTGCTTTTTGCTGAACCATGAAACTAACCTTCCCCCTAAGAACTGGCACGTTCCTGAGGTACTTTTGCGATCGATTTTACATCCTGCAAAATCTGCATCTGAGAAACCAGTTAGTGTAAAATTACCTTCTTTGGGATACCATAATCCCACATTGACTGTTCCTTTTAAGTATCGGATGATTTTCTTGGTAGCAAGAAGATGACTCTCTTTTGGCTTTGACTGGAATCTAGCACATACTCCCACTGAGTAAGATATATCTGGTCGACTTGCAGTGAGGTATAGTAACGATCCAATCATTCCTCGATATTTTGTTTCGTCAACATCCTTGCCTTCATCATCTTTATCTAATCGTAAAGATGTGCTCATCGGGATCTTGATTGAGGACTTTCCATCTTGATTGTGTACTTGGCCTGATTGATGAATATTCCTTCGCTGAGTTGCTTTACTTGTAGTCCAAGAAAGTAATTCAATTCTCCCATCATGCTCATCTCAAACTTATTCTGCATGAGCTTAGAAAATTTCTCACAAAGAATTTTATTAGTACTTCCAAAGATAATATCATCAACATAAATTTGTACCAATAAAATGTGATCATTTTCTTGAATTCTAAATAAGGTTTTATCAACAAGGCCTTTTGTGAAACCACAGTTAATTAGGAACGTTGATAGGGTGTCATACCAAGCTCTCGGTGCTTGTTTTAACCCATATAACGCCTTCTTTAATCTGTAGACCTTATTAATATCACCTTTTACCTTGAAACCAGGAGGTTGCTCAACGTAGACTTCTTCTTCAAGTAATCCGTTTAGAAATGCACTTTTCACGTCCATTTGATAGACAGTGAAATTCTTGTATGCGGCATAAGCTAGAAATATTCTGATGGCTTCTAGTCTTGCAACGGGTGCAAATGTTTCGTCAAAATCTATGCCTTCTTCTTGTGAGTATCCTTTTGCCACTAAACGTGCTTTATTTCGAATGACGATTCCATCTTCATTAGCTTTATTCCGAAAGACCCATTTTGTTCCAATTACGTTGTAATTTTCGGGTCTTGGAACTAATTCCCATACGTCATTTCTTTTAAACTGCTCAAGCTCTTCTTGCATTGCATTGATCCAATCTGGATCACTTAGAGCTTCTTCAATGCTTGTAGGCTCCACCTGAGAAAGAAAACAAGAGAATAAAGAATTTATACTTGAGGACCTTGTTTTTACTCCTTCTCGTGGATCTCCAATTACTAGCTCTGGAGGGTGATTTTTGAGCCATCTCAAGTCGGGTTGTAGGTTGCATGGGCTTTCCACGTTTCCTTGTTCAGTAAGTAAATTGGAGGTAGACACATTTTGCTCATCAGATTGATCTCCAATTTGTGTATTGACTTGAGAATTTTGATTTTCAACGTGTGCATCTTCAGTGGCTTCCACGTGTTCTTCACTATTGCAATCAATGTCCAATTGCTCCATACCCTGTACAATTTGATCTTTAAAAGATATGCCAGCATCATTAAATGATTTTTCAACTTGACAAATCTTTTGATCATTCTTGTTGCTCTGGGTTTCCTTCATATGAGCTTCATCAAATGTGACATGAATTGATTCTTCTACCACCATTGATTTCTTGTTCAATACTCTGAATGCTTTACTGGTAGATGAATATCCTAAAAATATTCCTTCATCTGCACGCTCATCAAAAGTCTTTAGATATGTTTTACCATTATTAAGAATAAAACATTTGATACCAAAAATATGGAAATAGTTGAGTTTAGGTTTTCTCCCTTTCCATAATTCGTACGGAGTCTTATTGTAAGACTTATGTATCAAGCTCCGATTTTGTGTGTAGCAAGCGGTGTTGATTGCTTCAGCCCAATATCTTTTAGGTAGCTCGGCTGACGTAATCATCACTCGTGCGGCTTCTTTTAGCGTTCTATTTCTTCTTTCGGCTACACCGTTTTGTTGAGGTGTACGTGCGGCAGATAGTTGATGTAGAATTCCTTGGGAATTGCAGTAGGCTTCAATCACTTGATTTACGAACTCAGTTCCATGATCCGTTCGGATTTTTGCAATTTTCAAGTCTCTCTCATTTTGTAGTAGCTTCAGTAGCTCTGGTAACTTTTGCTCCACTTCATTTTTCTTTTTGAGAAATATTGTCCATGTGTACCTGGAAAAGTCATCAACAACAACTAGTGTATATTTCTTACCACTTAGACTTGCTGGGTCTACTGGACCAAATAGATCCATGTGTAGTAGACTTAGCGGTCTTGTTGTAGATTCTTGAGCTTTGGATTTGAAAGATGACTTGACTTGCTTTCCTCTTTGGCAAGCATCACATATTTGATCTTTCTTGTAGACAATGTCGGGCAGACCTTCAACTAATTTGTTTTTTGCTAGCTTGTTGATAGTCTTGAAGTTTAGATGATTCAACTTCTTGTGCCATTCCCAACTTGTTGCGTGTGAGTTGTTTGCTAGTAGACACACTGATTCTTTTGTTGTGTTCCAATCCACAACGTACATATTCTTCTTTCTTATTCCTTCGAGAACAACTTCTCCTGTGGAATTATTTTTCACTTGGCACTTCTCTTTGAAGAACTTTACTAGATATCCTTTGTCACAAAATTGACTTGTACTCAACAAGTTGAATTTGAGACCTTCAACAAAGGATACATCTTCGATTTTTAAACCATTTCTAGATATTGTACCGATTCCTTTTGTTATGCCGTATCGTTCATTTCCACCGAATACGACTTTTGGTCCTTCGATATTTTTAAGATTCACAAGACTTGATTTATTTCCAGTCATGTGTCTAGAACATCCACTATCGAAGTACCAAACTTCCTGCAAATGAATCAAACATTTTTAGGTACCCAACTTGACTTGGGTCCTTGGGTGTTAGTCATTTTTGGTACCCAAATCCACCTTGTACTCACTGATCTAAGTTTAGGTGATTGGTAACCATTAAACACATTATAATCATATTTAATTTTTGAAAACATTTTTGTGTTGGTTTTTGAAAATTGACTCGATTTCTTGACACGTGGGATATAGATTGTTTGGGCCTGTGATAAGCATTAAATCTAGACTTAGTCCATGGTTTAATATTTCCAAACCAATCTTGTTTAGAGGGATAGAATCTCCCTGCCCCAATCCTCGGATTTCCCATTTTCCTATGAGGACTTTGTGCACTAAACTCATTGGTATATTTCCATTTAGGAACAAACTTTTGTCTTTTAATGTACTGTTTGGACGAAACATTGTTTCTTTGAGACTTTAGTCCAACAGTGCTAATTTTGACATCAGTTTGGTAACCAATTCCTTGTCTCACTGTGCTTTCTTGACCTTTTACAAATTTTACTACTTGAACTTTATTACTTAAAGTGGTAGTAGAATTGGTCAATTTTTCGGAGGCTTGAGAACACGATGGATCATAACCAAGTCCGGTTTTATCACTTGAGGGTTTTTGCATATTTACCATTTTGTCCATTATTTTGGATGAATGCGTAAATGTTGCTATAACCTCTCTGAGATTGTGTTCTCTCACTTCCCTTGATTTACACTCTTCTTGAAGACAAATAATTTTATCTTTCAAGTCTTTCACTTCAAGTAGAGCATTTTGCAATTTTTCATTTAATTGATCCTTTTCAAGAATCAGATGATTATTGCGCTCTTTGAGTTGAGAGTGAGTGTCCATTACGGTTTGACATTCTTCCATTAAGTGAAAGAAGGACTCTCTAGAAAATGAAGAATTGACAGAGTCATAAGATTTAGATGTTACCTCATTTTCTTCATGTCCATTAGCCATAAGACACATGTCCTCGTGTGGTGCATTGTTGGAGATGCTCATGCAAAACATTGCATTGTCATCCTTTGAGGTGTCACTTTCATCACTTGAAGATTCTTCTGACTCACTTATTTCAAGTGGGTCACTGATGAGTGCTTTTCTTCTTTCCTTTAATCTTTTATCTTTGGGCTTGAATTCTTCCTGTTGAGGGTTAGTAACATTTGTGTACTGACTTTTACTCACCTTGGGATATGGACAGCTTGCTGCAAAGTGTCCCGGTTTTCTACAGTTGTAACACAAATTTGAATCTTCCTCAATAATTTCTTTCTTCGAATTCTTTGTTGTATTCCACGATTTCCCTTGTGGATTTTTCTTGTGGTTGCTTTTCTTCATGAATTTCCTGAATTTTTTGACAAAGAGAGCAAATTGATCATTAGGCAATAATTCAACATTTTGTACTGACCTTGAGGTTGATGGTTGCTCTGCTACAAGCGCGTTGTTCTTTTCTTCATGATCTTCCTCTAATCTTGATTTCATCTCAAATTCATAAGCTTTTAGATCACTAAAAAGCTTATCGGTCGATAGGGTTTTTAGATCCCTATGATCTCTCATGGCCGTGACCTTCATGTCCCATGAAGATGGTAGACCACGTAGAATTTTGAGTGAAATTTCCTTTTGATTAATGTCTTTTCCAAGATCATTAATTTCTCCTAAGATTTTGGCAAATCTCGTTTCCATATCGGTAATATTCTCGCCGTTTAGCATTTTGAAATCCTCGAATTTCTTTAATGCTATAGTGAGTTTATTATCCTTTTCTTGTTCGTCTCCTTCACCAATTTGAATAAGCGTTTCCCAAATTTCCTTCGCGGATCGACACTTTCGAATTTTTGGAAATATCGTGTCATCGATAGATTTAAACAAAATATCCTTGGCAATATTGTCCAAGTTGTTTCTTGTTCTATCTTCACGAGACCATTCCACTTTCGGTTTTGGGATGTATTGTGGAGTCTCACTTGTTTGTTCGGATGAAGTGTTGACTTGCAAAATCTCAATAGGACCACTTGTAACCACTTCCCACATTTCATCATGTAATGCGGATAAATGTACCTGCATGCGAATTTTCCAATCATCAAATTTTTCTAGGGAAAATAATAAATTTTGGGCAAGAGCATTATCTCTTTTCATCATCTTGATTTCAATTGTCTTGATATCAACTGTCTTGATATCAATTGTTTGTATCAGTTAGAGACAAATTTTGACTCGGATAGACACCGGCTCTGATACCAATTGTTGGTCCCGATAGGGTGGTGAAAGTCTAGAGGGGGGGGGGGGGTGAATAGACTTTCAGGCTTTTTCAATTTAAATAACTCTTTGGTAACTTCAACTCTAAGTAACAAGTAAATAGAGCAAGTATGCACTGCACAGCGGAATAATAGTAAAGAGTTATGCCCAACTAGTAAATTTAAATGCGCATGTATGAGATAAGTTAAGTACAAAAGATATGTTAAGACAGAGATATCTTGAATATGTAGAGGAGATGGTTCACTCAATATATAATGACAAAATTCAAGATTGTAAATAAATATCGTAACGTGTCGACCGTGTAGTGAATGTTACATGCAATACGTCAAACTTGCTTAGAATAATTCAATATTTAAGCTTGAGAAGTTTGAGTCACATGCATACGTGAGAACATACTAAACCCGGATGATAAAAATTAACTGTGAATAGTAAACGGGTTAGTCGGATGAGATAGATAGATATAGCAAATAAAGTAAGTGCGGTATGTAAATGAGAGAGGCAATTTATAGTGGTTCGGAAGTGGCGTAATCTTCCTAGTCCACTTTTCTCCCTTCACGTCTAGGAGAAATTCACTATTTTCCACACACAGTTACAATAGTGAACAAGTGCTACACAAGCACTTCTTCCGGATGTCTTGCACACAGCTACACCCAACTCCGAGTGTCTCGCACACAGCTACACTCAACTCCGAGTATTTCGCACACAGCTATACTCAACGCCAACTAAGTGTCTTGCACACAGCTACACTTAGCTCCACGAGTGTTTTGCACACAGCTACACTCACTAGAGTATTTTGCACACAGCTATACTCTTTTCTACAACTTACAAATACAAGGATTTGTATTTCTCTCTCCAACTAGATTAGAGACTATTCAGACTAAGTCTCTTAGAATATTTGAGCACTAGCACTTTTGAATTTTGGTGTGTATTGCACTTCTATCTCTGTTCTCCGTATTCACCTCCTTGTTTGTCTTCATAGTCTTCATGGCTTTTTATAGTCAATCAAATATATCCGTTGGAGTGGGATAATTTGATATTTGAAATTTGAATCTTCATAGCCTGATATTGTTGACAGTAGTAGATCTTCAATTCTGATTTGATTTGTCAACTTGCCTGACAAAGTATATTTTTAGCACAACTTTGATTTTCTAGTTGTCTCTAAAAAGAATATTACTTTAATTGTCAATTTGAATTTCAACGAATCTTTGAAATAAATTCATCTGATAGAATTTATTTCTAGGATAAGTTTTTATATTCATGCCTTCATAAATATTTTTCCGTCCTGATCAAATGTCTTTCAGGCAATTTTGGAGTCTTGTGGCATGTGGGTGGACTTAGAATAAATTCCTTCGAATTTATCAATTTTCTGACCATCTTGCTCTTTTGCCACATTGTGCTCCTTTGACTTGAACATTGTGCTCCTTGACTTTGAGCATTGTGCTTCTTTCAATACATTGTGCTTCTTTTATGACATTGTGCTCTTTTGAAGACATTGTGCTCCTTAGGTGGCATTGTGCTCCTTTCAGATTTGTTCACATCGTGCTTCTTTGGTAGACATTGTGCTTCTTTTGGACACATCGTGCTCCTTTGGACGCATCGTGCTTCTTTTGGACACATCGTGCTCCTTTGGACGCATCGTGCTTCTTTTGGACACATCGTGCTCCTTTGGACGCATCGTGCTTCTTTTGCTTCTTTTGGACACATCGTGCTTCTTTTGGACACATCGTGCTTCTTTTGGACGCATCGTGCTTCTTTAGGGCACATCGTGCTCCTTAGCACACATTGTGCTCTTTTCAGCACATCATGCTCCTTAGCACACATTGTTCTCTTTTGCGAAATCTGCCTTATAAAAATATAGGTCCTTTGGGGGAATCGATCTCGGGTATGATCGTTTTAAGTAAGGACCTCTACCATTTCGCCATTAGGCTCATCCGGTCATTCCTTGCAACATTATTGCTTTATGCTCTTTCATGGATGAATACTTGAAGGACCAAAATTAATTTCTCAAATTAATTTTGTTCTTCCTGTGGTAGATTCCTTCTGTTTTTATTATTCTGATTTATGATGCTTGTACTAAAGACTCAAAAACTGAGGGGATCTAAAGTACATTTGGCTCATCAAAACTTACAAAAATATTCCTATCACATGGGAAGAGATTTCCCAAGTCAATTTAGAAGATGAAGTCTCGAAGAAGTTTACATGGGAAGATATTTCCCAAGTCAATTTAGACGATGAAGATTTCAATTGACAAATAGAGATTTCCCAAGTCAATTTAGAAGATGAAGATTTCAATTGACAAATAGAGGAAGGGATGAGAATTCAGTTACAAATATAGTAAGGGATGGAGTTTACATGGGAAGAGATTTCCCAAGTCAATTTATAAGATGAAGTCTCGAAGAAGTTTACATGGGAAGATATTTCCCAAGTCAATTTAGAAGATGAAGTACAGAGGAAAATACAAGAAGAAGTTGAAGAAGCAAAAATACTAGTCTAAAATACAACATGGATTCTGGCAATGTAGTTGGCCTCTCATGTCGATCCGAATGAATCATCCTTTCCACGGAGGTCAATCTTTGCCTGCTAGGCAAGAGGATAGCAAGTTACAAATTCTGTCTCGGCAGGACATGTATTTCTATTACTATGAAATTTATAAATGAAGTAGTTAATGGTGGGGTTACCATTATCCATTTTGTAGTGCCGAATCTTGTATGTGTTCCTAAGAAAAGGAATTTGTCCATTTTTCAGGGTCTCAAAGGGCGTGATCTTCACCAGATGAAGTTTTTGGGACGCCATTTTTGCTAAAACCTCAAGCTCAACTTGCAGAGAATCTCTGACATATCTGCAACATTATCTTATCCTCTGAAAGGCTATACAACTAGATGAAATTCAAAAATGAGAATGTTTCTTTCCAACGGACGGATTCTCATTACCAGCTATAAAAAGATGAAGATTGAAGCAATGGAAAGTAGAAGCAAATAGCAAGAAGCGAAAAGAACAGTGCTAAACAGAGCATACGAAATTCAAAGAAAGCTTTCCATCTCAAGAGCTTAAATTGATATATTCTTTGTGAGATAAACACTCAGAGTGATACAGAGCTTACAAAAGAAATATCCAAGAGTGTTAGAGTCTTCATCAACTACAAGAGACTAAGAGCATCGAAGATCATTTACAGAGTCTCAAAGTTGGAAGCAAGGCAAAACTTGTTTTGGAGCAAAACAAGGGAAAGGAGGAAAGTAACACGGAGTTTTGAAATCCTGGATCGTCACACGGAGTTGTGAGATCCGAAGCAGCAGTGTCGGAAGACAATGGGCGTGATTAGTGCGGGCTTTGTGATCAAAGCACTAGATCATGGGATACGTTTCTACCGGAGCGTAGAAGACGTGGAGAAAGTAACGCGGAGTCGTGAAATCCTGGGAAAGTAACGCGGCGACGTGAAACCCGAAGCAGCAGTGTTGGTGGCACTGGGCGTGATTAGTGTGGGCTTGGTGATCAAAGCACTAGATCACGGAATTCATTGTATCTTGGAACCAAGAAGTGGTGGATATAGTGAATTGCTCTTGGACGATAAGAGCAAGTGGAGTAGGAGGATTACACCACCTCCGAACCACTATAAATTGCCTTGTGCTCTTTACTACTTTCTTTACTTACTGCTCTTGCTTGCTTCTCTCGAGAATAATCTTGACACAATCTACACACACACCTTATCGTTTATTATTTCCGCTGTGCACCAGACTCTAACAATCTAGTTAAGAGTCTTGGTTTATCTCTGGCTTAGCAATTGTTGTACTGTGCTAAAAAGTTTGAAAGTCTATTCACCCCCCCCCCCTTTAGACACTGACCTTACCTCTTTTGGTACCAACAATTGGTATCAGAGCCTGTAACCTATTTGAGTAAAATTTGTTTCAAAGCAAGTTGTCTCTTTGGGTCAACCTGTTTCTGACTGCTAGGCAGATCCATTTTACCCAGTGTGTGTAATTGGATTATTTATCTCTCGTATCCGCCGAGAAGATGAATAAAGATTTAGCTCAAATCTATTATTCTCGCTTGATAAATTTGATGATTGGAAGGTTCGTATGCAGGTTCATCTATCAGCCTTACATGATGAAATGTGGGAAGTTATCTCTAACGGCCCGATCGAAATATTGAAAGTAAATAGGGCTTTTCTTCTATCACCGGATGCTCAACAATTCGTACCAAAGCCAAAACCGGAATGGACATCGGATGATAGAAAGAGGAACAATCTTGACAACATTGCCAAAGATCTTCTGTTCAAAGCCATTAATGACACAATATTCCCAAAAGTGCGAAAATGTACAAGTGCAAAAGAAATTTGGGATAATCTCATCAAGATCGGAGAAGGAGATGAACAACAAAAAGATAACAAGCTCATTATTGCTATGAAGAAGTTCGAGGACTTCAAAATGCTCTCAAACGAATCCATTGTTGATAAGGAAGCTCGAATGATCAAAATCCTTGGAGAAATTAATGACCTTGGCAAAAATATTTGCCAAAAGGAAATTAATCTCAAAGTTATACGAGGCTTACCATCTACATGGGACATGAAGGTTACGGCTATGCGAGATCACCGAGATCTAAGAATTTTGTCAACCAACAAATTATTTAGTGATCTCAAAGCATATGAGTTCGAGATGAAGGTCAAAGATGATGATGTTCATGAAATTTGAAATCTAGCTCTAATGGCCGAACAACCATCAACCTCCAGGTCAGTATATAATATTGATTTTATAACTGACGAACAATTTAATCTTTTTGTTAGAAAATTCAAAAGGTCATGCAAAAAGGAGACAACAAAAATTCTGCTCGTGGTAAATTTGTCTCTCGCACGACACAAGAAGAAAAAGTCGAAGAAAACAAAAATTTATGCTACAATTGCCGCAAACCCGGACATTTCAAAATAAATTGTCCGTATCCAATCATTAGCAAGTATCAAGGCATAAATGTTGAATCCACACCGAATAAATCCGAAAGCAAAGATCGAAGATCCAAGCGCGACAAAAGAAAAGCTCTCGTTAGTAACGAACCAAATGAAAATGATGAGTCGAATGGATTGTCATCAAGCGATGAAAGCTCAAGTTCGGAAGATGACACGGCTCTAGTATGCAAATCAATTGGGTTGAGTTCAAGCAAAGAGTGCTTTATGGCTCTTGGAGCAGAGGAAGAAGAGGTAACATCTAATTCTTTCAATTCTGTTAATTCCTCCTTTTCTCGTGAATCTGTTGGCAACCTAATGCGAGATTGTCAAGAGATTATGCTCACTCATCCTCAACTCTAAGAGCGCAATAATATTCTAATTCTTGAAAAAGAAGAGATGAATAAAAGATTGCAAGATGCTTTACTTGAAGTGAGTAACTTGAACAGTAAAAATATTCAATTTCTAGAAAAGTGTAAAGCAAGAGAGGTTAGAGAACATAACCTTCGGGCTACCATTGCTACGTTTACTAATTCGTCCAAAATTATGGATAAAATGGTAAGCATGCAAAATCCATCAAGAGATAGAACCGGAATCGGTTATGACTCCACATGTTCTCAAACCCCTCTGAAACTGACTAATCTTACTACTCCTTTAACCAATAAAGTGCAAGTGGTAAAATTTGTTAAAAGTTAGTATAGCACGATGAGACAAGGACTTGGCTATCATGAGAAAGCAAAGTTGAATATTGATAAGCCGAAAAAGTTCAATACTACGGCAAAGCAACAAAAAATTCTTCAAGCAAAGATATGCCAAAGAGTCAAGTGCAAAAAGAATTTTTAGAAAAGAGGGAAGCTTTTATAGAAATAGAGATGGAAGATTTTATTCCACTTAAAAGGATTGGTTGTGTAAATCTTGTTTTAATGCTTCTTATAGACGAAAGCAACAATCCTCTTCCCAGGTGCCTAAATTTAAAAATGTTTTTCAAAACCCGGCGCCAAAAATGTTTTCAAAAGTTAATTATGATTATCTTGTTTCAAATGGTTACAAACCGCCTTTTCTTAATTCAATAGGATCTAGGTGGGTTTGGTTACCAAAAAATCACTAACAGTAAAGGACCCAAGCAAGTATGGGTACCTAAAACCAACTAATCTTTTTTGTAGGATGTTTGGTACATCGACAGTGGTTGCTCACGCCACATGACTAGAAATAAATCATGTCTAGTGAATTTCAAGAAAATCGATGGACCAAAAGTTATATTTGGAGGAAATCAAAATTATGGAACTACAATTTGTTGAGCACTAGCCAATTTTGTGATAAAGACTATCTTGTGGAATTTTCCAAAGATAATTGCTTAATAAAAAATGAGCTCTCAAATAAAGTTGTGCTCACTGGAAAATGGTGAAAGAATATGTATGTGGTTGATTGGAACACAAGCAAGGATTTAATATGCTTAATGGCCAGAAATTCGAATGAAGCAAATCTGGAATGGCACAGAAATCTCAACCATTTAAACTTCAAGACTATCAATCAACTTGCAAAGAAAAATCTAGTTGAAGGATTACCAAGTATTATCTTCAAGAAGGACCAAGTCTGTGATGCATGCCAACGCGGAAAGCAAATCAAATCATCATTCAAGTCTAAGACGCACGAATCAACATCAAGACCGCTAAGCTTGCTACTCATGGACTTATTTGGACCGGTTGATCCAATAAGTGTAAGTGGTAAGAAATATACTCTTGTTGTTGTTGATGATTTTTCTAGGTAAAGTTGGACCGTGTTTCTGAAGAAGAAAAATGAAGTTGAACAAGTGTTGCCAAAGCTGTTGAAGCAACTACAAAATGAGAAAGAATTGCAAATATAAAAAATACGAACGGATCGTGGAACCGAGTTCATGAACAACGTGATACAAGCTTTTTGCAATTCACATGGAATTTCTCATCAATTATCTGCCGCTAAAACACCACAACAAAACGGTGTTGCCGAAAGAAGAAATCGGACGGTTAAAGAAGCCGCACGAGTAATGATTAGTGCAGCGCCCCCCGAAAAGATATTGGGCGGAAGCTATCAACACTGCTTGCTACACGCAAAATCGAAGCATGATCCATAAGCAGTACAAAAAGACGCCATATGAGCTTTATAAAGGGAGAAAACCAAATATTGGTTATTTTTATATTTTTGGATGCAAGTGCTTTATTCATATTAATGATAAATCGCATCTAAAAGCTTTGATGAGCGTGCAGATGAAGGAATTTTTCTAGGATATTCGACTACCAGCAAAGCATTCAAAGTGTTGAACAAAAGAACAATGGTGCTTGAAGAATCCATACACGTGGTATTTGATGAAAAATCACACGTCAATATTGATGCTCTAGACAAAAATGGCGAAAATATTGAACAAAATGGTAACAAGTGTCATATTTATTTTTGTGATACTGATGATACATGTGAAGAAAATATTTTGCAAGGAATGGATGAGTTGGAAATTAATTCTCTAGAAAATCCCATCTCTCATCCAGTAAGAAATGAAGTGCGGGATGCAATTGGTATTGAAATTGCAAATCAACTGTGACACCCCAAAAATCCACACTCCAAACCATGAATTAATTGAGTAATTAATTCTAATTCTTTTGAGGAATTGATTCCTAAAATCCTGATTTTTAATACTCAAGGACTAGTATTTGACTAGTCAATCTTTAAGTTGTGTTGTACCTTGTGGCTTAGAGAGGAGTTCCCTTGTTCCTTACACTTTCTAAGGGTTAGTAAGGGTATCCTTGTCTTTTCACCAAGAGTTAGTATTGTATCCTAACCTAGAAGACTTCTTCATTTCATTCCTTACAATTCCTAGAAAATATCTCTACCTTCTCTCTAGAATAGAAGTGTAGCTTATTCTCCAAGCCAAGTTGAGACCCTTGTCAAGATTCCAAGTTTTGATTCCAAGATTCAACCTTTCACCTATTTGGGCATCTAGGAGGGTAAGATCTAAGCTTGTCTAGTCTTTTTGGTTCCATCTTAGTTGTCTTTTTCTTAAAGGTAGGATCTTTATGATCTTTTGGTTTGATCTTGAAGTGGGTTTGAGAAGTGAGCCTAGTGGAGAGCTTGTTGTGGTGTAAGAGAAGTCTTTTGGTCTACAAGAGGTAACCCATGCTCTACAAAACCTATTTTGCTTACCTATATGTGATTTCTTGGATTCTTCTTGTGTTTTGCTATGAAATGTAAGGGTTTATGCATTTATCTTGTGATATTGCATATCTAGAGCTTGTGTTTAGGGTTCCTTTGTGCCATTGCTTGGCATTTTCCATGGTTCAAGTCATTTTGTTGTGTTTGGTCAGATTTGTCATGTTTTGGACTTGAATTTGTGTTTGGAGAAGAAAATCCCCGAAGGGATTTGTGGTGAACAGGAATGTTCCCGTGGGCGGAACGGCGGGCGGGGCACCACCCGCCGGCCTACCCGGGTACAAGGCCCTGTGGGAATGTGTTCCCACGGGCGGAACCACGGGTGGGGCACTACCCGTGGGTCCACCCCGCGGGTACACAAGTGGAGTTGGATCGGGATTTGTTCCCCGTGATTTGTTTGACTCGGTATTTGGTCTTTTGGCTTCCCGTTGTTCTTTTGTGGAACTATTTGATCGTCTTCTGATGTTTCGTATGTCTAGAACTATATGGTAGGTATCCATGGGGGACTTTGGTGTCTTGAATCGTGCTAAGTGTTCAACATTGTGTTTCGTTGGACCAAGAGGTGTCTTGTGTGTTCCTCGGAACTATCTTGAGTTTCTCCGTTGTTAAGCATGCTAGTTTTATTGTCTTAATGCTTGCGTGTGTGTTGTTTGTACCTTCCGTTTGGTTGATGATAACTTGTGTTATTCATCGTTGTTGTCGTTGGGTTGTGACCCGTTCCTTGATTGAGTGTGTTTCATACCTTCGTTGTAATCCGTTGTTTGACTCTCGTGTGAGTGGTGGTGCGTGTGTGGCTCTACCCGGATTGCACGATTAGTGGTATGGGACACTAGTCACCAAGGTATTGCAGCGGTCCTCGTGGTGGCCAGGACGTGAATATGGAGTTGTGGCCTGAGTGATGGGTCCACGTGATTGGGGGATAACATGTGTTATCCAGGCATGTGTTGCCGTGATTGGTGGTGGTTCGTTGGTGGTTATAGGTGGGGGACGACGGTCCCGGCGGAATAAGGTTGGACTTGGCTGTACAGGGGATCCTGGAGGTAATGGTTGGAAAGAAGATACAAGGTTAGGGGTAGCCATAAGGTTGGAACAGGGCATAAGGAAGGCATACCAACTCGCGATGGGTGATGTTGTGAGAGCTTGTAAAGCCGGCGTTGTGTGTTCTTCTCTCGTGACGGGTGTAGTCACGGAGGCTTGCGTTGTTTTGGCATGTGTTGCCGTTGGTGAGT